>NC_090024.1:41739610-42058360 GCF_037176765.1 Anolis sagrei | reverse complement strand
ACATGAAACAATCAGTGCCAGCTAACACCTCCCAACAAAGCATCCCTCCAGGCAGGAATCAGCCAAGCTTTGAAGCTGCAAGGCTATTCAGTCCTAATCAAGGTGGCCACTTGCAATATTCACATTTGCCTCAAGAAGGCTAGAGTTCTTTCTCCCACCCTGGACATTTCACAGATATATAAACATCACCTGTCTAGTTTCCAACAAACCTCACATCCTCTGAGGATGCCTGCCATAGATGTGGGCAAAATGTTAGGAGAGAATGCTTCTGGAACATGGCCTTACAGCATGGAAAACTCACAGCAACCCAGTGATTTTGGCCATGAAAGCCCTCAAAAATACAGTGCAAAAACAAAAAACAAACTTGAGAGTAAGGAGGAGCACTGGGGCTGGCATCTGTCAGTTCACTCCTGATAGGACTCACATTCCATGTATGTATGTTCATATTTTTTGAAGGATATAATGGAAATGTATAGATGCTAAGAGGAATTGAAGAAGAGAAGAGATAGGAAGTTAATGTAAGAATTAAGACTGCAATCTGAAATCCATTTAACTTGGAACAAGTTTAATAAAAATTAATGAGAGCCAAGATACAAAGGATTACTATATGCCTTTCGCTTATTGAAAATCCTTGGCTTTTCATAGATTTCTATTCTGCTTTCTTTTCCTCATATCCACATTGCCAGCAGTTTTCAAGCAGACCTAATGAATACAATTCCCATTTTTAAAGTACAGAGTATTGTGGCCTGTGGGATGTTTTAAGTGGTTGTTTTTCATAAGTGGAGCACTTAACCAAGAACTTAGCTAGAGTTTTCAAAGTGAAAGTGCTTCCTCTCTGGCTTTCCACTTTCCTGCTCAACTTCAAAGCTTGGCGGAAGTGCTCCAGATTCCATGCTTGTACCCAGAGGCTATTGACATGGTATCAAAGGGCTTGTGCAATGCCAGCTTTATCCTTTTATTCTTATCTGAGTTTTCATCAGTAGATTCTGCCTAGTGAAACTGGCCAAGAGATATGAAATCAAAATCAGTTAGACACCACAAGCACATGCGAGAGAAATACAAAAGCAGCAACAAGTTTATGACACAAGATGTTCACAAAACTAACCATTTTAAAATACACAGGCATCTTTTTTTTAACTTTTTCTGTGTACAGTATTTGTTTTCTAGTTAAATCATTTTAGTAGTAAAAGTAATGGTTGGAAGCCTTTAGCCAACTCCAATCAATAATTGATTAATTGTGATGGCAAATTTTATTGGTAATACTGAGGTTTTGCAAATAAAGATGTATAGCTGCCTTCCATAATCTGATGGCCTAAGATATACTAGAAATGGTCAGCGTATTTGCCAAAGATCATGCAGTCTTTGATTGATGGAAATTAAAATCTACACATGTGGAAGACATAAGGTTGTGAATGTCTGATTTACAGTATATGGAACATGCCTATTTAATATAACATATCAGAATCAGATAAATAACAGTGCTAGAGACCAAGAAGTGGGTTTCATTGGTCTTGGTAATTCTTGATACTCCTCATAAGAATATATATAGCTTTATAAACTTGGCACAGCACTAGGACTATGTTATGTATTTTCAAATGATGCGTGCAGATCCAAGTAAGGTGGCCTTTTGAAGTTGACAGATCATGATTTTGTCAATGTTTATTGTTTCCAAGTTCCACCTGAGGTCTTTTGGCACAGCACCACCACCAACATCATTATTAAATTATCCATAAAAATCCATAAAATTCCAAAGTGCATTCCAATATGTGTTTACTCACACATAAGTCAAATTAGATTCAATGGATTTGCTCTCAGATAGACGAATACAGAGGTGCTAAATATTTTCAGTATTAGTAATGCTAAATATTTTCAAACAGTGATTAAGTTAAAAAAACTCTTAGTATCAAAGGAATACAAAAACAAAGCATCTAAGAAAATGCACTATTAAATTGCACTAATTCTACACTGCACGTAAAAGTAAAACTGGGAAAAATGACAATTAATATTCATGTGTGTATGATTTACTTTGAAAGTCTACATTATTGGCACTAAATGTATTGCACTACAGCAGATATGTTAGAATCATAGAATAAAGGAACTGGTAGTGGTGCAATGGGTTAAACCCTTGCGCTGGTTGAACTGCTGACCTGAAGGTCGGTGGTTCGAATCATGGAGATGGAGTGAACTTCCATCTGTCAGCTTCAGCTTCCCATAGTAACACTCTGGGCATCCCCTGGGCAAGCATTTCTCTCACGTTGGAAGCAACTTGCAGTTACTCTAGTCACTTCTAACATGACAAAAAATTGCACTTCAGCAGATATGTTAGAATCATGGAATAATAGAGTTGGAAGAGACCACATGGTCCATCTAGTCCTCCCCTACCATGCAGGAAAAGCACATTCAAAGTACCACTGAAAGATGGCCAGCCTTGGTTTAAAAGTATCCAAGGATGGAGCTTCCCCCACACTCCGAGCAGAGAATTCAACTGTTGGACAGCTCTCACAGTTAGGAAGTTCTTCCTAATGTTCCTGTTATTTGAAGCCATTGCTCCGGATCCTAGTTGTTTATATCTTTTTGGGTAATGACTTTGTAAAAAGTGAGTGCAGCCTAGTATGTCTCTATGGTCCCATAGAGACATACTTGGCTCTATTATCTATGATAATGCATTCCCTTCACCAGGGAATGTTCAAACGAGGTGTCCAAACAATGCCTCATGATAATGAAATTAACCTAGAATAAATTGGGAAATCCAGGTTTATTCCAGGTTAAAAAAACACCTCTAAAGATCTGAATCTTCCAGGAAGGTCCACATCTTTGGAGGTCTGGAGTCTGTGGAGACTGCTCCTGAAATTGCTATCATGCATGCTCTCAGGAGCAGTCTCCATAGCAATCCTGTCTCCACTGACTCAAGCAACCCATGGAGGAGGAAAGACAGTTCCAGTCTCCCCTTCTCTCCCCCATCCTGGTTGTAGGTCAGTAAGGCTCCTTACCAAGTGTGGAGGCTTCTAAATGACTCATGGAGCCCTGGAGGGGGAATTCCCTTCTCCAGAACTCAACTGAGTCATTTAGGCTTTTCCTTTTTGTAACTTTCTACATTCAGGAAAGGAGGGCAGGCGGCCAGTGGTCAAATCTCACCCATTATTATTGTGAATCGATGTAAACGTGGCTACCCCTCACTAAAAATGCAATGTTTTGGCCCTCTGTGTGGGTGCCAAATTCACATGAAACCAGCATTTTAAACACCTATTTCTTGCAAAGTTACTTTTACAATGATAAGAGCCCCATCTCTCCAAAAGGAACTTTCCCAAGCTCAAGTCTGTGAAACTGCACTATCAACTGCTTACTTAAGCTTTCCTAGGTGACATAATTCAAATTTAAACATAGAATGGTTCTAATATAATTGGAAATATACTTTTCTGGCAGATTTTTGGTGGAGACGTTAGATACTTTTATATGATATTTTTTTATCCAGTTTTAAAAGGATCTTTTTCTTTATGCATTGTAATTGCTTGCATAGTGGGTGCTATTAACATGTAAATAAGTACCATACTGTACTGTATTATTTACTTTACCAGTCTATTCCTTATATTTAGAATGAATACAGCATTGAGGCTTTATATCATGCCACAGTAAATGTTTACTTTTTTGGTGCCAATAGTATGCATGACTGTCTTTACTGAGTCTGAAACTTTGCTCTTTTTAGTTTATGTTACAAGTTTTACATCTAGCATAAGGACTCTTTGATTCTTTGTCTGAGATTTGTTTAGTACAGATTAAAAATTGCTTGTACCTGCACTTTACATGAAAATTAATGGTATACAAATAGCATGACTGGTAAATTGTTTGGAGAGAAATCAAACATGCAGTGTTTAAGACCTCACTGGTATTTTTGAAATGTTATGGTGTCAGAATATTGTTTAAAACTATCAACCTATTTTATTTTTTATTTTAATTACTAAACTTTTGTAACATTAGTTATAGATCAATACCCAGAGAAATCCAGTGGGGATGGAAAAGTGTTTTGCAGGAGAGTTTTTTTGTTGTCTATCCACAGACTCTCTTCTTAATGAGCAAGTCATTTTGCTATCATGGTCAATACTTTGAAGATCCCATATGGTTCTACATACTTGTTTCAGTTATTAGTTGTTTTGCTTGTTTGAATGTGTTATTGTTTGGAAATATTAACTTATATTAACTTACTGCCAAATTTCTGCCAACCTAGCAGTTTGAAAACATGCAAATATGAGTAGATCAATAGATACCACTCCAGTGGGAAGGTAACGGTGCTCCATGTAGTCATACCAGCCACATGACCTTGGAGGTGTTTACAGAAAATGCTGGCTCTTCGGCTTAGAAATGGAGATGAGCACCAACCTCCATAGTCGGACATGACTGGACTTAATGTCAGGGGGAAACCTTTACCTTTATCTAATGTACTGTACCTTCAAATCCCTATACCCCCTACCTAAGAATATGTCCATTTCACCCTCCTCAAGTAAAAGAAATAAGTCCTAATAATTTAGTAAACTTTTCTTCTGAGTAGACATGCATACAAGATTTCACTTTAACATTCTGATTGTAAAAAATGTTAGTACAGTAGAGTCTTACTTATCCAACATAAACAAGCCAGCAGGATGTTGGATGTTGGATAAATGAAAATGTCAGATAATCACAGAGGCTTCTGGGATTATAAATTCATATCTCTATCCTGGCAGAGATCAGTGGCGAGTAAGCTCTCTTTCTCTTTGGTTTTCCACACACTCGGAGAAAACTCACTCACCACTGATGGAAAAAAGAGCAACAAACAAGAATTGTAACAAAAAGGTAGATAGTACACTTACACAAATCCTCAAGACAGCTGCCCATCTTCATTCTTTTCTCTTCCCATATTTCCTACAAACTCCCGCATAGCTACGGATCCTCCTTCCAACTCAGACTGAACAATTTCTGCATGCGGTTGAGGGGGGGGGGGGGAGGCAGAAACATTATGCTCTGGCTCCTCCTTCAGAGTCCACTCAGTGGTACCGTCCAAAATGGGGAAGAAAGAAGGAAACTAAAAACATGACCTCTAAAGGAAAAATGCTGGAGGAAAGGGGGCATTGGATAAAAGTACTGGATAACATGGAAGGTCGGATAAGTTAAGGACGGATAAGCAAGACTCTACTGTACTCAAGTTTCTCTTCAGTCAGGGCAATGGAATATGTTGTCTTGGAGTGTGATTGTGTCTCCTTCTTGGCAGGTTTTTAAACAGTCTGTCAGGACTGTTTTGATTGTATTTTTCTGAATGGCAGGGGGTTAGACTGGATGGCCCTTGTGGCCTTTTCCAGATTTTGTTTCTATGATTCTAGGATTGTGTTATAGATCTAACACTTCATTACATTTCAGTTGTGGAATGAGTATTTAAATAAATATTTTGAATGGGAAAATATGTAATGACCTCATCAGACGCTTTCTGGAATCGCCATGCATTGTGGCAAATATGGTGGTGTCACTGGGGGCATGGGTAACCCGTTGCCCCACTCCACACATTGCCTGACTCGCCTGTCACCCCATCTCAAGGGCGAAGTGTCAGCCACCCGGCTTCCCTCCACTTATCTATATAGTAACATGGGAAGCCTCCTTCTCTTTCGTGATGGAGCTCCACCGGAAGTGACTCTACATCATGGGATGGGAGCTGGCAGGTGCCATTGCAAAAGGGAAGATCAACCGGCATATGCTACCGAAAAGAACCCTGTCTGATGAGGTCATAAAAGAAGGTATCAAAAATCATGTTGTGATGGACTCCATGTCACAGTTGACTTGTTGCTCATCAATGAACAAAAATAGTTCTGAAAAGATAAATACTCTGTGAATTGGTAGCCATTAGATTCAGGAATTATGCAAAAAGTTTAGAAGGAATCCTTAATCAGTCTACATCTCGTTGAATTATGGGTGCACATTTTGGGAATATTCCAAGGCTCTTCTTTGTCACTGGAAAATCAGATAGCCTGGCTTAGGCCTCTTCACACAGCTGAATAAAATCCCACATTTTCTGGAGTATTGCAGTGTAGATTCAGATAAACCACTTCAAAACAGATATGGTGGGGTTTACTGCCTTGATATTCTGGGTTATATAGCTGTGTGGAAGGACCCTTAGAGGATTAAAGTGCTTTTGGACAGTTTTGATCAGCTCACCTGCTGTGGCATTGGTTGAACAGGTGACAACAGCAGTTCATACAGTGATAACTAGGTTGTTGCAATGTGCTCTGTGCAGAACTCCCCTCAAGAATGATAAAGAAACATGTGCCATGAAAATTTAGTTTAGAATTTAAGGTGTTGTAACACCTTTTTTTTCTTTAGGTTGTAATATTTTACTTTGTCAATCCCATTAGAATTTTCATGGCAAATTCTACTTTTTGCTATGTGATGAATACAGATTTAGAAGAAATTAGTTAGGAGCTAGTGATGAGTGAATTCACGTGTCAATAATATAGAATCTGACTGGCAGTTTTACAGAAAATATATATGAAAGATACTCTGGGGTTTTTCATTCTTCAGCATCACTTGTGGCCTGGATTGAAAATCTATCATTCCATAATATCACCATTCCATAATATCCCACTTCATTATGGAAAGAAATAGGATCAAAGACTGCTATGAATAGAAAAGAGATGGTAGGTGCATAGTTCCCACAGAAGAGTCTGGGAAGTAAAGAATTGCAGGACTGGGAAAAGGCAGAATTTGGTAAATTTGATGAAGCTGCACCCCCACACCTCATTGAGAAGGCACTTTTTCAATATCAACCTTATTTAAATTTGCAAAAGAAAGTTTTTGTTCGTTGTGTGTTCCCATGTTCCATTTTTTTGGGTATGGTTATGTGTATGTGTACAGGCCATATTGTGGCATTAATGCTATTTGTTTGTGACATATAATGTTCTGAATGGTCTATGTGGATAATCAGAGAGCCTGTCTTGATGCAAAACATCACACTAAGGGCTCTTCCAGACAGGATCCAAAATGCGGGCCCTGTTGGACTTTTACTTGAGGCATCCAAACGATGCCTCAAGTAAAAGAAGATTAATTCAGGACAAAGCAGGAAAATCCTGCTTTATCCCGAATTAATTAGATACTCCATTCAACCTGGGCCTTCCTGAAAGCTTCTTAAACCGGCTTCATCATGGGTTTCAGCTATGTGTTGAAGTGCCCATAATGGCTACCTGTCCTCTTAAACCGTATGATTCATAGCAGGATTTTTTTTAAAAAAACAAAACAAAATAAAATGATTTCTTCAAATATGAGAAGGAAAAGATTAGCCTTCCATAAGCTGAAAATATATAATTATATGTTCTTTTCGTCCCCTTTCCCAGACATGGGATGTAGAGTTGGAGAGATCAGCACAGTCCTGGGCTGAGACATGTCTTTGGGAACATGGCCCTGCAAGTCTTCTCCCATCCATTGGACAGAACTTGGGAGCACATTGGGGAAGGTATGTAGAAAATAATGTGAAAATACGATTTTTTAACCACATGTAATTTGTTTTTATTTTAAAAATCAAATCAGATAGTGGTATGATTTTGGAATTTCTTTTACTCTCATTTATAGGTACAGACCATTAACATTTCATGTCCAAGCATGGTATGATGAAGTGAGAGATTTTAGCTATCCTTATCCTCAAGAATGCAATCCTTATTGCCCATATAGATGCACTGGTCCTGTGTGCACCCATTATACACAGGTGGGTATGCTTTTATAAAACCTAATAATTACTTTCTGTGTATGAATTTGATACAGATATTTTGCAAAGACATAAAACAACTGAAAGATGATGATGATTATCCCCACCTTCCTCCCAGTTTGGGACTCAGAGTTGTTTATAATAAATTAAAAACCACAAATATAAAAGTTTAAAAAAGAATAAATGATAAACCATAAACTATGAATTATCAAAAATAAAAATAAAACCCAGTTAAAACAGTTAAACAAACATATTTTCACACAGCAACACAACAATTAGGAAAATCTAGTACATTGTTTAGGATGAGCCCCATATAACGATTTATCAAATGCTTGTAAAACAGAAAAGATGTTACTGATATATAATAAGAAATTAGGTAGAGTGCCAGTCGAACACCATAGGGAAGGGAGAAAGCTCTTTTTGTGTTCCTACCAATTGTACAGTACCTGAGAAGGTAGTGGGACTGAGGCTCCTTTTACACTGCCATATAATCCAGATTATTAAATCAGATAATCCACATTATCTGTTTTGAACTGGATTATATATATCTACATTACCATACAATCCAGTTCTAAAGGTATAATCTGGATTTATATGGCAGTTAGAAGGGGCCAGAGTAAAGGGTCTTTCCAGGTCTCACAGTATGTGCAGGTTTGTAAGGAAGAATTGGTCCATGAAGTCATCTGGACCTGAGCTATATCAGGTGTTTTAGATCAAAAGCATTACCTTGAATTGTGCCTGGAAATCGACCGCACCACTTGCAATAAGGGAATTGGGTGTTCCCTATAGCTAGTTCCAATTAGCTAACTGGTTACAGATGTTTGGACCAGATAAAGTTTGTATTTGAAGCTACTGCTATAATGCCCCCCCCCCCCATTTTTCCTTCTTTCTCCTTTCATAATAGGGCTAGGAGGCAAGATAGGCAGCATCTAGCAGGTGTGATTGGCTGAACTGGCACAGTAATTTTTCCCCTCTGTCTACAATCTAGCTCTGTGCCTAAGGATTGCTGCAACTAAATATGAGTAATCTAAATCAATGGGTTACAAACAGTCACATATACATTATCAAGTGTTGACCAATTTCCCTAAAACAGTGATTGCTTAGTTGTATTGATAAAAGTTCATTTTGATCTTTATATTATACTGGCTTTTTCTGTCTGGGTTCATAATCCATAGAAAGAGAGCCAATATAGAATATAAAGAGCAAGATTATCCATGATTGCTTTTTCTGTGTTTGTATTTATTATACTCATTTGTCTTAGTTTGAATCAGGTGTTTATCTCCCTGATTTTTTTTTGTCTTAGGTGGTATGGGCAACAAGTAGCAGAATAGGTTGTGCTGTTAACTTGTGTCATAACATGAACGTCTGGGGGCAGATATGGCCAAAAGCAATTTACCTGGTGTGCAATTATTCCCCCAAGTAAGTATACATAGAGAACAGGTAAATTGATTACTATATGGAGCACAGAAATGCATGTGAAAGTTCCAGTTTAAACTAGAGAAAGTAGGAAGATACTTCAAAAAGCTTGGAAAAATATAATTTTTAAGATGCAGTTCCAAAATCCCGCCCCCCCTCGCCAGTATTGCTGCTATTTTTTCAACATAGGGATTTACTTATCTGTCTCTTATTAACTCCATATTCTTCCCTGTCCCTGGCTTCCTTGTGAGTTAGTGAATGTTAAACATCCTCTCTCCCCTACCATTACTTCTTTTCCCAAGATTTTCACTACAATCTTTTTCGTCTTAAAAGTAGTGGGCGCTGTAGCTTGAAGACCTCTGTGATCAACTGCTGCCCAAGCAGGATTCAGATACATATTATGCCTGCTAAATGGGAGCTGGTCACAATGATCGTAACAGAACCAAAATGTTTCATTCTTGTATTTGGGCTTGTGGATGTGATTGCAGTGCAATTACAAAAGCCATGATCTGGAGACCTAAATTTGGGAACTACTGTTTTATATAGTGTAAGACAATATAAGACCAGTAGGTCATGTTGGAGAAACAGCATTGTTTCTTGTGGAATTTTGGCACAGTGCAACACTAATGAAGTTCAAGTGTTCCAACATAAATATCATTTAGTCCAAAATCACAACATTCCAGGCATTCTTTACAATCTGCCAAGTCTATTTATGAAGATAATCTGCTTGTTTTGTAACAGATTATTAGAAGATATCTGATTGGCAGCAATTCAGCTGAATTATGGTGATCTTACATGGTGTTAAATAAGGTTACACTCAGCTGTGAAAGTGATTGGCTTTGGAACAGATGTTCAGAGCAATCTTATAGGCAAGTTGTGGTGGTAGGTAGCAGTAGAATAGACACTATATCTTTTAAGCACCCACCCGAAGAAGGCAGAGGAAAACCACCAGAAGTTCCATAAATCGTTTTCTAGGAGAAAAGTTGCTCCTAGAATGAAAACACTGCCAAAGCTCAGAGCAATAAAACCTCCCAGAAATGGGATGCATAGTAACTATTTATGAAACGTTTAGAGATAAGCCAGAGAGGAAGTAGGGAAAAGGTGGTGAAGCTACATGAAAGTTCATTCAACATTGGTGCTCCAGCCTCCCCATTGTGGTGGAAGGGGTAGGAACTGCAGTATCATTGAGTATTTATGCCCCTTGGACTTGGCAATGCAGTTATGTGTGTAAATAATAAACATTTTGTACTATTCAGTTGGTGTAATCAAAACATGAGAGATAAACCAAGTGAGCAGACAGGAGCCAAATAGCCAAGTGAGTAAATGGTGGCCAGGCTTACTTTTTGGGACAGTACTGAACAGCACTCCAAGTCCATACCTTTCTAATTAGTTCTGATTTTGAAATATATTCAGCAAAATAATCCATATAGATGATTTATCCTTTATATTTTTGGGGGAATTGTCAGAACAATTGTGAGAGAACAAACCTATTTCTTTGATATATAAAAGTGCTCCACAGTGTTTTCCTTATATTCTATCCCTTGGTATTCACAATTATTCTGTCCATTCCCTAAAATACCTAAAAGATTACACTAATTAGATGGTGCAAAAATGTTTATTATTTACACACCTGGGTTATAAGACCTGAATAAAATGGCTAGCTGTTGAAACTGGCAATTCAGCTTAATACTGAATCTCACTGCAGTCTGATATCAGAAAAGTGCTGCACATTGGCTGGGGGCATTCTTCACTATTGCGCCAAGGAGTTCCCACCCGCTAATTGAAGAAAGGGGACTTGCTGGGTTCACATTTCTTTCTTTGATGCTTTCTCTTTGATGCTTTTGCCTGTTTGTTAATGAAGTTTTGTAATCTTAACCACTTGTGTGTTACTGCCTTTGAATCCAAATAGAACCTTTGCTTCTGGCAAAACATATCCAAGATGTGGTCCTGGCAGGAAAAAGTACACATAATCAGTTGTGGCAGAATGCCTAAATTTTGCCAACAGAAAGATAATATGCATTTAAATTGGTGCTTCCCTTATTTTATTCTCCCTTTATCAGTGATAATGCACTTTGCAGATGGAGAGTTCTGGCTTTGCTCTATTATAACACTGGCCTATCAAGCATTTTACTTGCAAGGTGTGGCTTCCTTCAAATACAATAATGGGAAAGATTTCAACCCTGCTTAGAATCAGATGTGGATGTTGCCAAGTATTAACTATGCTCATCTGTTTACAAAGGGTACTTACAGTGCCTGTCATTCAATAAAATCTCTCCAGTGACTAACTTGCCCCTTTGCTTAGTATAATATATTATGGAAGTACCATTTATTAAATGTAACTCTTTGCTAATTTATCTATAGTTCATGGTCTAGGCTGCTATTTACACTTCTTGATGTTTTTTTAAAAGGAGAATGACTAGTGCTCATTCTCATGAAATCGACAGCTACAGTGGATGACAAAGGGTTTGTTGTGGGTATTAATATGAGTACTGTTTAAATAAGTGGTGAGTCATTTTAGCTGTGTGAAACATAATAGATATTGTAAATCTATTTCATTAAATAATATTCTTTTTCCTAGGGGTAATTGGTGGGGACATGCTCCATATAAACATGGCCGTCCATGTTCTGCATGCCCACCTAGTTTTGGAGGAGGCTGTAGAGAAAATCTGTGTTATAAAGGTATGCATTTGTTGGTATTGTTAAATGACTTTACAGTGCTGTCATGTACAATATTTATAAATATTAAATAATTTCAGTAACACTCTAAATTGCCAACTTTACATTTTTGTTGGCATTCAAAGGGGAAGGTGGTTCATGACTTGATGAGGGATTTTGTCTGTTGAACAAGGGCTTCTTCATATGCTTGGGCTGTGCAAAGGGACTTTGTAGAGAAGAAAAGCACAACTGATGGCAGTTGTTATATTCTAACAGGGTTTTTTCTGATCATGTCAGTAGTTCAAATAAGTCATGTTATCTACCTCAGAATTCCTCTAATAATAGAGCTGGAAATAACTGTGAAAAAAGAAGACGCTTTGCTTTCTGCAATAACATCTCCATTTTATCGTTCATTTAGTGCCAATTTATATGGACATTTATCTTGAAAAGGGATATAAATCAACTCTCTGGTGGTTTCATGATATACACATCTGATTTGGGTTAATATGGGCCAAAGCCACTAAATGTGGCCTAGAACCATGTTTACAAAAGTTGTAGGATATTCCAGAGCTCCCTTGAAATTCAGAAACTTAGCCATATTTTGGTCAAGTGTAAACAGTTGTACTACTTCCTATGTGGAAAACAGCTGTGGCCATGTTTACACCACCATCCTGCTTTCCCAGGGCTTAGGCAGCTAAAGTGGGTGGCCTACGGTATGCACTTTCTGTCATGACTGAGTGAAACAATTGTTGGTATCTAGTACAAACATTTTAAATCAGAACTGGGAAAATGCACCTGTCTGGATGCTGTTGGACAGCAGCTACCAAAAACCCAAACCAGCAAAACAGTGAGGATGGATGCTCTTGAGTTCAGTCAATAATGTTTGGACGTCCACATATTACTTACTTAAGCTTTACAGTGTAACCCTATGCATGCCTACTCAGGAGAGATCCTCACTAAGCCTGATGAGTCTTTCTTCAAATAAATGATTGTAGACGTTTCTAGAAAATAAAATCTGGAAATGCTTAAGGCTGTAATGCTATCAACTCCTGAGAGATTATCATGATTATCAAGATATATCTGAAATTTTCACCATTTACATTTTCAATCTTTCAGTGTGCCTGTTTTCAAAAAATAGTATTTCTTTCTTTCATTTGCTTTGACAGAGGGTTCAGAAAGAGTTTACTCTCCAGAGATGGAAACCAATGAAATTGAACGTCAGCAGTCACATGTTCGAGAGACATCACAAAACAGATTGAGGTCTCATTCTGCTGATGACAGTGAAAGAAATGAGGTCATCAGCAAACAACAAATGTGTAAGGAAAATATATTTAAATGTTTTAATTGGATTCCCAAGTGCACAGGAACACTGTAATAATGTTGGTTCCTTTCTCTTCAGCGCAAATTGTTTCATGTGAAGTGCGATTGAGAGATCAGTGCAAAGGAACAACTTGCAATAGGTAGGATCAACATGATAATTGATCAAGAATCCATTTAACCAACTGCATGTTTTGTTAAGAAAGCTTATTTTCTTATTATCCTTTTCAAACCTATTTTTCTAGGTATGAATGCCCTGCCGGCTGTTTGGACAGTCATGCCAAAGTTGTTGGAAGTGTTCATTATGACATGGTAAAAATATTAAAATTTGTATTCAGTCTAATTCAGTGGTTCTCAACCTGTGGGACTCCAAATGTTTTGGCCTGACTGGAATTTCTGGAAGATGTAGGCCAAAACACCTGGGGACCCAAAGGTTGAGAACCACTGGAACCCTATTTGAGTTCATTTTTAAGCCAGAAAGGTTAATTCAAGTGTTATTGTTGACAAAACATTATATGCAGAAAATGTGATTACCTTTCTGATTTCTACCTTGAAGCTGATTCTGTTTTTTATCTGTATCATATTAGGAGTTTTCTCCTCCCTTCATAGACAATTTCATATTTTCTAAACATATGTATTTTTTAAAATGTGCATTTTCTCCAATTAACTTAAATATATTTCAGTGGGTTGTCATATGTATTCACACTTCATATGCATTTGTTTTAATTAAACCATGCATTGATTAACTACCCATCTGAGATATGAAGATCTGATTGCATACTCCAAAAATACAGATATTCAATAGCAAATCGCATTTAGGTCAGTGTTTAATTGAGGAGAGGTACAAACTTGATGAACTGTTCAAAAACAGAGTGAAACAAATTTTGCTCCCATCTCTACCTTTAAAAAAACCCAAATTTTATTAGTGTTCCCATTCAGCATTAGACACTTGAATATACACCTCATATGAATAATAATTCAGAAGCATAGTTGGAGTAACATGAAATATCTGACATCATTATATAACTTTGCTCAATTAGATTGAAGCTAGCGTTTGTTGATTTGGTTACCTTCTTAGACACCTCAATATTTTATTTGGGAAATTAATGCTTCTCCCTTTTAGAAATATAATGAGGAAAATATTTTATTTTATTTTTCTTTTACCTTCATAGCAATCAAGCATTTGCCGTGCTGCAATACATTATGGCATCATTGACAATGATGGTGGTTGGGTTGATGTTACCAGACAAGGAAGGAAACATTATTTCATTAAGTCCTACAGAAATGGAGTACAGTCAATTGGGTAAGGAAACAGATGGTCATTGTATCAGAGTACTTTGTTACCAGGTTTTGTCATAATTTACTTAAGATGCATCTGCACTGTAAAATGTATGCATTTTGACTTCCATGGAGCAGTACTATGAAATCCTGAGATTTGTAGTTTGGTGAAACACCAGCATCTTTTGGCAGAAAAAGCAAAATAATTTGTAAAAACTACGACTTCCATGATTTCATAGCATTGAGCCATGACGGTTAAAGTGGTGTCAAATTGCATTTATTCTACAGTGTAGATGCACCCCTTATTACAGTAGATGATTGTAAAAAGGTGTAAAATCATTGAACAATTATACAGGTTGAGCATCCCGATTCTGGAATTCGGAAATCCAAAGTGTTCAAAAATCTGAAATTGTTCATGTTGATAGTTGAGGCTGTGACATCTTTGCTTTCTGATGGCTCACTGTACACACATTTTGAGGAACAATGTATGATAAAACAAGGTGGTAGGGTTAACATGTCCAATACTGATAGGGCAGAAATTTTAATATCTGATGGTTCAGTGTACACAAACTTTGTTTCATTTGCAAAACTATTAAAAATATTGTCAAAATGGACCCCAAGCTATGTGTTAAAGGTGTATGTGACACATCAGTGAATTTTGTGTTTAGACTTGAATCCCATCCCCAAGATAACTCAATATATGCCAATATACATATGCAACCACCCCCCCCCCCCATTCAAAATGCTTCTGGTCTGAATGCTTGCAGATAAGGGATATTCAACCTGTAGCAAATATCAATCTATTGAGTTCGTGGTGAAAAACAATATAATAGCTATGACGCATTCCAGTTTTTCCAAGATCTACAGAGTTCCTGATGTATTTCCCTTCCCCACATCTATAGTTAGTGATATTCTCAAGGTTAATCTCCCCCAACCCAGCAAAATTACTTATGGATCTCTTCTTGTTACACCACCATTCCTCCCTTTTACCCTGTGATTTTTCTGTTTCCATTTAAAAGCCTGAACTCTTTTTGTTTCATTTTCCTTTCCCTTTGGTTCTCTCCTTGCAAGATAAGTATTCTCTTCCTTTTCATACCAACCCAATGATTGCAGATTGCAAAGAGCAAACTGCTTCTGTAGGCTGCTCCTGCCATCCCCTTCCTGATATTCCACTATAAGGTGTGGTTAGGGGAAAAAAGATGAGTTTGTCCCCTCCAGCAAGAACTAAGGTTAATTTAGCAGGCAGAAAATTGTTTTTGGAGTGGAAAAGTATTTGTAAATACTTGATGGAGAGAAAAAGGGGGTGGGTAGGTTAAACTGAAAATGGCACTTCATGCACTAAAACATATCTTCTGCACAGAAAGCGAGTTTCCTCAAGTGAAAACATTTTTTTCTGCACAGAAAACTTTATTTTCTATGTAGAGAACAACATTAGCAGTGCAGAAAATACTGTGGGGTGGTGGGTTATTTTGCACAAACCTCAGATGTGGACTGAATTGCAAATAGTCCTTAAAACTGCATTTTTCAAGGACATACTCTCATAGCAGAGAGAAAGCTGTTATATTGCTTGATCTTGCCAATGAAAATGAAAATTACAAAGATTTACTATGTCTCTCTTTCCCTATCTTCCTCTCTGGCCAAGTGGTGGATGAGATGGATGGATTATTCTTGCTAGGCAACTGAACTGACAATTAGGCTCAGGGGTGCAAGAAATCAGGGGAAGCTACATTCAAACTGCTTTTGTTGCCCTTCATGTAACCTATGTATTTTTAATGTGGTGGCTAGGTAGTTCCTAAACACTCATCACAGTTAGGATTCAGTAACTCATATGCTTTTTTGAAGACCAAAGTATTTTCTTAGTTCCAACAATCATGGTCATAATAGTAAAGAGTAGAAAATCCTGGAATGTGTAGCAAGGAAAAGTAATGTAGTTTATAGAAATATTCGTAAGCCATAGAACAGTATAAACTTGATAGTCAGCATCTAATTATAAACTTTTGTGGTATAATAATGAAAATGTCAAATAATAGATATTCCATGTGTCTAAAATGTTATATCAGTTTTGATTAAAATTATAAATGTAATGCAAATTGCTTAGAAATTTATTTTGCTTCCATTTCTATTATTTCTGGTTTTAAATATGCCCAAGTCACAATATGATTTTGAGGTATTTTACTGTTCTATATTATGATTGCACATCACCATCACCATATGTGTTATGTTGCCTGTGGGAAACAATGATGATATAATAATAATAATGCTGGTGCTCTTTTCATTGCAGGAAGTACCAGTCTGCTAATTCCTTCATAGTTTCTAAAGTAACAGGTTAGTGTTTTTTGATATTATATAATTCTGTTGGTTTATTTCTTTCTCTTCCATTTTATTGCATATTTTTGTGGAATTGTAATTTTTGTTTTAAATCTCAGTACAGGCCGTCACTTGTGAAACAACTGTGGAACAACTGTGTCCATTTTACAAACCAGCTACACATTGCCCAAGGTAAACAAAACAGTCCTTCCCATTGTTTAACAACAACAACAGCGACAACAACAAAAACAATGCTTTATTTGTAGACTGCCCTATCTCACCAAAGAGACTCAGGGTGGTTTTCAACATGTATGGCAAACATTCACTGCCAAAAAGAGAAAAGCATACAAACAAATTATATCAGGACAGAATACATTGAGCAACATAAAAACAACCTAAATTTAAACTTAATACCAAACAAAATAACTGACAATGAAAACTCAAATGACCCCTTATTGTGTCCACAACTCAGTGAATCTACAATTAATTTTCCTATCCTTTCTGCTATGGAATAGATTTAGGGGAAGGTAAGATTTCCATGGGAAAGGGAAAAGTAAAATCTTATATGTTGTGAGATTTCAATTATAATCTTTTTCCTTCATTGATTTATTTTCTTTTCATTAAGTGTAATGTTAGATATTTTTATTGTAATCATTTCATAGAATATTTATATCTGAAAATGTATCTTGTTTTCTTGTTTCCTATGATTTAAGGTTGTATTGTCCTCACAATTGCATGCAGGCAAATCCACACTATGCAAGAGTAATTGGATCACGGATTTACTCTGATGTAAGTAAAAGGTCATGTTTGAACCCTAAAATAATTGCATCTATACTAGTATTAATATGCCTATAAAACAAGGTTAAAGGGTAGAGTATCCAAATATTAAAATTCCAGGTTCAGTAGAAGTTCAGACTCAGTAGTATTCATACAAGCAGGTAATGGTAATAAATTCTTATGGTTATAGTATAACTCTTAAAACTGAATTAGGATGCTAAATATTTAATTTTAGAGATCTATTTTTAAACTATACTTTTTGAATTTGTTAGTTATACAGAAAAGGACATTTTATCTTGTGCATTTTACCCGCCCATTGTGTTCAATGTTTCACTATGTTATTTTGCACTGCTTATTTTATTTTGTTACTTTATGCATGTTATGGTGATGTAATTTTTCTTTTGTTGCTTTGTGTTTTATTTGGCTGTATTGTATCTTCAGGCTTGGCCTCATGTTAGCTGCCCCAAGTCCCCTCTGGTGAGATGGTGGTGGGGTATAAATAAAGATTATTATTATTATTATTATTATTATTATTATTATTATTATTATTATGGTTTTGAAACACAATTCTTTAGACAGGCAGAAGTGGGTGGAAATCTTGTTAATTGCTGATGAAGAAACATTGGATACTTTCAGTAACAAAACATTTTCTCACTAAATAATGTTACTTCAGTTTCTTTCCCTTAATTTATCTAGTGTCTTTTATTTAGTTTCTGTCTTTGGGGATTGCCCCACCTTTACGAACTTCCAGAAGGGAGCAAGGAAAAAATGTGTAGCTATAGTGAGGCACTGGTGGCAATGGGATCTACACCTTGGATTTTCATTCCATTCAATTTGTTGTTGTTGCTGTTGTTGCTGTTGTTGTTGTTGTTGTGAGCCTTTAGGTTGTTTCTAAAGTAAGATGACCCATTCGCAAGATTTTCTTGGCAAGATCTTGGCAAGATTCATTCAGAAGATGTTTGCCATTATCTTCCTTTAAGTATGAGAAAGTGTGAATTGTTGTAGTTCACCCAATTGATTTTCATGACCAAGTAGGGATTCAAACCTTGGTCTCCACAGTCGTTGTCCATCACTCATACCACCACACCATTTAATGCGGAAGGGCCTTGGATCAACTCTGTGGCAGCCAGATGTTGCACAGAGTTTATCTGGGATAACATGGGGGAAGCTTACTTTAGCAACTTGAATTAACTGAAGTTGGGGATACTCTGGATTCTGAGCCAAATTTGCAAAAGTATCCCCTAGCTTTGGATCCATGTAAACAGTTGGGCTGATTCTGAGGTGGAAGTCACTGCTACAGTTTTCACTTCCATCCCATTATTTCCCAGGTTCAGGTAGTGACATGGGTCCTACAGGTTGGCTGGGGCAATTGAAGAAGAAAGAGGCAAGAGGAGGGGTGATGGCCAACTGGTAGGACATATATTATGGCGAGAGACCACCATGGCATGGAGAATTCAAAGTAATGATAAAGGTGGCTGTCCAATGGCACCAAACTGGGTTTGGTGCTACTAGGAAGTTGGGACAGCCTCCCATCTTCGCAGCATCTGGAAGGGTGCCTGTGTAATCCATCCCAGTACTGATCTGGCATATGCCATGCTAGCTCTCTCCTGGGATAGCGGGTTAGAGACATGAATTAATACTTATCTTGTTCTTCAGTTCAACAAACAAATCTAGGAAAGGCTTTTTATCTGGTTTTATGTAAAATATTCATATATTTTACCATTTCAAGACCTTCATAAAATTTCATAAAATTTTGTAAAACTTTGGTCTTTATGGAAAACTCAAAAGGGAAAAAACAGTGCCATCTCCAATGTTTCTGTACAACCTTTTCTCCCCAAAACAAATTGTGTAAGTGAAAAATCACTTGACAGTTGACCATTTTTTAGTATAAGGATGATTTACCTGTCAAAAGTATGCTCTTGACCATTGAGACAGGTGCATAAAAGGATTTAACTGCAAAGCCGATTTCTTGAAATGCTTTAATATAGCACTTAGCCAAGATCAATCATCCTTATTAACCTGATTAGCGACAGTTATGGAGGTACAGGTATCTACCGATTAGAAAATTAATCTAGGTATATGGTCAGTTGATATGATTAAGACTTTCAGGATAAACACTGCTTTTCATCTACTTCCTGATAGTTTGTGAAGCCATTTTTAAAGCAATCTTTGAATGTTATTATTCATTTTAAGTTCACACATTTCATTTTGTACTGCTTTTCCTTTTACTCTCTCACTAGTTTTAATTATTTGGCAAATTATTCAATAGTCTGTTTTCCCTTTCTTTCTTTCTTTCTTTCTTTCTTTCTTTCTTTCTTTTGGGAAGCACTGAATGCAATATGAAAATATAGAATGCTTCCTTGATTCAGTTTTTAGGTTGATATGTATGTACACAGATCAGATAGATAGATCTATATACAGAAGATAGATAGATCTATATACAGAAGATACAAAGAAAACAGCAGAATTCAATAGGGTATTTCCATTATTTACTCAAGTAATCCCCATACACAATGTGTGCTGCTTCCATGATATTGGATTTAGCCTTTTATTGTGTATTTTTGTTTTGGTACTTGAAAGAGCTGTGGTTCTAAGTCATCTCTGACACTTTGAGGTCACAAGAATGTGGCATGGCAAGCAGTCAAAAAACGAAACATGCTTCTTGCCAAATTCTTGTTTCTACAGCTCATTTTCGTGGCTGAATAACTGTAGCAACAGTGGCTTCTTAAGAATTTACGCAATGCCTTTTTTACAATATGTACCATATGTTGATTGCTGAAGATGGTTGCTACTATGTAGGCTGATAACAGCTGAAAATCATGATACAGTTTAGATTACATGTTTCTAGATATATGAAAGCAAACCTGTAATCTTCTGCTACAGGACAAGGAAAATGATTAGGAATTACACATGGTATGAATAATACTAGAAACAAGCATTGTCTGTGGAGATGGGATGTTTAAAAGTGCCTTTATAAAGTTGATAACTTGCCTTTGCAGGCCAATACTATGCTGTAGTAGGTATTTGGCATTTTGCTCAGTAGCAAAAGAAGGAAAAATCATTAAGCAGCATGGTATTCAGATTATGTGACCTGTTAAATAGTGGTACACTCCAAAGGGTTCACAGCACAGCAGTAAAGTCAGGTGTTATAATACTGCATGAAATGTTTGTGCTAGCATTAGGCTATTTTAGGTATGCTTGAGGATGTATTTTATCTTAGTACAAAGTTGTGGGTTAAACTTTGAGAAGAAATTGTTTCTTTAAGAGTCATGCCATGTAGTTTTCTTAGTAAACAATGTTTAAATACACCTTATACATTGCCCTATATACTCATGTATATCTAGAAATTCAGTTTAAAAATCAACCTCAAAAAATCTGGGTTGATTTATCTGTGGGTCAGCGTGAGTACTGTACCTTAACTTTATTTTAAAAAAAGGAAACATTCCCTTCTCTGAATAGAGTGGTGCAAGGCAAGAACTTAGGCCCCTTCTACACTGCCATATAATACAGATGATCAAATCTGATAATCCACATTATCAGCTTTGAACTGGATTATCTGAGTCTACACTGCCATAAATCCAGTTCAAAGCAGATCATCAGGATTTTTATGGCAATATAAAGGGTTCCTAAGGCCATTCTACAGAGTTAACAGGCACCAAAGAGAATGCTCTCTCACTCATGCCCACCAACCAAGCTTGAGATGGAGGCTGGACCAAGAGAAGAGCCTCTCCTGAAGATCTCAGGACCTGGGCAACTTTGTATAAGGAGATGCGGTCAGCCAAAAAGTCTATGGCTTTAAAGGTCATAACCAGCACTTTGAATTGTGCCCAGAAACAAACTGGCAACCAAAGAAGCTGCTGCAATGGGAGTTGTCCACTCCCTGTATTCAGCCTCATTTGACTGCATCTCTTTGGACCAGCTGAAGTTTTCAAGCACTCTTCAAAGGCAGCCCCATGTAGAGTATGTTATAGTAATCCAGATGTAACTAAGGCATGTACCCTGTGGCCAAATCTGGCTTCTCAAGGAATGTGTGCAGTTGGTGCACAAGTTTTCGTTGTGCAGCGGCCCTCCTGGCCACCTCAGATACCTGGGCCTTCAGGTTCAGTGCTGAGTCTAAGACAGTGGTTCTCAACCTGGGGTCCCCAGATGTTTTTGGTCTTCAACTCCCAGAAATCCTAACAGCTGGTAAACTGGCTGGGATTTCTGGGAGTTGTAGGCCAAAAACATCTGGGGACCCCAGGTTGAGAACCACTGGTCTAAGAGGAACCCCAAACTGCAGATCTGTGTCTTCAGGGAGAATGTAGCCCCATCCAACACTGGTAGGATCCCTATTTTCTGATCTGCCTTCTGACTATACAAGATATAGGACCTTATCACATTGGGATATAATCTGTTTATATCAGTATGCATCCCATTTTTAAAGGACTGGATGCATACTGATTTTCGTGGTGGTTTCACTACAGACTGCAACTTGGAAAACTCCAGAGGTTTTCTTTGATCTGGCTTTATCAAATTATAAAAATAGAACAACCTCAAAACAAAACTGATTTATAAAATAAAAAATGTATTCAGTATTAATCACTTACTTTTTTCTACAATGAAGGAGTAAGAAGTCCCTTTAAAAGATATGTCTATTTTCTATTTACAAATGTGCCTCAATAGTCTGTGGACTGAAAATGAAGCTGGGAAGAAATGGATTATGGAACACATTCTCATTAATCTTATTTAAGTTCTGTTGAAATTGCATCATTTGTAATTAAAGTGTCTCTTTAATGTCACCGGAATTCCAATTTGTCTCTGTTTGGCAAAAAGTTAACCACTTTCCAATTCCCTATGGACTGTAATACAAGAGATCAAGACTTGTATGACTTTGAATCAGTTACCAAAATCATGCTGAGAAAATGCTAATTAAGGAAGAAAATAGCAGTTGCATTTGTTATTGTTGTGTGCCTTTAAGTTGCTTCTCACTTATAACCCTATAATGGGTTTTTCTTGAAAAAAAATTCTCAGCAGCTTTGTCTTTGCTTTCCTTTGAGACCGAGAGACCTGCCCAGTGTTACCTGTGGCTTTCCATGACCAAATAGAGATTTGAACCCTGGACAAAAGATACCACCACATTGGCCTATGTATTTTATACATTATAATAATCTAGAATTCTAAATATCATAACTTTTGTGATGGCTCCCATGGCTAGATTGTTTTGTCTTGGTTCTTCCAGCAAGCAGGAGTGGTTTAAAAGACTGAGTATGTTCCATGGTTTCTCACAATGTGTGAATAAAACATTCTGGCTTGTCTCTAAGCAAGTACTAAATCATGGCTTATGGGAGACATGGGCAGAAGTTCCATAACTTATTTGCTTGGCAAGTTTCAAGTAAGATGGATTTGGTTTTAGGGATTGTGATGTATAATGGACTGTTTTTAAGTTGTTTTAATTACTGTTGATATATGTTTTATTTTTATCTTGTTGTTGTGCTGGCATCGAATTGTGCCTTTTGTAAGCCACCCTGAGTCCCCCGTCGGGGGTTGAGAAGGGCGGGGTAGAAGTGTGAGAAATAAATAAATAAAAATAAATTTGTCTGATTTTGAGGCATCAGTACAACCAATTATTACTGAAGTTCAACCAGTGCAAGTCTGCCATTAAAAAAAAATCTCTTTCAAATTTTCAGGTATCTAGCATCTGTCGTGCAGCTCTACATGCTGGAGTAATCCGCAATGAAGGGGGCTTTGTTGATGTCATGCCAGTGGATAAAAGAAGAATGTACATTGCTTCATTTCAAAATGGCATTTTTTCAGAAAGGTATAAAGCACAACTTTGAATGAAAGTTGTTTACTATCCACTTGCATACACCTGCTTTTCTGTGCAGACCTTCATTCCAATTTTAAGTACTTTGACTATCTGTCATGGTAATTAAGAGGACTGAGTTGCATAACAGCAGCAATTGCCAGGAAGAGATGCAGTGGTACCAGAACTGGCTGTCTCCTGTAACTTAAAATTATAACCCTAAAAGCTGCTTATGGATAAAACAACTCTCTTGTTCAATGATGCTGTAACAAACAGGGTAATGTTTGTTTGAGAGAATTTCATGAATTTTCTTTACAGATGTCAAACTTAATTTCTCTTTCTGCCCAGGTAATATAGAAAGGACATATGCAAACCACAAAATATAGTCTTGGAAAGTGGCGTCCTTAAACTAAGTTTGATTTGAAGCACAACACTTTGACTTGGACCACAAATCTGGCCTGATTGTTGGAAATCCAAATATTCATGCCTACTGTTGACTGTAACTGGACGTTCAGATTTGGCTGTAACTGTTTTGTTTCTCAGAATTGGATGAAATTTGCACACATAGTCACTTCTTAGCATGGAATCATGCCTGCCAAACATAGAAGAGAATTTCATGCTGTGATATATATATGTCTGCCCATCTATCTATCAATTATTTTTTTTGGAAAAATCAGAAGATGTTTGCAAACATCTGACCAGTTCCAAAGAAATTAAGTCTGCTGTGTTACAGAAAAATAGTGGATGTATTTATTTGAGATATTTTAAACTAACATAAAGCAGCAATTATACAAACACATAACTATTTCTGATTCATTTCTATTTCTATAACTAACCTAGAAATACAAATGAATCCGAAAGAATGGGAAAATAATAGTAGGGAAACTTTCAAAGTAATAAAAAACCCTATCAATCAGTGCATTACATGTTTTTATCCAGAAAGCCTTCTAAAATCCAAATTATTTTGTCTTGATATTTTTTCAGAGTTTAAATAGATTAGAATAACAGACTTCTCTAGTCAAAGACGTTGCCAGGCAAAGAATCACACAGTCTTGATGCTACCACTAAAAAGATCCTGCTCCACATAATTATATGTCTTATCTCATATCAGAATCAGAACATAGAAACACCACAAATCCCAGAATTCATGTCCTGCATAGAGGACAATTGTAATCAAGAATTACATTTTTTAAGGTCTTGAGAGAAAACTGAACAAGATAGGGCAGACAACCTTTTAAAACCAGGAGCTCCCGCATTCTCAAGTGGGGCATCCAAACGGCACGCCACTTAAAAATGAATTTATTCACCGCAAAGCAAGAAAACACTGCTTTGTAACAAATTAATTTGTTAGTGGGTTTGTTCCATGCCTTTTCGAAAGGTGTGGGGCAAATCTATTATGGCTGCTGTCTGGACTGCCCACTCAGAAGTCCTGGGACTTCTGAAGGGGCCATCCGCACAGCCATCTCACGTTATCCAGCCTGAGTCAAGTTGGAAAATGCGAGAAGGGCCTAACCTCCCCCCCCCCCCACACACACACCCAAACCCTTTTAAAAATAAAAGAATTTACCCGGCTGCTGTTAGCATGGTGCCGGAGCTCTCCTGACGCATAGGGGTGACATGCCAGGAGAAAGGAGGGAGGAGGAAAATTGCTTCTGCCTCCCCGCTTCTCCTGGCATGTCATTCCTACATACCAGGAGAGCTCCAGCGCCATGTTAATGGTAGCCAAGCAAGTTCTTTTATTTTCAAAAAAAAAATTTGGGGGGTGGGTTGAGAAGGGGGTGGGGTGGGGACTATCTCCCTGTTCTCCTGGTAGGTACCGGGAAGACATGTAGACAATGCCCAAGGAAAGCACAAGCTTTTTTGATGGTATATGGACTACAGTCTACCCTGACCAGACTTTTTAAACTTGGATCGGAACGGACTTTACCACTGTCTTGAACTGCTCGTAGTCTAACTATATGGATAGGTCCATGACTAAAATAAGGGTGCATGGTAAGTTTGGGATTTTATAAATTAACTTATATGAACAATAATCTACTTTATTTCCTTCTCCAGCTTACAGAATCCTCCAGGAGGTAAAGCATTCAGAGTGTTTGCTGTGGTTTAAAGACTACAACAAAATTTTCAAAAACAATATCAAAAGACTGTTTGGAAGAAGAGAAAGAAAATTCCATTTAATCTACTTCCTTGAGTTTGTATAAAGGTGTAATATTGCTGTACAGAAGATATTTACTATTTTCTGATTGAAAAAGTGTTTAACTTCATGTAAATCTTAATGGGGAAACTCTGTAAAATCAAACATGGGAAAACACGTAAAAGGAACTACAATGAAAAATAACTTGTTTTGAATCCTGTGTTAAATATTGCTATATTTTCTTAGCATTTTTCCTATGCAGTTCAAAGTTCAGAAATGTTTCATAGTTTTTTTAAAAAAATCTGAGTACACTTTCATGATGATATTATATATATATATATATGCCACTAATATTAAATGTAAAGATATATGTATTATAGATGTCATTCTCATATATATATATATATATATATATATATATATATATATATATATATATATATATATGTTTCTTAAATTGGGAAACAACACTGGTGCCCTTAAGGAAGCAATCAATGACAGGTGTTACTAGACAATTACCTGAACAGAAACCCAAAGAAATTCATGTTTGCTAGTTTTACTGTCAGACTTCTAGAATGATGTAGGTGTTTAAACATTGGCCTTGGGGAATATCTGCACTGACCACTTCATGTGGATTGAAGACAGCTTGAAAGATGTGGTGTTTAAATGCCGCATGATGTGAATGCATACAATAATGCAAATTAACATCTTTAAACTGATATAAATACAATCAGGATACTCTGAAATAAAGCATGTAATCAGCTCACATAGTTATAAATCACATTAAATGGTGAAGCCGATTAAGGGAAAGATGCTCTGTACAGTGGCTTTGGAAAGAGGGAGTTGGAAAGAAATCCTACACGGCTGCTGATTCTGGAACTGTATTGCAGACAACTTCTCTGGTGCTTATAGGTCTTTACCGGGTTCCAGGGCTTCACATATAATCATCCTCATATTGAAATCACTTCCTCCTTTGCTGGATTTACATTACCTTAAGTGTTCAGTGTAGATGTGCTCTAGGACTCTGGGTTCAAATCCCCACTCAGCCATAAAGACCCACTGGGTGACCTTGGTCAAGTCATGCTGTCTCATTCTCAGAAGAAGGAAAAGGAAAACCTTGCCAAGAAATCCTGTGATAGGGTCTTCGCACTCTCTCCCAACCTCTTTAAGAAAATATGAGTTTAAACAGATCTTGGAACCCTGCTTACTGATATTTTAAAATACATTCATTGCTATGCTTGGGGTTTTTTTCTATACAATTTTTAAAAAGGAAAACATAATCAGCAGTTACTAATTTGCTACTAAATAATCATTTGCATAAAGAAATACAAAAGATGACATGAAAGCAGAGTGGTTTCATTTTGGAAGCATATCAGGCATTATTGGGTCTGACATTCTAATAAAGCTTTAGTATAAACTGAATTATAATTCCTTGTGCAATGTCATTTCCCACAAATGGCTTTACAAGTATGATTTTGCTTGTAGGACTAATACCACATAGTATGTATGTTGCCATATATAATATTGGAGAATGGTGAAATTGCACTGTAAATTATTATTTATTATTATTTCAAACATTTATATCCCATCCTTCTCAACAAACAATTGCAGTACAAACAATTAACATTAAGTAAACCAACAAGATTATAAAAATACATTAAAATATTGACCATTAAGTATTAAAACACAATGGAGCCTAAGTCCCAAATCCAAATCATAATCCAGAGTTCCAGTCCAAGGTCTATTCATTGACAGTTCTCATAAGTCATTGCAATTGCTGCTTGATCAGCTGCACAAATGCTTGGTCCCAAAGCCAAGATTTAAGCTTTTTTCTAAAGGAGAAGAGAGAGGGAGTTTCCCTGATTTCACTGGGGGGTGCGTTCCATAGATGGGGGAGGGCACCACCAAGAAGGCCCTGTTTCTTGTCCCTGCCAATCGTGTTTGCGAGGGTGGTTGGATCGAGAGCAGGGCCTCCCTTGATGAACATAAACTCTGAGGTGGATCATAGAGGGAGGTACATTTGGACACATAAACTGGGCCAGAACCGTATAGGGCTTTATAGATCAAGACCATCACTTTGAATTGTGCTTGGAAATGAATGTGTAACATAGAACCCAAATATTAATTTCTTTGGCATATATTCCTGCAGGGCAGGATATGATGCAAACTCAGTTATTTCGTTTGATCTCAATTATGCAAAATAGCCCTTTGCATTAAATCCTACCATATTGTGGTACATTAGGGAAAAGATGTATTGTGTTATGCTGTAAAATTGCTAAATATTTTTGTGTGTGTGTTCTTTTTTTGTATCTTTATCATTTGAATTTTATAATTGCTTTCAAAATACTATTGATATGTATATGCATCACAGTATTAGTTTGTTGTGCTACATGTACTACCTCATGTAGTTAGGCAAATATTGTTAGCTTTTTTTGTAGAAAAACTTTTTTGAATAAAATTCAATTAAATGACAAAAAAATCCTTTTTTTACTTTTTTTAAAAAATCTGGAATCAATGCAGTTTGGTAATTATTTTTAGACTACAATTCCCTGAAGCTGTTCTGGGAGTTCTGTAATTCTGGGAGTGGTGGTCCACAATAGTAACTTTTTTAGATTCCATAAAAATATATACTTGGTGTATTACTCTCATATACATCTTCCTCACATGTGTTGAACCCCAATACCAACACAAAAGGAGGTTAGTGATTCAATGGCAGATAAATTATTTTGCATGCAAGAAGTCCCCAGTTTATTGCCTCTTGAAGTATCTAAATCAGACAGCAGAGTTTGGAAATATCTGAAACTGAACTACTTAATTATTCTGCTGTTGAGAGCCTGTGCTTTTTAAAGAGATGCAACATTTCTAAGACAGATTAAGACAGCTCTTCATGCACATCTTATGTAACCAACCATCCGGTTCTGGCAGGGAAAATGAACACAGAATTTCAGCGTCGTCCATAATCTCACCAATTTTCTTTGTTCCCTAGAATTATCTCACAGAGAACAAACATTGGGTTGTTGTAGGGGGTTTTTTGGGCTATATAGCCATGGTCTAGAGGCATTTCCTCAAGACCAAGGCCATATAGCTTGAAAAAACCTACAACAACCCAGTGATTCTGGCCATGAAAGCCTTCGACAATACATAGAACAAACATTATAGTTAGACCACAAACCTGCCTCTCTCTCTGCCCTCAGTTTTCATTCTGCCTACTACTGCAATGCTTTGGAAGCAATTTATTAGCAGCCAGCAGGCCAAAAAATAAAAAATCATAGAATTCAACTTCTTTAATTTTTTTCCTGGAAATCCTATGTCTTTCTCCTTTTTTTCTTATTCTTTTTCTGAACCTCCCTCTGTTTCCACAACGAATGGGCTTCTGCATTAGAGTCAGTATTATGTATTATCCTAGTGCTGCAGATTGACAATCTTTGAGAACTCCTGGAGAACAGAGAAGCCCCAGCAGACTGCAGAAGGGTAAATGATGTCCACATCTTTACAGAGAAACAAGAAGAAGATCCAATCAATTACTGTCCAGTCATCTTGAGAACAATACTAGGAAAATTTGTAGAGCAGATTATTAAACAGACAGTGTCTAAGCATTAAGAAGGAAAGGCTGTGGTCACTAATAATATGGGTTTCTCAAAAACAAGTCATGTCAGACTAATCTTTTCTCTTTTTTGATATCATTTTAAGCCTGGTAGATGAAGTAAATGCTGTGAGTGTAGTATACCTTGATTTCAGTAAAATAACTAGTAAAATATGGGCTAGACAATGTCACATATTTAATTGGTGCTCACTTATTTCCCCTTTATCTAGAGAGAAGTGTTTGGTGAGGTGCCACGGGATACTGTCCTAGACACAGTGCTATACAACATTGTTATAAATGACTTGGATGATAGGATACAGCACATAATTATCAAATCTCCAGATTATCCCAAATTAGGAGGGGTACATAATGTTCCAGAGGACTAAATCAGAATCCAAATGACTTAAACAGAGTTGTGTCAAAACTAACAAGATGAATTTAAACAGAGAGAAGCATAAGGTACTACACATAGAAGAAATGAAATGCACAGATTTAGGATGGGTGATACCTAGCTTGACAAAAGAGCATGTGAAAGAAATGTAGGAGTGCTAGTAGACCATAAGCTGAACAGGAGTCGATGTGATGCAACAATTAAAAAAGCAATGTGATTCTAGGCTGCAGGAAGAGAAGTATAGTATCTAATAGGCTTGTGCATGGATCAATTTTCAAAAGAAGTCTTTGGCTGGTTCAGTTGGTTTGGATGCCCATAATGGCATGGGCTCCGTTTTATTGGTCACAACAGAACAGTGGCTGTTGAAATTCAGCTGTTTTTGGTTTCTTTCAGTTTCACTTGGAGGGCAGGGAGGAAGGCAGCCACTAGAAGGGAAAGGATCTGAGAAAGGATGATTTCTTAAGCCCTTACCTCAAACCCAGGTCCTCTCTAAATACAGGGAAATGATCGCAGGAAACAGGTTTTCTTAAGCCTGCTCTTAAACCTGGGTCTCCTCTAAAGAGATAAGGGAAAGGATTGCAGGAAGGGGGGTTTCTAAAGCCCTTGCCTTAAACCTGGGAACACCCCCCCCCCCCCCACTGCCATACATTGGTCAGCTTGAAAATGAATCATCTTCCCGGATTGAAAACAGATTTATTTCCTCCCAAATTTGGGAGGTTCCCAAAAAATGGATCGGGGCCCCTACCAAAATCCGGGACACTGAAATAGATCAAGGTTTACCTGGATTGCAACAAGCCTAGGATCTAGATCAGGAAGTATTAATCTGCTTTAGCTAGACTTCTGGGCATCAGAACTCAAGAAGGATATTGAAAAACAGTAACATGTTCAAAGGAAGGCAAACAAAATGGTAAAAGGCTTGGAAACGATGTTGCTCAATAAAGAGTGGCTTAGAATGCTGGGTATGTTAAGAATGAAGAAGAAAATGTTAAAAGGTGACATGATAGCCATATTTAAATATTTGAAAGAATATATTATTGAAGATGGAGCCAGCTTGTTTTCTGCTCCTCCAGAAACTAGGACACTGTATTCAATGTATTCAAGCTGCAGGAAGAGATTCCAGTTGTAATTTAGCAAGAACATCCTGATAGTAAGAGATGTTTGCCAGTGGAATATTCTGCCTCAGAGTTTGGTGGAGTCTCCTTCTTTGGAGGTTTTTAAAGAAAGGCTGGATGGCTACCCATCAGGAGTGCTTTGAATGTGTGTTCCTGTATGGCAGGGGCTTGGACTGGGAAATGGACTGGTGGTGTCCTTCAACTCTATCTTTAAATAAGGGCTGTTCAACTACAGCTAAGTTCTAGCTGCCTCTTACACATGGGACCCACACTACAGCTGCACAACACTGTTGACTGTAAGTCCATTAAGGGTACTTTACCAAAGTCCATTTGAAACCTGAAGCTATTTCTGCGGAAGAATCAAACATATTTCTCCAGAATTCACATGGCAGTACTCAAAAAGTATTTTCTCTACCTCACTTGGTATCTGCTAGTAAGGAGAAAAGGTTTTTTTCTTCTCCGCAGGTCTTATCACTTTTCCGACAACCTGTTGGATAAATAGTGATCATTTATTTATTCAGGAAAAGGTATATCAGTAAGTCTAAGCTTTGGTCCACTCATTGAAGTGGACCAGATTGTGATTCCTACTATTCCAGAGAATGACAATCAAATTCCTTTTCTTTGCACAGGCTCCCACTTCCCTGAAAAATACTGAAAAGCAACACTAATATAGAAATATATTGCCAATTATGTTTATGCACTAAGATGAGGTGAATAAGGATGAGCAAGGCTTTGACCTCTGTTTTACCCAATTCCATTCTAACCTTTCATTTGTGTCCACTGTTTCTTTATTCTTTAATATATAACAATATAGTATCTCACAAATAAAGCAATCTGAGAATGAGAATGATCAGTTTCACTAAATAATACTTGCTTTTTAGACTAAGAAACCTTTGTTCATTATTTGCGAAAATCCATCTGTTTCTTGTTTTATTTTTATTTATTTTGGAACCACTTGCCTCCTGAATAAGCAATTCTATTATTGTTTCAGGGCAGCTCCAAAATCTTTTGGGCAGCAAGCAGCATTAAGCACAGAAACAGAGAAATGATTTTTGTGGATTCTTTTTTTTTCAAAAAAACAAAAAGCTTAGTTTCTAGTCCTGGATTAAATCCACTTGAGTGCACAAAGGATTCTATTGTGTGGACCTATTTAATAGTTAGTGCACTGGGGGCGATATGCCTACCCTGGCACAGCTATAACTGATCCAAGAGCTAAAGAAATGGTTTAGTGGAATACGCTGATCCTCTCTCATTAATCTAGTATGAATTATGGGCTAAATTGGATGTGTGTATGTGTGTGTGTGTTTTAACGAGCAAGTGATTTTAGGCTAACAGCAGCTATTGGGGCTTTCACAACAGAGCTCTAGGTTAAAGCATGAGAACTTTCCTAAAGCATTTGAAAGTATTTGTCCACTTAATCCACTGAATCATTTATCTAAGAACTGAGAAGAAAGTCTTCAATTCCCTGCCTTCTGATGGAACTACAGGGATCATAAATTGAATGTAGGATCTTCTGTGTGTAATACATGTGCTACTGTAAAATAGAAAAGAAAGGTAACTTTAAAATGATCTTTAGTGTGCACAAGGAATATTTAGGATTAAGAGCTGGTATTCAATCCTGTTAAATCAACTATGGAAAACGTGTCTTATTCAATCCATTTGATAATGTCAAATGGCCAGACCATTTTCCAGAGCCTGATGGGATTTTCATTAAACACAGGAAGAATCCTTTACAGATGAACCTTATGAATGGATGAGCATTTCAGAATGATACAATAAGCAAAGTGGTTACTGACCCATGAAGCCTTAGACAAGTCACATGTCTCAGTTCCATTTAACATACATTCTTATTACAGGCTTGACAGCCTTTGCTGGGTCCATTAGAGAAGGGGAATATTAAGAAATGTCACAAATGCATATGCCACTTACTCTTCTTCAAAGAAGAGTGCTTTGTAACTCAAAGGACTGCATTTTTTTTTTTGCAATTTGTACATCTATATTGATGGCCCTCTCTGTCCACAGGTTGTGCAGTGACATATTCTACCAACCATAGCTTGAAATTTTATATATATATATATATATATATATATATATATATATATATATATATATAAAATCCAAAAGCAAAACTCTAATTTTGCTGTACACTGAGCAAATGTGTAGGCATACTGTGCTGTAGCTCTTGCCATTTCACAAATCCTCAGCTTCTCCTAGAAACCTGTTTGAGTTGTTTGCCATTTAGCATAAGGGACACCATTTTATTACATCAGTTTATATAACTGGACTTGAGCATCCACAGATTTGGGTATCTATAGAGAGTCTTAGAACCAAAAGAAGAAGGTGTAGCCTCCTTTTTTTCCCTTCAGCTGTCCCTCTCCTGCTCTCCGGGTCTCCTGAAGGGCTGCTATGTCGATGTTGAAGCGTCCCAGCTCCCTTGCAATGATGGCAGTTCTGCGTTCGGGGCGTTCACTGTCACTGTTGTCCATCAGAGTCCGTACGTTCCACGTACCGAAGTTCATTTTCCTTTTTTGGCCGCAGGGTGGTGACCCCACTGGACGCGGCAGTCCAGTCAGGGATAAGTGAGGCAGACTATGTTTAGGGCACCTTTTCTAGCCCCCTCCCCGTGTGGGGTGAGCAGAGTGGGTCCTAAAAAGGGCTGCTCAGTCGCGGATACAGCTGCCGAACTACTCAACTGCCTCGGACCTTGAGGTAGAGCGACTGAGTCCGTACCCACCACCCATGTGCCAGTCTGTGACTAGGGGCTTCCAGATTTCACAGTCCTGCCCCCGTCGCCACTCGCTGATCGCCATGGGACTTTGGTTGCTTGGTTTTTATTTTCTTTGGAAGACGCCTGTGCATGGGTTTTTTTAATGTGTGGAGGTCAGTGCACAACTGAACAACACACAGTCTTCACAGATGAGGTTCCACTGGTGATGTAGTTTAACACAATGACCGTGGCTTCTCAGTCTGTTGCAGCCTTCTTCCGCCTTCGCAGCCATTGTAACATGTGCCATGTTATCCTCCGCCTGCTCCGCCGTTGAGGTCTTTGGGTCTTCGGACTGTGCTTGGTCTGGGACCTCCCCCGCGGCCACTCCTGGGAGTGCACGACTCCAGTTGTTGCGCCTACAGGTTCATCGGAACACGCAAGCCCCCTCACCACGACAAGGTGACAGTCCATCGAGGGGGGGGGGAAGTCCACCTTCTTCTGGAAGGGACTGCCCGAAAAAGACCAAAGAATGCACGGAGTTGGCTTTGCCATCAGGAATGATCTGGTGAAACATCTGTCCGAAGCACCCACTGGCATCAACGAACGACTCTCAACCCTCCGAATCGATCTTGCCAAAAACCAACGGGCAACCATCATAAGTGCCTATGCACCAACACTAGATGCTGACGAAGACATCAAGGAGAAATTCTACTGTCAGCTGGACACCGTCCTATCAGGGATACCTAAGGAGGACAAAATCATTCTCCTGGGGGACTTCAATGCAAGAGTCGGGCGAGACTTCGACCTGTGGCCAGGGACCATCGGAAAAGACGGGGTTGGAAACAGCAACTCGAATGGCATCCTGCTTCTCACCAAATGTGCGGAGCACAACCTTGTCATCACCAACACGCTCTTCCGCCAGAAAAACAAGTTCAAGACATCATGGAAGCACCCCCGGTCAAAGCACTGGCACCTCTTAGACTATGTAATCACACGTGCCAGAGACCGGCGTGACGTACTCCTCACAAGAGCCATGACAGGTGCTGACGACTGCTGGACCGACCACAGGCTAATCCGATCCACGATGGCTATCAAGATCGCCCCCAAGCGCAGACTCCAAGGAAGAAAGACAAGGCGCAAAATGAACACCCAAGCCCTTCAGGAGCCCTCCAGGCGAGCCCATCTCCAAACAGCACTCAAGGACCATCTACCCACAGTACACCCCGAAAATGTTGAGGAACATTGGAACAAACTGAAGACCTCCATCATCCAAGCCTGCGAAGAATCTATTGGATACCAAGCCAAGAAACATCAAGACTGGTTTGACGAAAATGACATCGAGATCCAACAGCTAATCGACAAGAAAAGGAAAGCCTTCCAAACATGGCAGAGAGACATCAACTGTGCTGCTAAGAAAAAGATCTACGCCAGTGCAAAAGCTGAGGTCCAAAGAAGGACAAGAGAACTCAAGAACATCTGGTGGACAAAGAAGGCCGAAGAAATCCAACACCTGGCAGATACCCATAATGCTCAAGGATTTTTCAAAGCCACAAAGGTCATCTATGGGCCAAGAAACCATGGCATACAGCCTCTACACTCATCAGACGGAACCAAACTCCTGAAGGACCAAAAGTCAATTGCACTACGTTGGAAAGAACACTACCAAAGCCTCCTAAACCGCAGCTCCAGTGTGGCCGAAGAGGTCCTCTCACAAATCCCGCAACAACAAACCAGGGATGAGCTTGCAGCACTGCCTAGTTTGGAAGAAGTCAGCAATGCCATCAGCCAACAAAAGAACAACAAAGCCAGCGGACCGGATGGGATCCCTGCTGAAATCTTTAAAGAGGGAGGACCTGCGCTGACACACCAACTCCACCAGCTCATAGAAAAAGTGTGGGTGACCGAGAAAATCCCAGCAGACTTCAAGGATGCCACCATCATCACCCTCTTCAAAAAAGGGGAAAGAACAGACTGCGGAAACTATCGAGGTATCTCCCTTCTAACCTCCGCTGGGAAAATCCTCGCAAGAATCCTTGCAAACCGCCTTCTGCCCCTCTCAGAAGACACCCTCCCAGAATCCCAGAACGGCTTCCGCCCCTCCAGAGGAACTGTGGACATGATCTTCACTGCACGACAGCTCCAAGAAAAATGCAGGGAACAAAACCAACCTCTGTACATGGCATTCATCGACCTTGCAAAGGCATTCGACACAGTGAATCGCAGCGCTCTCTGGACCATCCTCCAAAAAATCGGGTGCCCAAGCAAATTTGTGAACATCCTGCGGCTCCTCCATGATGACATGATGGCAACAGTCTTGGACAGCAATGGCTCCCAAAGTGACCCATTTAAGGTGGAATCGGGTGTCAAACAGGGATGTGTTATTGCCCCAACTTTATTCTCCATCTTCATCGCCATGATACTTCACCTTGTTGATGGGAAGCTTCCCACCGGAGTGGAAATCATCTATCGGACAGACGGCAAGCTATTTAACCTCAGCAGACTGAAAGCCAAAACCAAGGTCACAACAACATCTGTTATAGAACTCCAGTATGCTGATGACAATGTCGTCTGTGCGCATTCAGAAGAAGATCTACAAGCCACTCTCAACACCTTTGCAGAAGCATACACAAAGCTTGGCCTGTCACTGAACATCGAGAAAACCAAAGTGCTGTTCCAGCAGTCACCAGCCATCCCCTCTCCAATGCCAGAGATACAGCTTAATGGTGTAACATTAGAAAATGTCGACCATTTCCGCTACCTTGGCAGCCACCTCTCCACCAAAGTCAACATCGACGCCGAAATACAACACCGCCTGAGCTCTGCAAGTGCAGCATTTTCCCGAATGAAGCAGAGAGTGTTTGAGGACCGGGACATCCGTAGGGATACTAAGGTGCTTGTCTATAAAGCTATTGTCCTCCCAACCCTGCTATATGCCTGTGAGACATGGACTGTCTACAGACGTCACATGCAGCTCCTGGAATGATTCCATCAGCGCTGCCTCCGGAAAATCCTGCAAATCTCCTGGGAAGACAAGCGGACAAACGTCAGCGTGCTGGAGGAAGCAAAGACCACCAGCATTGAAGCGATGGTCCTCCAACATCAACTCCGCTGGACAGGCCACGTTGTCCGGATGCCTGACCACCGTCTCCCAAAGCAGTTGCTCTACTCCGAACTCAAGAACGGAAAACGGAATGTTGGTGGGCAGGAAAAGAGATTTAAAGATGGGCTCAAAGCCAACCTTAAAAACTCTGGCATAGACACTGAGAACTGGGAGGCCCTGGCCCTTGAGCGCTCCAGCTGGAGGTCAGCTGTGACCAGCAGTGCTGCAGAATTTGAGGAGGCACGAGTGGAGGGTGAAAGAGAGAAACGTGCCAGGAGGAAGGCGCGTCAAGCCAACCCCGACCGGGACCGCCTTCCACCTGGAAACCAATGCCCTCACTGCGGAAGAAGATGCAGAGCAAGAATAGGGCTCCACAGCCACATGCGGACCCACAAGGAAACCCATGATGGAAGACCATCTTACTCGTCCAACGAGGGATCGCCTAAGTAAGTAAGTAAGTAAGTAAAGTAAAGTAGAACCAAAACCTAGTGGATACAAAGGGCTCACTATGCCTTACTAGAAGTAGTCTTCACTGCTGTCAGCTAATTCAACCTCTATAGCATTTCTCTGGCAATGCATCAAGTCTTTCATTAATACTGCCTGGTCACAATGACACAGTAATAGCAGGCATGGCATATGCTATCTTTTAATAAGTGTTAGATTACTTTGGAATACTTTCACATCCCCCTTTTTGCCTTAGTTCCTTGTTTTAACCTTCTCCTTCCCCTTCACCATCTGTCTTCCCTCCCTCCCATGTAAATCTGGTGCAGCAGCCAACATTGCTCCTTGTCATAAGTAATTTACACTCCCCATGTTGTGCCTGCTGGCTGTCACAATAAGAGGAGGGATGGAGAGGAAAAGGTGGCTGTCCAGCAGTACCAAACTGGGTTCAGCACCACTGGACAGTCAGTACTCCCTTTCTCCTTTGCGATGGCCATCGGGTTGGTGGTCAAAACCATTCTAGTGACAACTTTCTGTTTGTCACATTGGATCAGCCCCAAGATGAGCTAATTAGTGAAGATCCACCTCTAAATAGGCATACTTGACAGGTAATTGGGAGAGAGAATCTAGAACTCAGTGAACACCATTGGCACCATTTTGGTGAAAGGGAAACCTCTGGAACTGCCTCTTTAGATCATATGATTTGGTGGTGAGGAAGGGGATACCCTAACACTGACCTGAGGGCTACACCTTGGATTTGGCCTTCTAGCTGTGAACTAGCTAGAGAGCAATTCAGCTTCAGGGCTTAGGTGTTTTCCCAAGAGGAAGCTGGAAATGAGGTCTGAGGAGACCACTAACCCTAGCGGCTCTGACAGCTACTCTATTTTCTTCTCAAGGCTCAAATAGGATAACAGTTGAAATAAAGTGGCCCTATTCAATCCAATGACTATGTGTGGCCTAGTTATTTCCATTGCTAGTTAGCAAAGAGTAAATTTTCCATCTTAGGAAAGTTGATCTAGTTATTTCTCATATTGAGATTTGTGTGATTACTGTCCTTTTCTTAAAATCTGTTTTGTTTTGGGAAAACCATCTTTTCCACACCATTGACTGATTAATTGAGATGTTCAGAGACAAGAATGAGAAAGAAGGAGCATTGAGAAAAGACTGAGGGCTAGAGAATTCAGCTGTGTAATACTGAAACATACAAAAGGAAATGTAGAGGACAAATTTGACATGTTGAATTAGGTGTAACATTCTGTAATGTAGAAGTGAGCTCTAATAGATTACATTTTAATTTAGAAATTATGACATGCTGAAATATTCCAGAATTTATGTGCAGTGGCTTTGCTATCCGGAAGATTCTGGGAACTCTTTTATCCAAGGATTGATTTTCTAGTTTTTGCTATATGCCATATTTAAACTGGCATATAAACCTCATTAAACCTCTTTCACACAGGGCTAAATAGCCCTGTTTTGCCATTTTTGGCCTGGGGCTGGATGGAGCCAGGCCCTACCCACATTCCTCCCAAACTGGAGGGGAAGCATCAGAAGGCGCTACACCTCTGCCACAGTGCAGGTAGCTCCATTGAGCTACCTAAAAAACACTTTCCTCCCCTTTTTCCCATATGATGGAGGAAAGAGTGGTGGAGAAATGCACCTCCCACCAGATACATTAGGAGCCCCCGGTGGCACAGTGGGTTAAACTCTTGTGACGGCAGGACTGAAGACCGACAGGTCGCAAATTTTAATCTGGAGAGAGCGCGGATGAGCTCCCTCTATCAGCTCCAGCTCTCCATGTGGGGACATGAGAGAAACCTCTCACAAGGATGGAAAACATCAAAACATCCAGGCAACGTCCTTGCAGATGGCCAGTTGTCTCACACCAGAAGTGACTTGCAGTTTCTCAAGTTGCTCCTGACATGACAAAAAACAAAAACAAAAAAACAAACCAGATACATTACCTTACCATCCATCTCACCCAGGGTTTTAAAATCCTATCCGTTGTACTTGGCCTAGCACACTCAGCCCAATGTTTTTGTTATTTATGTTATACCCTATGTTTATTTTGCATTATTTTCTTTTCACATATTTTAAGGCATTTTAGTTTATGTATTATTTTATGATTGTATGTTGTACTCATTTTGCTTTGTTGTAACTGTTGGGCTTGACCTCATGTTAGCCGCCCCGAGTCCCCTCGGGGAGAAGGAAGCAGTGCATAAATAATGTTGTATTATTATTATTATTATTATTATTATTATTATTATTATTATTATTATGTTGCCGTGAACAGCTGCCCTTTTCCCCATATGATAGGGACAAGGACAGGAACAGGGTTGCAACGTGCCCTGTCCTGTCCCCACCATATGATGGGGAAAAGGGAGGGTGTATGGGGTGTCATAAAGCACCCCGCACGTCTTCCCTTTCCCCAGCAACTGCTAGTGCAACTGCATGCCCCCCCCGCCCCCCGTCATGTGAAGAGGTCAATTATGTCATAATTTATGCTGCTTCCATATCTTAAATGGGTAGCTGCCAAAGTTAAGAAGGAAAAAAGACAGATCAATAACATAATTTGTTCAAATTAATACATCCACAGGAAATGTTTTGCATAACAAAAATACTGTTTTTTTCTGAACAAAGGCAAATTCAAAGGCCCTGGTGAAAAAAAGGAGTTAAGATCCCTTCAATACAAGGTCATCCTCATGGATTTTCTCCCCATGGATTCTGTTGCTCAAAAAAGCTTTCATTCTCTCTTGGGACCAGTTACATAATGTTTGAAAATTGGCATAACCAAACACCTTGAGTGTAAGGATTAGTCTGAATTGTTTCCTCTTTTCTTTCTATTGCCGAGGGCATTCCTTCCTTAAAAACATAAGACATGTAAGCAATCTAATTTACATTTGATATTGGTTCTTTGGCGATCTCAGGGAAAATATCATCTAACTACACACTTTGTGTAAACAGCAAAAATAGCCTTCTTAATGTGCATAGCAAAAGTAAATAAGTATCTTCCAACATAAGCAAATTGGTTTGCCAGCAAAGCCAGATAACTCCCTAAAAAGGTTTCTTGAGGGAGAAAAAGGTTTGCTGTTATAATAAAGTGTACAAAAGCTGAAGTATTTTGCCGAATTTAAAAATAAGTCTGATGTTACAGTAAAAACAGTATGGGTTGTTAGAACTGAAATGTCTTATGCAAGCAAAAGACCCTTAAGTGTCCTCACTTTACTCCTTATTAGAGTGCAAAATGTTAGCACATTAGCAATATATCTATATTTACATTGTGATACCTATCATAATTCATTGTATTCTCACAAATAAACTGCTTCGTTAAAAACGGAAATGCATTCTGCTACAAAAGTATACAATTAGTGAAAATAAAACTAAGATAAGAACCTAAGAAATGGCAATAAATGTCCATCAAGGTTAATCATTCTTTCCTTCTTGGATTCAGAAATGGATTCAGCCATCATTTTAGATCAGTGTTCTTTCCCTTTTCTCATAAGCAAATGTTGGAGTCACACAGCAAATTTAGTTTGCATTGGAGAAGGATGAAGACAAGCAGAAGCATTTCTTGGCACCATATCATAGTATTGCTGTATTCAGTTTGCTGCACAAGAGTAACAATAGAAACCTCATACATTTTACATAATCACAGAAAAACCTAAATCTCTTTTGGTCACCAGAAAAATTCCCTTACCAACTATATAGATATAACTATATTTTTCTTTTTTCCATGTTGCTATTGTTTCAGGACCTTTCATAACTTCTTTGGTCAATGGGAGGAACAATAATTTTATTGTGTTGCTATGGAGGATTATGCAAGCTCTTATATAAAGTTGTTGTCATTCCGAATTTAGAGCCCTGAAGGCTACATAATTCCTTACCTAAGAAAGGTATTTTAGAAAAATATGAAGTAGGTTCACGTCATATCAGGTTAAACAAATATATAATTAATATTGGAAATTGGAGGAAATTACATTAGTAAGCTTAGAATTTGAGTGCACTAGTCATCATGCTATTCAATCAATGAACAATTTGTAATTCTTACAGAATATCTGGAGAGTGGGAAAGCTAGGGTTGTGCATCTAATATAATAAGAATATTCAACAGCTTGCAGCTAGCTCTATTTGTCTTGGAGGAATGTTACTAATATGAGGAAAAATAACAATACCTCATTAAACCTCACAGCTTTGCATTTACATAGGACTCAAGGATCTTCACCACTAGAAATAACTCAGATTGACTTTTTCAGCCATGTTACTGAGAGTTAGTAAGTAGCCCATGTTGGCCAGTGGCCATAAACTCAGAATGATCTATGTTCTCCCAAAAATTGGCCGTGTGAATTTCTTTCCTTGATTTTTTTCCTCATGTATGCCAGACTGCTCTTGAACTGGGTTCAAATTGTAGAAAAAGAGATTCCACTTAAACATTGGAAGAACTTCCTGATATTCAGAGCTGTTTGATGGTGAAATATGGAGGTCGGCTGTTACCAATGGTGCCATGGATTTTGAAGAGGCATGATTAGAGGCCAAAAGAGAGAAACATGCCAAGAGGAAAGTGCCTCAACTAAACCCTTGTCATGACTGCCTTCCATCTGGAAATATATTTCCTGACTGTGAAAGACCATGTGCATTCAGAACAGGTCTCTACTTTCACTTACTGACCCACCATCAAGACTCTACCTTTGGAAGAAAATCATACTCAACTACAAGTGAATGCCTATAGTACGGTAATAATATAAATATTTCCCATTAAATACAATAGACCTGGACTGTTAGCTGCCACACCATGTGCCTACTCTGATAAGAGTTTTAATATGGACAATGTATATTGGATGCATGTTTGCATATTATACATCAGATATCTTTTGGGGAACTTGACTGACTTTTTTGACTGCTATTGTGGAGATGTTAAAATGAAAACAGAACAGCTCCTTTCATGATTTGAAATTCTCTTACTCCAAAACGTTTAATGATTTCATGAGCAAAGTTAAGGTTGTTTTCAAGGAAAGGTCTTTGACCCTGTGTATGCTTAATTGTGCTTGGGGCTCACCCCCCCCCCCCTAGAATTATGATTGTGTAATTGTTCTATGTTCATTCTTACCCAAAATTGTATTAATTGATTTCATTACTTTCTGTTCTGAGTATCTGTTCAAGGATAGCTTCATTAGAACATTTTCTAAGCATTTTTCCTGTTTGTAAACTTTATAATTTGTCCTAGTTGTTAACACATTGTTTTAATGACAGCTTTCGAACTGGTCACTGACCATATTAAAGTGAATTTGAATGATTTTTTTTTTGTATTATTGAAATGCTTTAGTTGATTTTTCTAAGGTGTCTCTTCTTATAACAAACTACTTTGATTTTCTAAAAATGAAATGAAGTATAAAAACATTCATAAAGTTCTTGAATAAATAAGTTGTAGAGAAATTACACCTTTGTGGTCCAAACATGTAGTTTAAAGGCACCAAAAGGCTATATGGACTTACATCCCCTCAGAAGAATTTAGTTTATGTAGTTTCAGCATTCCAAAGGTTAAACCTTTTCTCTACCAATATTGTATCTTGGGACAACTTCTTTCAACCTTTTTGTGCAAAGATGAAGTCACAGCAAATCAGTTTCCATGCTGATACAAAATATAATTTTAAGCAGAATTAGTCCCCTCACCCCACCTGCCAAGCCTGCCTGCATTTATGAATTCATGAACTTTGGAGATGATCCAGCTTTATTTTCCACTTGGTGACATGGTGCCTGGTCTCTGATCTGTACAGAGAGGGATTAAGAGTCAGGCATGCTGATTTGTTTACATTCCAATGAGGAGTAGAAGGGCCCAGAGCTGGGACAGCACTAACTCTCTCTAAGCATGTTTTAATAAGGGTTTATTTCATATTAACTCTGTTCATTGACCTTAGTGGTGGAAAATCGAAATGTAATTCAGAGCTCCCACTGCCATTCAGGAAACAGCATCTGGCTTAACCAATGATCACCTCCCTCGCAGTTTAAAGCAGACTATTCTTCCTCAACCTGATGTAGACTTTGGAAAATGTACTTTCTTAGGGTGCATCTACACTATAGAATTAATGCAGTTTGGCACCACTTTAACTGCAATGGTTCAGTGCTATGATGAGGTGAGGCCCTTTTTTTAGTCCTACCACCTTCAGAGGCAATGGCATAATTCATAGACACATGAGCTTGGGCGTCCCCTTGACTAGTTAAGTTCTCCTTGCTTGCTTTTGTCCTGTGAATGATAACTTTTAAACATTTTCAATAGGCTTTGAAAACTGAAGGTTTTCTTTAAAAAGGATCTCTAAAAAGGCACAGCATTGCTTCAGACTAGTGGTTGTCAACCTGTGGGTCCCCAGCTGTTTTGTCCTACAACTCCTAGTAATCCTAGCCAGTTTACCAGCAGTTAGGATTTCTGGGAGTTGAAGGTCAAAACATCTGGGAACCCACAGGCTGAGAGCCACTGCTTCAGACTGAACTGTTTAATGAATGCATTTTATCATTTTTTAAGTGTTTAAAGTTGTTTTAATATTGTTTATAGTTTCATTTGATGTGAATGTTGACTTGTTCTATGAAATCATTTTAATATTGAAATCACTTAAATGTGTGTGCAGTTATATGCCCCAGTATTGGCAGAAAGATCATGTACTTTAAAACTTAGGATCACCATCAATCAGTTTCATTGCCATGCACTATGGTGAGAAGACTGGTAAGATAAATCTTGGAGAAAGCTGTTTTGACAACTTCAAACATTCAGCTGTTGTGTCAGACTCAATTCTTTCCCTAAAAGTATTTTAAACTACCAAAGAGCTTACCCTTGGAGAATTTCTCAGGGGAGCAGAAAATGTGCCCAGAGGAGGGTCTCAGTGCACTTGGGGATAGATGAAACAGTAGTCCATCACAGCTTCAGTATCAAGGTATAGACTACAACCCAGGGCAAATCCATCACTATGTTGAGATAGAAGCCACAAATCCCATCACCATCACCACCATATGTGTGCTTGTGCACACCCTTCTGTCATGGTTTTCCTTTAGTTTTTTTTCTAAGGACTTTATTTTCATATGGGACGTGACTGCTTCAGAGTTCACTGGCTCTCCTTATTCCTTCAAATTCTTTCTCTTTCATCTGGTTTCACCTGTGGACTCAAGAAGAATCACTTGAAGGATATATATTATTGACACAGAGCCTAATTTGGCAGAATAAAAATAATAATTTGGGTCCGAAGTGGGCAATAATAGCCACGGGCTACAAACACTAAGTGAATGTCGAGATTTAAAGTTTCTATAATATAGTGTGTACCCTTACAATTATGGCTGGATAGGAAGCTCCTTTTCACTGTGTTCCAAACATTCTACTTTGGAAAATAAATAGAGTTATAGAGAAAGTGGCATGAAAAGCTGGGAAAGGAAAAAGAAAATGGTAGGTTTTCTTTAGAAACATTCTCAAAGTTTTCTGGAGCCAGTGCCAAGGCCCAATACTAGCAACAGTTCCATCTTAGAAGCAAATGTAAACCATGGAGCACCTGCAATTAATTCACTACAGTCTTTGTTAATGGATACTTGTATGGAAAGTGAGCTGCCATTTGTTAACCTTGCTTTATTCGCTTATCTGCTATCTATAAAGTCAACCTAGAGTTGCTAGATGGAAAAAGAGACTGGGTAAATCAACAGGTATTCTCCCAACAGTTTTCAGAAAATCCTGCAGGCTGGTGTCATTGCTTTGCATTCAGCAATAGAAACAGAGCTGAATGTTTCATTGCTACTGCCTCCCTATGTTCCACTGACCAGTAAATACACAATTCCAGCAAACACTCTGCATAATACAATAGAGAGATGTTATCGTGTTGCCAGGTTCAATTCAAGACAGATATCTTTTTCTTTAATACTGAGCATATCTTCTAATGCAGTGGTTACCAACTTGTGGTCTGTGGACCACCAGTGGCCCGCAAGAATGAAAATATGGCTCACAGCCTCACCATTACTACACTGTTGCCTCAAAACCACAAAACCATGTGGCTATGAGAGAGACTGGTCTCACGAAACCCTCTTATAGTGCTGAGGCAACAGGATATCGGGAGGGGAAAGGCTGTCTACCCACGAAAGATTGCTACTACCACATCAGCTCTAAATTATTAAATATGATTTTCTGTGGGTGAGCAGATGGTGACTACTGGATGGGATATGTTCTGTATCAGAAACTAGATTTAGTCTTTCCAATGCAATTTTCTGAATCAGCACGCCAAATAATCAAACCAAATCTAAAGTTGACCAAAAACTGATTCAAAACATTTTGATAGAGTGATCCCTGTACAAAGTGGTCCTGGTCAAGTGGTCCCTAGTCAAAGTGGTCCCTGGTCAAAAAAAGGTTGGGAACCACTGTAAGTTTTTCAGGCTGAATGGCCATGTTCCACTTACAGCAACCCAGTGATTCTGGCCATGAAAGTCTTCGACAATACATTGTTCTAAGGATTTCATCCCATTCCAGAACAAAAGCAGGGCATGAATTAAATCAATAAATTGACATATTGTGAGGATTTCATCATTTAAAAGGTGCACTTGAGAAGGGCAAGGAAGGAAAGATGCCATAGCATCACCTGATGTAACTTTACAAGAAGCTGTTCTGATTGAGGATCTGTCAAATATTAGCACAAAAGGAAGCCTGTCCTATATTGAGCCTAGCAATCCAATAGTAGCTCTCTATTGTATCATGAAGAATGTTCACTGGAATTGACACACATTTATATAGGGTATACAACCCTTGATTTATTATGATACATAAAACTGCATGAAGCCTATTGAAATTAAGGATCTCTGTCACATGAATACCATAGTGTTGTGCTGGAGGACCTAGAAATTCTGAGAAAGGATATTTCTTGTCAGATATGAATATATGAAACCATGTATACCAGTCCCACTGATATGGGGAGGATCTTACTGTACTTCTTTGTGTTTAACAAAGCTCTAGTCTATCCATAGGCACACTCATGAGCACCACGAATGGGGGCAAGGAGACAATTTTCTCAGATGTAGCATGAATCCCAGATGCCAAGTTTTTTTAAAAAAAAAAGTCATATCACTAATTTCTGCAGAAACTGAGATATGAAGCAAAATGTTCAACAAATGCTCAATTACTATTTAAGTAACTAGCTTGCTACCATCTTTCTGGTTCCTTAGCCAATGAACAGGATCACAGCAATAGATGATCCACTCACTGTTTAGAAAAGGAAAGTCCTGTTTCTGTCTTCTCTAGAATTGACAGGTTCGCCATAAAATAAAAACAAAAAATCAGCATTACTGTACAAGATTGTAGTGTGGCCATGAATACACAAACAGTTTCAGGAAATATACAATTTTAATCTACTGATAGACTATGTCTCCATCTTCTTTGGAAAGGCCCTTTACAATCATGCTACTTGAGGTCTTTCAACTCTAAATGACCGAGGACTGAACCGGGTGCTATTGGTTCCATCACTGAGCTAAGGCTATAACTACCTTACACAACTCCACAGAGGCATCTATCCCTGTTAAAATGTTTTGCTGAATACTGTGCCTTACTAATGAAAAATGACCTACCTGACTGACATAAATAGAAGGGACATGTCACCACATGCTGCGTCACTGTGGCACATAGGAACAGATGTGCTGTTCAGAAAGCTGTGGTTAGAATATCTGTAATGTGTGATTAAAGCAATATTTGCTTTTCAAATGTAAAAAGATCTCCCACCCACATAAAAATGTCAGGCTAGTTAAGAACTGTGCTGTTCAGTTGCAAGGCTCCAAGCTTTTATTAACATTGCCTCTATGGCATTATGTAGCATCAACATCATATTCAAAACCTACATATGGCATTATGTAGGTTTTAATCTGTGTTAAGCTTTCCATGAAATATGAAAGAAGGAATTGACTAAGATATTTTAGACATTTTATTAACTTTGGTATCGATTCTTCAAAGGAGATGAAAATTCCCTTGTAAATCAACAAGAAATTTGCAATTAACTATAAATTTTAATTCTGGATCTCTCTCTCTCCTCTCAAGAGAAAGAGAGAAAGAGGCAAACTGTCAGGTGAAAGAATATGATGTTGATGCTTCATGTCATTTCTGACTTACGGTAACCCTAAAGCACACATGTCAAACACAAGGCCCGTGGGCCAAATCTGCCTCACTAGGTCATTTCATGTGGCTCATGAAGCTTTCAATGCCAGGGCAACATAGTTACATAGTTTATACCCCGATCTCCCATTATCCTAATGCAACCACTACATCAAACTGGTTCTTAAGGGAAGGAATAGCATAGTATATATAATTCCAGCTAAACACTTCGCAAGCTTGCATTTATCTATTTGTTAAAATAGATAGAAGATTCTGAATACTGTCAAAAAAACTAGATGATTATGCTGAGAATGTCTAGTGCCTCAGGTGTAAGGATAACTTTAAACTAAAGGGAACATAAGTACAGAAAGTGACATATGTTCACTTCAGAACTCTAAAGTCTTGGCATTTTTACCTCTCTGCTCTTATATCAAAAATGTTTCTGCCTGATATCTTTAGCTTTCTAGCTCCCTCAAAATCCATGTTCCAAAACCTTATGCCAGTGGTTCTCAACCTGTGGGTCCCCAGGTGTTTTGGCCTACAACTCCCAGAGATCCCAGCCAGTTTACCAGCTGTTAGGATTTCTGGTAGTTGAAGGCCAAAACATCTGGGGACCCACAGGTTGAGAACCACTGCCTTATGCTCCTTTAAGAGTTTCCGTCCTCTCTTCTTTGCTGTCCCAACATGTCTGGAGCTGCTTCCCAAGGTCCATTTTGAGAACAGTTTGAAAGTATGTCTTAGCTAAAATAGGATATGAAAGAAATAGCTGGTTACACCAAAGAGAGAATTCATACTTCTTAGTTAAATCAGCCAGAATAATTTATTTCCCTACTACTCTAAATTCACCTAGTTTCTTCTGCTGCTAGAAGGGCTGGTTACATTTGGACCATGCACCTTATAGGTTCTTCTGGGAGGGGTGTCAATGAAAGGTTACTACCTGAAATCTTGGAAACTCACAGCAAACTAGAGTTGACAGTTATGAGCTAAACATAACAATGGTCTAGATCAGTATAAACTATAGTAGATTCTCACTTTTCCAATATAAATGGGCTGGCAGACCATTGAATAAGCGAAAATGTTGGATAATAAGGAGGGATTAAGGAAAAGCCTATTAAACGTCAAATTACATTATGATTTTACAAATTAAGACCAAAACATCATATTTTACAACAAATCGACAGAAAAGGCAGTTCAATACACAGTAATATTATGTAGTAATTACTGTATTTACGAATTTAGCACCAAAACAGCGATGTATTGAAACAGCTGTGCATCCAGGCGGGAGGCAGACTGTGTTGCATAATACAGAACGTTGGATGAGTGAAGGTAGGATAAGCTAGACTCTACTGTAATTTCCTGTTGCCATAAAATCTCAAAACAGTGACAAGATAAAGTGGTATGAAAAACTCCAAACCTACACCCTTGATTTTTTAAAAAATCTGATCTGGACAAAAATGCTTGTAGAATTTGTTATAAAGATAATAAGGAATGGTAAAGCTATATCCTAAGGGAAGGAGTTTGATAACTTAGAGGTTGCCACTGAGATGACCTTATCTCTTCTGCCTCTCAACATAACCATTCCTCCTGGTGGGCACTCAAGCAAGAATGCTGTAATAACTTGTTCCTCAAACCATTTTAAAGTTTTCAAGCATTTTGAACTGTCCACAGAAGCAAAGAGATAGTGCAGTTGATGCAGAATTGATGTAACATGAGTACTCAGGCCTTACTGATGTGAAGTTTGTGATAGTCTTTAATGATATCTCCATGCAAAGACTACTGCAATATAATCTGGATGTAACCGGACTATGAACAATTGAAGAAAGCTCTAAAGTTTCCAGACGGGTTTGAAAATGGTACACTGGTCCCTTCAAATAAATCCTAGCCATTACTCTTCCCTGTGCTTCTACAGACAGCCCTTACATGCTATCAAAGATAGTGTTAATTATTTTTATTGAGGAGCAAGTCAAATAAAAACCAAAGGGACCTAATCAAAAGCACCTGGCACAGACCAAGATAACTATAATGCAATATGTGCAATTATTGTATTTTAGCTCCCCCTCCCCATTTACTTTAAAAACCATGGTTTTCTTAGGGCAGTATGCTTTGATAAATGCTTGTCTTGAAACAATTTTTCCATAGATTGTGTGTGTGTCTTCTAGAGAATATTAAGTAGCTCAGTCAAAGCTTAAAGCACGCCACAAAAGCACCTTTCCCCTGTGCTTGTTTAATCCCACAAAGCTTTTCAACTTCTTTCATTCACTTTGACATTCCAAAAATGCACCTTTGGCTAAATGCCAAGAGAGTAAATTTTGTTCTGAAATCTCATTTAGTATCAAGAGGGAGACTGCTGTGTCTTTGCTAAATAAAGAAGCTTTAATATATTGAAAGTGTGTGCAGCTTTGCATTTAGGCATATGCATTTCCTTTATGTTCTTGCAAAGTCAAATGATACTCTGTATTCATAGAACCATAGAATAAGAGAATAATAAGTTGATTCGTACATACAAAGCGATATTTAGAAACACAAGGGGTGGCCACACAAAAAACATAAAATTCAAAGCACTGACCTATGATTTTCATATGAGTTATATAAGTCTCGTAAATGACTCCAGGACTCTGTTGCAGGTGCCGCTTCTCCCCCAAAGGGCTGGGTTTGATTCCTCCAACAGGTCCTGAGGAGGATGGTGAAGCTGGAGTGGAGGGAGAAGCCCTGCTCTTTTCCCAAAGGGGGCGGTGAGGGGCACAGGGATGGCCAGGCAAGGAAGAACCCCTTCTGCACATGGCTGGACCAGAGGGAGATACAGAGACCACACATACAGGCTTTAATGTGAGAAGTGAGTAGAATACTGGAAAATGTAGTTTAATGCAGGACCATTTGAATTCTCTGCCACGGGGGTATTTGCCTTCCCAAACACTCACATTCAGGCTTTAATGCAGGAAGTGAGCAGAATTCTGGGGGAATTTTTCATTGATTGCACAGGCCTGCTAGTTATGTCTCAGTACCAGCCCAATTGTTTATATGGGCCCAAAGTCATAGGTTGCTCTGGATTTTGGGTTTGAGGCCACATCAAACAGCTTGCCCCATGTTAACTCATGTGTTGTGTAGCCACATGATGGAGCTGATTTGGCCCCCCTTCACACTAAGTGGTCAGCATAGATGTGCATGAGGACTCTAGAAAAAAGGGTTTAAATCTACACTCAGTCACTGAAACACATAAGGGGACCTTTTTCAGTGTCAGAGAATAGTAAGCCTCTGGACAAACCTTGCAAAGAAAAACCCTATGTAAAGTTCATCTTAAGGTCATTATAGGTTGGAAAAAACTTGAGGGCATCATCGTTATGTGCATGATACTACTTTATGTGACCAACACATAGATGACTACAGCTTTAAAACACCATCTTCTATAGAACAATTCTGTAGTATCTATAAAAAATATCATGTTTAGGAGAAAACATACCCAAACCTACTGCTTTCGAACTATTTCTGAATTTACAAAAGCAATATTTGCTGGTGCCCCAGGTTTGGCAGCTTCTTTAGTGCTGTTAGACTAACAGGAGCCAGAGCAATGCAGTGGTTAGACAAATGTAATACCTTGATCTGGACTCAAAGGACCTCTGCCATGTACTAGATGGTCTTGGGCACAGAATCGCGATGGATTCAGCCACATCCAGAATTGGCTTCATACAACTTAAGTTGCCAGAGCAGATTTGTCTTTAGTTACATCATGCTTGGATTACTGTTATCCACTGAATCTGGAGCTGCCTTTGAAAAGTCTCCAAAAATGTCAGTGCAGAGTGCTGTAGCCAGATTGCTGAATGGAGCTGCTGTTGAGAGCATGTAACTTCTTTATTAAAACAGTAACAGTGATTTCCAATACAGTTTCCAGTTAAAAATGCTGAGTATCACATTTTAAACCCTAAACAAATTGGAAGTAGGATATCTTAGATTTTTTTTGTGTCCCAAATAGACCTGCCCACTCTTCGAGATATTATATGGAAGCCTTCCATTGTATCCTACCGCATCAAAATTTGAATTTTGTTTGGTACGCAAAAAAATAAATAAATTAAAAAAATCCCAAAATTCTGCAATTTCCTTTTAAGGAAGAATATATCTGATGGCCAGTATGTCTCTGCTGTTGAGCAAGGACTTTTCTTTTCTTGCCCAATTGTTCATCTTAGCTGTTTGATTTGTGAGTTGAATCTGACCCTTTTCTCCTCCAGTGTTGTTTCTTTTTCTGTTTCTTATTGTTGACTTAAACAATGTTAGGCAGGCTGTAAACCAGTTTATATTATTTAATTGTGATGGGAAAGCATATTTAAATAAACAATTAAATCAACAAACCCACAAGATGTGGTTTTGGATACTGGGTTGTTGTTTTATTGAACTGGGTGCATTTTGAGGATGCAACTGTGATGGCTGCCAACTCAGAAGCCACTGGGATTTCATACTATTCATCATGGGAACAGGGAAGGCAGAGGAGTGGAGCAGTGGGATTTTCCACTCAAGTGCTAAGAGTTTTTAGTAGACTACAGAATCTGGTTCATAAAATACAAACACAATACAGATAATAAAGTGTGTATGTCCATGTGCAGTGATGTAAACACATTCTTTGTTTAAATGACATCTGAATGTAGGGCAAGTAAATACAAAATGACACTGGTACCTGAGTTTTGGTGGTTGCTAATAGTATATCCGGGTGATAGCACACATATGGTACTGTGTGCCTATTTTGTTCTAAGTGATGTTTTATCAACAATGCTTTAAAAAGGTTTGCTAGTTAGATGGACATCATTTGGTGCCTCTAGTTTAGTGCGGTGCAAATATATACTAAAATTAAAACCGAGTGCTCTGTTTATCCCTTCTGTTTGGGAAGCTGTCAATAAACTGCCAACAACATCATCTCTCTAGTAAGCTTCCAATGTCAGCTGCTCTTGTGGCCAACCTAACCTACTGTGAAAGTACTTCATTTAGTTCCTCCGCATCCTCCACGTACAGTAGGCTGACTATCCAGGAACCATATTTTATTTTCAGCTTCCTTTCCATTGCAAACAAAAACAAAAACTGATTCATAGTGATTCATGTCCCTTTTGGCAACCGGGTTTCTACTGTCCCCAGTCTTTATGCCTCTGGCTTTCTTTCTCTCCCCCTCTCTCCCACCTCCAGAGTTGGTACAGAACAGCACACAGGGGGTATGCATCCCCAGGGCTCCACTATTGTGGCCCTTGATGCCTCGTACCAAATCCCTGGACATCCCAACCTTTTACTCATAAAGTCACTGAAACAGAAAAGAAGTAAAAATACCGCCCAGCTTCCAAGGCATCCAGAGCTCTGCAATCTTACCCAAAAAACTATTTTCATCTCAAAATGGAAACAGGAAACAGTAGAACAAATTTTCCTATTACCGTTTTGAGAGGGGCTGCAGATGGAAAACTGGGGTATTTGGGATTGCTGTTGGTTGTCTGTGATCTGAGGAGGAGATCTAGAAAAATTACAAAAAAAAACAAACCTCTATACAGTTCCTCGTGTCTGACCTATTCTTTCTTACTGCACAAATATAACAATATGGCTGGGAAGAAATAGTGTTTTTCACCTCCCATCCATCCCAAAATGCATTGAAAAATAATAAGAAGTTTGGTTAAATGGCCTGTCTCCTACTTTTATTTTTCTAAACAATTTCATAAGATTGATTTTTCATCATTTTGAAAGAAAGCGAAACCCATTCAATTCAGTGGGTCTTTCTTCTGACTAAATAAGCACAAGAAGGGAATCAAATATTAGATATGCATAGGACAGCAATGGAAGGATCCAGACAGGCCTTTATCCCAGGAGAATTTGTGTTTTAAAAATGTGGATTTTCCTGGGGGCCTGTCCACACTCACCCCAGAAAGTGCACACTTTCTGGGGTGTGGTATCCAGATGCTCTCATGGGACTGGTCCACAAGAATATCTGGAGGCCTTACCCCCCCCTCCCCCAAAGCCCCCAGACCCCTTAGAAAAGTAAAATAAACTTACCCGGCCTCCAGTACACTCTAGGAGCAGCTCTCATGGCATGTAGAAATTATGCACCAGGAGAGCGTGTGTGTGTGTGTGATTTTCCTCCCCCCCCCCCCACTCTCCTGGTGCCTCATTTCTATGCCCCGGGAGAGGTAATCTGAGAGTGCACTGGAGGCCAGGTAAGTTTATTTTACTTTTCAAAGGGGTTTGGGGGCTGGGTATTCCCACAGTTTTCTGGACTAATTTAATCTAGAAAACTGTGGGAATGATATTTGGACTACAGTTCAGACATAGGAAATAGTGGGTTTATCCTGCGCCTTCGAAGAAGATGCGGGATAAACTCGCTAGCTGATGATTTCACTACAAATTAATTCGGGACTGTCCAGAATGTTGTCTGGACCGCCCCTTTATTGCGGGAGTTACTGTGGTAAAGGTACTGTCTGGACAGGTCCCATGTTAATCTCTGATTTATTCCTGCCATACATAGAGGCACATGGGATGCCTTTTGGTAATTTAATAGTACTTTAAGATAAAACATGTTTAGGTGCTTTTGTTTTGTTTTTGTTAAACATTTTGTTTAAAAAGAAACTTAAAGAAGTCCAAATAAAAACACATTTTCCTTAAATGTACAATACAGCTTTATGAAAAAAGTAAATAGAATGGCATGCCATGTTGTCATATTTTTAATAATTCTATTTCAATCACAACACTTTGACTGAAGGCATATTATGTAGTGCTCTCAAGGTACCAGCTGGAGTCTCAGCAAAATGTTGAGCTTCCTCGACACTCCTTGCGTGAGACAAATTTCAGGGTGACTAACACTGGAGGAAGAGAAAATGAGATTTTCTTATATTTTGGTAATTCTGGTGTGCTTTGGACAAGAGCAGTCACAAAAATTTGTTCTGCAGGGTTGTGCAAGTGGTGGAAATTCAGAAGTGTGTGAGTTGGGGGAGAGTTGAAATTGGTAAAAATTTACCTCTGTGAAAACTGTCTGATAGTTTTGATAATTTCCCCACAAAATGGAATGTTACAAAAAGAACAGAAAGGGGTGTGGGAGAAAGTTTTTTCTATCACAGCAGAAAGCTTTGAGCATGCTTAGTTATAAAATGATGGTTTGTGTATTCCACTACTGATGGCTTTAAACTTTCATGGGGATTAGGGTTGCAGCCCGCCCATGAAAATGGAAAAATCTTCTAATATCTCTGGGGCAGTGAGGAGGTGGTGGGAAATTGAGTCACCATGGCTGGTGGCCCAGAGAAGACCACTTGTCCTAGGCTGTTGCTTTGCTCCCCTGCCATTTTCTCCACCTGCCCACTCACTTTCCCTATCTTTCTCCACTGTCCACCCCCAGCCATTTTTTCCAATGTCCAGTACACAAGTGATAGTGCCAGATGCCTAGGGGGAAGTGTAAGCAACCTGGCAGGCAGAAAAGGAAAGAGTTATCTTCTTCTTCCCCTCCTTTGCCTGGGGAAAACAGTTAGAAGATTGAAGAGCATGGTTTATTTTAGTGGTGAGAAACCCTAATAAGAACAATTCTGGACCTATGCAAATTTTGTAGCTCAGGACTCATTAAGCCCAAAATTTGCACACGGTTGTTTTGCACAGGAACCAGTGTTTTCTGTGTATGGGAAATATGCACTAAATGCTGTTTTCTGTGCAAAGGAAACAAGTAAATTTTGCACAAAGTAAGTTTCAAATAGTCTTCAAAATTGTGTGGTTTTTCCCCCCGTTGTTTTCACAGCAGGAAGAAATTTGTTAAAATTGCTTCCTTTGAGAAGAAACATAGTGGAAAAATATCCTCTAATTGTGAATTATGGATCTCTCTCTTATTTTTTGTTCTTTGAGAACAGTCTGATGCATGACTAGAACTAGGCTGGAACTAACATTGAACCTTGGCAGTTTAACAGAGTTCACATTAAAATTATTCAGAAGGATAAACTAAGGGTCCATCCGGACAGGGTCCATATCCCAGGTCATGTTTCACTTTTACTGGAAGCATCCAAATGATACCTCCAGTAAAAGAGGATTAATTCAAGACAAAGCAGGAATCCCTGCTTTATCCCAAATTAATTCAATAGCCTATTCAACCCGGGAATTTCAAGAAGGCCCGGGTATAATGGGCTATTGGCCCTGTGGGGACAGGCTCCTGGGTAGTCTTGGGACTACTCGGGGGCCTGTCCACACACTCATCTCATACCTTCTGAACTCCTGGATCCCAAAATTGTGAGATTACACCCGCGCCCTTATACCCCCCCCCACCAAAAGCCCTAAAAACGGTTAAGAACTTACCCAGCAGCCATTAAGCCTTGCAGCACACTTCCTGGAACGTACCAATTATATGTGAGGAGGCCAGGGAGGGATTGCTTCTCCCCCCCTCCCCCAACAGCATCCTTGCATTAATTGGTACATTCAAGAAAGTGGACTGAAAGGCCTAATGGCATCCCAGTAAGTTCTTAAACAATTTAGGGCTTTTGATATCATCCCGGTAGTTACTGGGGTGGTATGCAGCTACCCCACCAGAAAAGCCTGGTATGCTCTTTGACGTGGGTTAAAATGCTGTTTGGAAATGGCATAAGGAAGAATCAGAAATCAAGGTGGGATTAGGCTCAGTTTAAGCAAACCAACAATTCTCCCAGTTGGAGGTTAGGTAGGCGTGACAGACGCTTTTAGTTAGCTAGTTGATTAGTCAATCTATCTAATTTGTGTGGTTTACATATGTTGAGAGACATATGTTGAGAGAAAGGACATTAAGTCTCTATGAATGTGCTTCAATGCATCGGGTGCCTTGTTTTCTTTCTGAATTAAAATTCAGTTTCAGAAAAGCAGATATTTGAAACTGCTTAATAGGTGGTTCCTTGAGGTTGGTTATATGACTAATGCAACAAACGCAAATAAGAAGTAGTAAGTAAATATGGAATTTTACAGTAGCACTCCTCATGGACTTTCAAGGGTAAATCCATAGTTTAATTAGAACTAGGTGGAGAAAAAAACGCTAACAACTCTTAGGCCTCAAATGGCACAGGGACAGTTTTAACAGGTCGATGGAGCACAAAATGTTGCTTCCCAGAGCCAAGAAAGTACCTGCCCAGTTCAATAGCTTGAATGTAATGTTCCTCTGCTTTGGGAAGAAAATTATTTATTTATGGGCAAAGAGGACAGTGAGGAGTCATATAAAATATTGAATGGAAACTTTGTAACAGCTTCAACTGTATACCTTGGCATATCGGTGTAAGGTTGGTTTTTACTTATTATGGTTGGCTCATCATGAGGATTGGCAAACTGGCCTACCAGGTTTAATGCAACGTTAGCTGCCAGCCTAATTAAATATTGAATTTTGTTGTATTTCCCTTTTATCACTCAGTTCATTTTTATGATGAGTTGTTTTGAAGCTTTCAATATCATGTTTAATAAGAAATTATTGGAGTGTTATTTATTCTTGGGAAATATGGAATAGCGAATAGATAATGCCATGTATTTTCACAGGTTATTGTGAGCATATTGTCATCAGAAAAATTGCCTAGAATAAGGGGAAATGAGTGGCAAAAATGGCCGTTCATGGAGGCAGATGACATAGATATGCCCTATAAGCATAAGAATGATATTTTCTTTGACAACTTCTTTATAAAATACTAGAATGTAAGATCATTGAGGCTGAGATGATGATATTATGCACATTAAATTATGGATTTCACAATGTCAAGAAGATGAAATGATGGCTACCAATATAGATGGCTTAAAAAGGTCATAGGACAATTTCATGAAGGATAAGATGCTTTGAATTTGTGCTGAAAGAAGGTGGAATATAAATTAAATAAATTCTGGTGAGTTGGACTTGATGTATTTTGAGACTCTCCATTGTGTGCTGGGTATCTGGCCCCCAATCCTGCTCTAACAATTTTATTGCATGAAGCTAATGTCTCAGAACAGCCATTAATATACCTCCAGGTACATATCATGGGGAAGTACCGTCACAGCAGACCCTTTGGTAGAAATCAGTGTTGAGTCAGGGAGGAGAAGTCAGGAGCAGGGAACAACACTGGGAATCAGAGACAAAAAATGTGTCAGAGCCAAGAAGATTTCATTGTTTTGGCAAGGACCTATCCCAAACAAGAAGCTTTTTATAGGTCTTCCTGTGTAGGGACTGTTGAGTAGGCAACCTGGGTGGGCAGGGCAAATTCAAAACCTGAGGATACTACTTCATGCCAGATTCCTCACCACACAGGCCAGCTATCCAAGGGACCAAAGTTTCCATGTTCTAGCTGCTGTAGCCCCTGGCAGTTGGAAGAACACATGTGCATTTCTTCTGCCATTTAGAAGCAAATATCTTATGGCCAATTCATTGACCTCATGAACATGTTGTATTGAAACAAATAGTCTTCTTTGCAATTGGAGGCCCTGGAATATGTTATGAGGTTGAGGATAACCCTGAAGGCCTTCCAAACATGCTTATTTCTCTTGGGATTTAGGACAAACAGTGGACCCAAATGCTGGTTTATCTTGGAATTTAGGCCACACTGCAAACCCAAACCCCACAATTTAAATGCCAGGTTTTCTTGGGATATAGGGCACACAGTGGGCCAAAACCCTGCAATGTAAATGTTGGTTTCCACAATTGGGGGGGGGGGGGGTTGGCTAGATGCCTTCTCTGGTTAATCAGAGATTGATTTGGGAGGCTATCTGACCAGAGAGGCTGCCTTTGTCTGCAGGGACATCAAAATGATGCATCAAGAGAGGGGAAGGGAGCTTTGTGCAATATCACTAAAGAGGTGAAACAGAGTGTTAAACCCCGGTCACTAAATGTCATAATCCAACATTCAGACTATACCATTCTGACACCCTGGTGGAAAGATACTGAAGCCTCAAAGAAAGCCCAAAGTCACCAAGAGGATTTCATTTTTAAGGAAGGGTCATGGGAACCTTTATGGCCAAGTAATAGATCCCACATTTATTTATTTATTTGCCATATTTATACCCCACGCTTCTCACCCTGAAGGGGACTCAGGGCAGCCTTACAACAGGCAACAATTTGATGTCATACACATGTATATTAAAATAAACAATTGTAATTAAAACCAAAAAATTAAAACATAAATGATTAAACATCAATTAAAATCATGCCATACATGCCAGGGCCGTTCCATTTGTCAATCACATTGATTCATAATCACTTATTGCACTGTTCCAATTAGTCGTTGAAATCTTTGTCCCAAAGCCACATTTTAAGTTTTTTCTTGAAGGTCGGGAGAGAAAGAGCTGATCTAACTTCATTGGGGAGTTCCATAGTCGAGGAGCCAATTGTGTCTGCGAAGGAGGTGGGACCGAGAGCAGGACCTCTGAAGATTATCTTAACCTCTTAGATGGTTCATAGAGGGAGATACGTTTGGAAAGGTAACATTGACAGTAATAATATTTCATAGGAAGTAGTTGCTTTGCTTATGGGTATAGGCTGCCCTAGAAGAAAGAGTGAGGCTTCCCAGATCTGAGAAATAGCAAATATATATAACAAGATGCAATTCACTCCTTTTCTAATAGCAAAGTTATAAATAAATACAATTCTATTTACAAAGGTAATCCCTGCTTAGATATATCTTTTCCCCATTCCTCAGTTCCTTTCTTGCCCACTTTCTCCTCTCCTGGCTAAAATGTTCTCCTTTTCTTCTTCTTCTTTACATCCGTCTTCCCACATTCCTTGACTGCATTCATTGTCTGTGATACTTTCCCCCCTCTGTATGTGTGTTATTATTCAGCCTGTATTACCACCACACATGCTGAAAGAAAAAGTTGTTGTTGAGTGACACAGAGGACATAGTATACCATCTGATAGAGATATATGATAGAAAGGAAGGAAAAGGTGTGTTTAGGTAGTCAAATCATTGGCACAAGTGTTTAACCATGTGTGTATGAAAAGAAAGTCTTTCCTTGGTATATGATTTTAATACCACAAATCAATAGTTATGTGATTTCCCCCAAGTTATAGTATAACATAGTAAACTTGGATATTTCTAAAAGACATTAATTTCCTGATTGGGTTCACTGTGGGTTTTTTTGTTGACAAAATTCAGGTATCCTGCGCACTTTTGGTTACAACCTTAATAGCTATATCCTGGCATTCAAGATCCGTTGAGTCCCAGTCACTGTTGATCTACAAAACATCTATGTATCATACCCCTTATTACTGGTTCAAAGAAAATGGCCATCTTCCTGTGCAAATGGCATACCTACCATTCCCTTTAAAATTGGTAATAGGGCTTCCAGGAATTGAAAAACACCAAAAATATATTTTACCTTTATGTGTCTTAATTGGCTAGAGATTCTGAAAAAAAACAAGTGGCTTTACTTGATGCAGGCCTATTTCAGTACATCTGGGTTGAAGTATAATATAATAAAAAGTGTGTTTATTGTCTCAGCTGCCTTGAGTCAGGAGAAAAGAGGGATAACAAAGTAAATTAATATAAATAAATATTGCTTAAAATTGTTGTTGCTGTGTGCCTTAAAGTGGTTTCCAACAAAGGCAAACCTATCATGGTATTTCTTGGCAAGATATGTTCAGAGGGTATTTGCTTTTGGATTTCTTTGAAACTGAAAGCATGTGGTTTGTTCATGATCACTCCATGGATTTCCATGCCCAAATGGGAAGTTGAACCCAGGATTGCCATCAAGTCCCTATGCCACCACGGCTACAACTTTCTTAGATGCTAGAAGTGAGTGCTGTGATAGGGGTGGGATGGGGACATCTATGAAAACCATCTTTGTCCTATTGAATTTCAAGATGTTTCAGAGCCAGCAAGGAAACTTCATAAGTTTTCTCTTTTGTGGTCATGCCACTGCTATCAACTCCTCCACCTCCTCCTTCCAAAAAAAAAAAAAGGCCTTATGTTGGTGCAAGTGACCTTTATGCTGGCATTAAACATCAGCATTGCATATAGTATTTTGTGTGTTATTGGTGTCCCAAAACAATTCAGTGTGCAATATGATCCTCATACTCACAGAACTGAGAATGGCACTTCCATCTACCTTCATCTGACAGAATATATCCCCTCTAGGAATTTTCTAGGTCAGAGGACCTAGCATTTCAATATGGTTTGCTATTATCTAAGTTCCTGTTTTAATGTATTAAAACAGGAACTCTTAATTTTCTTAATTAAGGAACTCTTAATATTAACTCTTAATTTTCAATTTTGAAACAGTCATTGGGCTTTTCAGTCCTGGCTTTTGGGTCTAGCAAGTGATTCCATGTAAACGGAAGCTAGCTCTTATAGGCAGATCACAGCACCAGATCATGTTGCATTTGTAGAGTAGCACCACTTCAAATGAACAAAGAACAGCCCCCATTTCCATCATTTAGACTTGTAAAAGATTGTTCCTTTCACAGACCTTCCCAACCCCTTACCTAAATAAGATTCAGAGGAACATAGAGAAAACAGTTGGCACCCATCCCCTGTGCAGATTCTCATTCCAACTTAAAAAAGAAACTTTGGGAACAAAAAATCTTTAAATGCAGTATAGTTACAAGAACTGGTAAAATAGTGAATGAAAGATAAATAAAAAAGAAAACTTCAGGTGACATCAGTAATGGTCAGAACAACTGGCAACTTTTCCCACTAATAATATTTATAGATGAGTAAATTATAGCCTTCCAGATGTCATTGGACTGCAGTTGCCACCATTTCTTTCTTGATGGCTAATGGGGCTGGGGGCTAAAAACATGTGAAGGGTTGCACCCAGTACTGCACCTATATTAGTGAAATACTGACCCACACATGGCATGAGGAAGCCACGTGTACTGGAATGTAAGTGTCCTAATGTCCTGTCAGAATCCACATGCTGGCCATGTCAATGTTACCATGGCACTGATGCCCTGTCTTCCTAGAAGCCTGAAGCAGCTCCTTGGCAGCGTCTTGCTGCTGAGGTCATAATAGGACAATAAACCAAGTGATCATCAAAAATGTTGTTTGCTACGAGGTTCTGCTGGGGAGCAGCTCCCGGATGGTGAATAGGTTTTTTTGATGTGTGGTCACTGGACTGACCTGGATCCAGTTGTCCACAGATCAGATAAGCCAGGGGTCACTCTGGAGTTTCCTGGAGTTACTCTGGAGTTTCTCCAGAGGAACAGGCAGATCTCCTTATGGAAGAGCAATGGCTGGTAGCAGTGCTTCTATTGTGGAGTTGGTCATATATGGTTTGGACTGTTTGCAGTGGGTTTGAGTTATGTTTTATTTGGCCCATGGAGACTCAGGGCGCTTCCAGACAGCACCAAAATGTGGCTTTTAAAACTCAAGCAAAAAATCCCAGGACCTAACAGAGAGTTGCAGAGAGTTCTAATTGCTTTCTAATTCTGCCTCCCTTTAACCACCTGTGTGTCCATGGCTCCATTTTTGACAGCCTGGCCAGCTGTTTTGGACTTTTAAAATATGCATGTGCAGTGGAGCAGTCTACATAGGGGGAAGGGAAGAAAATCAAATGTTTTACATGATTGAAGGGATATACAGTCATGCAAAACTATACATTGTTGAAGTCTGATCAGATTCTGAGTGTTCAGAAGATGAGGAAAGGGATGCTGGGATATATTTGGAGGGCCCAGAGGAGGATAGAAGTGGATTGGAGAGGGTTGTTTTGGAATCTCCTAGCTGGAGAAAGCTATATCAGTTTTCATGTGAATCTGCCAGAAGTGCAGGCTGAGAGAAATGTGGGAGATGGATATTTGTCCACATCTAGATGCTTGGAACTTTAGAGGCAGAGTGTACAACAGAGACAAACTTGCTTTCCCCAGTGGCTTACAGATAAGGAGAAGAGAAGCAGGTGTGTGAGAAATAATGTCATGGGAGGTTTTGAGGCTTTTTAAGTGGCTTTCTGGTGGTACAATCCTTTGCGAGAGCAACATTGTATTCAAGTGAACAGTTCTCAGTTCCTGGTTCTATGTTTGTGTATTAATGTATTCAAGCTTCTAAGTTTGTTCCTAGTTTTAGTTTCATGTGTGGCATAGGTTGCCTGCCTTGGATTTGTGCTATCATGTTTATGGATATATCTGTGAATTCATTCTTGAGACTATATTTGAAAGAATTTTGGAATCTTGACTGTCTTGTAAATAACTGCTTGAACTTTGATTCTCCTTTTTGGATTTTTAAATGTTTATATACTCTTAAACTTTTACTTACCTGATTACCTTGACAGAGTGTGGTTTGTGTTGAAAAGATGTTTCAGGGGAAAATCAGATTTTAAGTGCATCTTTTTAACATGTGCTTTTCAGTGTTTAACCCGATTCCACCTGCACATTTGCTAAACATTGTTTAGCCACACACTCTTTTAACTCCGCTTACTCTGCATTTTTAGGCATGTGTAGAAGGGCCCACAAAGCACCTCACCTTAGGGGAAGTGAAATAATTTTTAGGGCATGTGCTATTATACTGTATTAAAGTGTTAATCATTATTCATCAATAGTATAGGTGTTACATGTTCCAGTATGCTTAATTTCTAGAAAATTTTCAGTACAAGCAAAAAGTCTGTTAATTTATGAACTGTAACACAGTTAACATAGGTGAAAGAAATAGAAGCCTGGACATTTTTGCGAACGACTAAAGAATGGTTAGGGTATAAATATTTTCTTTGGAAAATTTCATATTTTCAGTAAGGCTACCTTGTAAATTATCTTGCATAACAAAACTCAGTGCTGTGGTAAAATGTACTATTTTCATTTTTATTAACCCATTGTATATAACTGGTGAAACATTTTTTAAAAAATGAATGAGGAAGCAAATGCTTGAAATTTGAGATTTCCTATTTAATTTGACACTTTTAAAAAGAGTCAAACATATTCCACTATATAGCTCAATTCATGAGTTTTCATATGAATATTCTTAATATTCCAATGAAGAAAAGCTGATTCAGATTAACACTGCATTTTTCCCATAGTAATATATTAATTCAAGTATCAAAACCAGATCAAGTCCTTAACAAATGGGTTAAACTGCTTTCACATCAAACTTTTGAAGATACTGGAATTAATGCCAAGCCTTTATAGCTTTTGGTTCCTACAAGGTAAGCTCTGCAGCAATTAGCAGGTGATCACATTTATCTCAGTGCCATAAAATACATGATGTGCTGATCACTACAAATCAAGCCATTGTTAAATATGTGTTGTTAAATATGTGGGCTAGTGTCCCCCTCAACAGATGACATCTCTCACAATAGGATGAGCTCCAGCATGAACAAAAATCATGGTGGATCTAAATTAACCAGCTTTATGAGGCAGTTCATAAAAGACATAAGGAGGAAGGTCGCTTTTCACCATTACAAAAGATTTGTATTCTTAAATGAGGCATCCATTTGGCAATAAATGAATAAAAAGACTGAGTTTAACATGCTGTCTTAAAGACTTTATGTGTTAACTGAAACTTGAATCCTGTTCTTCATTTCTTATAGCATTGGGCAGCAATGATGAGAGAAAGCAGATAAAACCTACCATTTTATGGAAGTTTCTTTCTCCAATTCCATATTTCTTTCAAAACTAGTATAATAGTGTTTTTGTGCACAATAAGATTCTGGTCTCAAATTTCAATATGTTAGGACATTGTAACTTTTAAGAAATCTTTAAAAGATATCATATTTAGGCATATGATACTTTGATATTGTGTCATATCATGTGATTAGTTCCAGCTTCACCACTAACTTGGAGCTGGGTGGACACGGTGGTGGACCAAAATGCCATATTTGTTTGTTCACTGGAAGAGTTACATGGACTGTTTGCAATTATGCAATTATACAATTAAGATTACAATGCAACTGAAACGTCCATTTCACATCTTGCAATTAGTAGCATCTTCTAATAAAATCCTAATATAGCATGTCTAAAGGATGTAAAGAAGATCCACAAAATGATTAAAAACCATGTTTTTATTGTCAGGAAATTTTGACAAGGAGCATCCTAGAATAACAAAAATCTTTGCATTTGCATGCTTCCCCCCATCCCCACAGAAAACAGCATCTTCCGCACAGCTGATAGCATTTATTTTGCACTAAAGAGTATTAATATTTATATTATTTATTATCTATTAGATAAATAGTATTTAAATTCTTTATTAATATTATTTAATAAATAACATTTCTTGTGAAGATGTTATCTGTGTAAAATACACACATTACGTTTGTACAGAATTGCAAATAGTCTTGAAAAACTGTTGCTCTCTCTGAGAAAAAAATAGCAAAGAATTAAATCCTTAACATAACAACATGCCTTTAAGCTGTCCCTGCCTTGTCCTTTTCCTCTGCATGGGTTTTTAAACTTTCTTTTAAGCGACAACGAGACCGGAGATTTATGAAATCTTGCACAGATATTTGTTCCTTTAGGGTTGGCTTAATAAAGGTATCCCCACAGAAATAGCACTTACAACTACTTTTGATATCAGTTGTGGAAAAGGTAACATATCACTTCCAAGCAGTGAGAGCAATAAGAATGGGTTTCTTAAGATTTGGTGTACCCCCCCCCCTTTCTTAACGCATCTGGAACAGTTCCCCAATTAAGCATAACAGAATGCATCAAATGGTGCGGACTTCTGCCTGTCAATCAATGATGCTGTCGAACACCAGATCAGGAGCACCTCTGACCTTAAACACCACAACAGCTTGGTAAAATCAGCAAGTAGTTTATTAAAGAATATAAGTAGGCAAAGCAGTAAAATGAGCAAAAATGGTGATCAAGCTTTGCAAAATGCCCTGATATTATCCAATGGAAGATGTGTCCCATAAACTCCTGAGTCACGGCAAGAAGAATTTCCCTTCCACAAGAGAAAGTTGTGGGTTTCCATTACCACAGGGACTGTGGTGATCCTGCTCACCAGGTGCTACTGAGACAAGTCTGTTGTCTTCCTGAAGCAGCTTGGAAGTGGACTGTTGCTTTTAACAGGGCCCCTGGCTATCGACCATGTCCTTCTGTGAAGGGCTCACCAGAAGTTTGTCATTGCCACATCCACCAAGGTTGACATTTCCAGTGTGAAGTTCCCCAAGCACCTCAACAACCTCTACTTCATCTACTTTTAAAAAGACTCTTAAGACCTGGCTCTGCCGTCGCGCTTTTGAAGAGTAACCACATAATTTTATGCTAGTGCTCCTCCAACGTTTTTGTCCTAGGAGTCCCCCCCTCCCCCCACGTACAAAGGTTTGCTTATTTTCCTATCTCTCTATGAGTTCTCCCTTACATTTAGTTCTGCCCCCTTATCTCACCCGGAGTTTTTAAATCATTTTATGTACATGTGGCTCGCCCTTTGTCTTTTTGTCATTATGCTTCTTTGTATATTCTTTTATATGCTTTGATGTTTTATATCTTAATGTTATGTTGCTTATTTTATTGCAATTTGTATTGTTATATTGTAATTCTTGTTCGGGCTTGCCCCTATGTAAGCCGCTCCGAGTCCCCTTTGGGGAGATGGTGGCGGGGTATAAATAAAGATTATTATTATTATTATTATTATTATTATTATTATTACTTCAAGAAGAAGAAACTGCGGAAACTGCCTTCAGAATGATGCCTCCTGTCTCTTTGAGAATAAGCAGACTGGGAGGGAGAGCAGAAGAACCCATAGAGAGAAATCTGCATTAAGAATGATGCCTCCTGTTTCCTTGAGAGTAGCAGGATTGGAGGGTAAAGTCAAGTCTCGCAGAAGTGGCGTGTTTTAAGAAAGAAAGAAAGAAAGAAAGAAAGAAAGAAGAAATTACTTGTGCTTTCCTTGTTTTCACTTTTACCAAATCAGGTTTCAGAAAGAGTGCTTTTTTTGGACCACAACTTCCAGAATTAACCTCCAGAAAGGTACGCCCAATACTCACACTGATCTGGGAATCTTTATTTCAGGTGGAAAGTAAGGACTGGTGATGCTGGATTTATATTGTGAGTTATGAATGGGTCTTCATACAGCAATAAAGATTTTGTAGATATTTTGAACAGAGACTTCCCCAGGCAGCATGATGTGGGCCATGACCCTTGAAAGATGGACTTAGTGATACCAAATAGCAAAACACAGGGAAGAGATGAGAGCTGCCCTTAGGTGAGAGGAATGGTGAGCAATGTGTAGATTGCACCAATCAGAAGAAGATGATTATTTTAAAGAAGACTATTATTCTTACCATTGTAGAAAAGATTGCAAGGGCTGGAGTCTTCTAAGAACAGGCATTCATGCTTTTGCTTTCACAAAGTGAATGCTTTCAGGAAGAATTTGGGTCAGGAGTCAAGAGGAAGAGTGAACAGCTCAGAAATATAATACAGTTTCTCATGATCTGAGTATTCCAAAGATGTCACAGTTGTTATAGATATGGCAATAAAAGCAAGAAGTGCACAAAGGGATGAGATACCAATGAAGGGAGGTGGACATTTTTTTTCCAGTTGTTTGCACCAGGCAATAAAAAAGATTCTACAAAATTACAATTAGGTTGAGTGAACAAAATTCTGACAGAAGGTCCAAATATCAGAAAATAACTAGCCTTTTAAAATAAATACTTTAATGCAATGTGTCATTGAGAATTTGATTTAGATACAAGATTTGGGTGGCCGGAAAAATGTCAGATCTTCACAAGTTTAATAGCTGCTCTATAATGCTTTCAGGACTTATTAAAGCAATAGCCTTCCAAGTAAAGAAATGAAAAGATCAATCTCTTCAACTTTTCCAGCTGATATGTTACCGTCTTCGTAAATTGGGCACCCTACTGGGCAAGTAGCCAATGATCCCTGAGATCACAGTACAAGGAAAAGTTTGATCTCTATTTTGGGACATCTTGTAGCCTTTCCTTATAACAGTCCAATCGAGACATTTATTGTAATTTGGGCTTCTTCCCATATTGTGTGACAATTGAGGATGGTTACTTTGTTTGCATATGATGCCATAAAACACCCAATCATAATGTTTTCGGTGCTTCTTTATCATTAACTCTTGTGTATTTTTTTAAAAAAAATATTTTCAGTTAAGGACTTTATTGCGTGAAGCTGCTATTCCACAGCATTTATGTGCTAAGGGATAATGGTTACTTATCTGAATAGTGACTCTCACTATTGTACATCTCCAAGTATTGTGTAATGTTTTGGCAATCTGAAGTCTCACAGTCAGGTTTACCCACTAACACCAGGGGGTGTGTATATTGTGTGGAGGTGACAGATTGGCAACCAGTTGTGTATGGCATTGTGCAATAGTAACCATCACCAATGTGAGTTTGCCACCTTCATGTGATAATTCATAAAAGAGAGTATAGCCCAATGATTACACACTCCATGCAATTTAAAACCAGACCTACTGAATGCAAATGATATGAAAAGTCCCTTGGACATAGAACTTCTTCCAAAGCTTTTGCATTTGTATTTTGCACTTTCCCAATTTCAGTCCCACTAAATATAAAGAATCAATAAAATAAAGGAAAAGCAAAAAGATTCAATGCCAGAGAGGGGCTAAGCCAAGCCAAAAATTACAGCTAGGAGTGAGCAGCAAGGCAATCGGACTGAAGCATCTCTTTAGCAAGAACAGATCTGAGAGCAATGGAGGCACTTGCCCCATTAAATAGATACAGCTTGCATAAGATACATCACAATGTTCTTCTATTCTGATTGGCCAAAGAAGAAGGGCTCACAGGGAAACCCTGTGCGAGCATGCGGCAGCCTCTTCGTGTGCCGCATGATGCTGAATAGGAAAGGAGGAGTCATGACCGGCTATGCCCTTAGCGTTATGGCCAGTTGAACAAGTCGGATTGGGTGAAGGGAACCGATCAAACCGAATCTGTGCATAAGCCTACTTCCTACTACTCACTTGGTTGTACGAACTCCAGGATGTGGCTTCCTTTGTTTACTTAATTCGCTTGCTATGTAATCTTCTTCCTACTACGTCCCAAGCATTATCATTTTTTTCTAATGAACCATGTTGTAAGGAAACCACAAAATACAGGCCAATTAGTTCTACTTGTGGGAGAAAATTTTGGATGCTTTGGTTCATGAATGGAAAAAAGTTAAAACTGCTTGCATTACTGTCCTTTTATGAGTTGTTTAACACTTGACCAACAAAATTACTAAAAAATTACCCACAGGCTATGCTCATATATGGAGGAGTGCATAATATACTTTTTTTTTTTAAAAAAAAAAAAAACTTCTGGTGGATGTCCCCTGTCCACCTTCCATTTTACCCCAAGACACAGAGGGGAGGCCAGTGAGGATGGCGGGGGAAGAAATCCCAGGACCAGCAGATCTGTCTGAGGACCTGCTCTCAGGTCCCAGGTTTTTTGTCCCTCTTAGAAATCCCATGATTTTGCGCTGTCTGGAAGCACCCTCTGTTCTGTCTAGAAACCTGTTCTGGAGGATTCTTCATCTCTATACTGAACAGTTTTTAAGCTAGGCTGTGGCAGGCAGAGGAAGAATCATTCCATTTTTAGCTTCAGGGATGGAGCTATTGATAAAAAGACTCCATTGGGTCTTGTTCATTGTTTTGTGCTGTATTGTACAACTCTCTGAGAGTTCCAGTTATTGAGCAGTGTAAAACGGTAATAAATCAGTTCATCAATAAAGCACTCCATACTAGCTGGAAGACAATATTGTGAAGTTGTAAAAGAGCCCCAAGGTAGACTCTTACTAAAACTGACTGGCTTTTTTTAAAAAAAGTCTCATAAATTTATATTTACAAAACGTATAAAGAAAAAAATATAGTAGCTGATACAGAAATAACTATAGTATAACATTTTAGTCTTTGCTTTAAACTAGGTGTTTAACTAAAGACCTCTTTTTTAATCTTTAAACCCCAGAAGGGCAATATTTAAGCTTGCATGCCTTAAAAAAAGTTAGGTGCTTGGCATTTATATTAGGAAAGTGAGTGTAACACAATGACACATTCATCTATCTAAGGAAAGATAATGATGGACACATTTGGACTATGAAAGAGATTTAATATAAGATAAATGACATCTAACATAGTAGAGTCAGGGTGTTCTTTGTGTGCTAGGTTCAATATTTTAGGCATACATAATAGGATTAGAATGAAAAATTATCAATTTCCTGATTGGGATCGAACGTGAGTTCCTGATTTCTTGAGAAACGTATATAGTAAGGGGAAAAATGGCAAGTTGCAGGAACTTTTTTTGTTCCAGTATAATGGAAATTTCACATTTTGAAAATTGCAAGAGTCTGAGAAATACATAACTTTATAGTAAAAAGCTATAGTAGTAGTCTCTTTACTATGCACAGAAAATTGCACAGCTTCTGAGTAGGAAAATCTCAATCTCCATACATTGCTTTTTGTTATGTACTTGAAAAAAGTACAAAGAACAAAAAAAAATTGCTGTCTATACCCAGACACAAACAACTTGGGGCCTGTCTATGACGACAAAATAAATTGTACTCACCTAGTTTTGGCTGCTATCCTGATACACAACATTCATAATGATTTGCATCCCAACTGGTCTTTTGTCCCTGGAATTACTTTTAAAAGAATTGTCTTTTGTACTGCATTCTGGCTGAAGATCCAATGAATTCCAGGATTGATTTTTCAAGTAGCCATCCCTCAAGAGGTGAGTTCACATTAGAGCTGGGGGAGGAGCTGGGGTAGCCTGAACAGGTCCATGGGATGTGACAAGGGACAGTAGGTCACAAATCATTCCCACCAGAAAGTGATAATTTACAATTTTAAATTTGTTGCCTAGATAGATAGATAGATAGATGATAGATATATATATATAGATATATAGATATACATAGGTATAGGTATAGGCGTGTGTGTATGTATGTGTGTATAAGTATAAGCACATCTCCGCATTTATCATGATGACTAAAGACAACTTAGGCGGAAATACATATATTTGCGTGAATGCCAGGAAGAAAAAAATGAAGTGGCCATTTCTGTATGGGTGGCCATAGTATGAATGAGAGGAGTTTTCCAAAAACATGATGACATGAGGACATGTGTGACCACTTAAGGCACATGTGTGTGTTGCATGTGGCGTTCAAGAGGTAAATTTGCAGTATTTGCAGATAAACAAAATTGGATTTTTTTCGTTGTAGACAAGCCAACAATGGAGTGTGTGGCATTATGACTACAGCCTATGCTAGTTTGAAACTTGAAACTTGAACAACTCAAATTTTAGGCAGCAACATAAGAAATTCAGATGGTCCGAACCTACAACTTGGTTTTATTTTAGGGGAACCCTTGTTTTTTTTTTTATAGATCTTCATGCTTGGGAAGGATGCCAGTTTTTTTTTTAAAGTTCTAGTTAAAGAGTGCAACAGTAAGGCCTTCAACAAGGAAAGCAGATTTTCTGTTCCTGTCTATTACTGCTTTTTTGAGCCTTAACTCCCAGAATGGTCAGGGATTCAGACTAAGGATTCTGTGGCTTGCAGTCCAAAAAAGAGAGAAGGAATTATAATATTTTAGAGTTATGCAGCATCATATAGCTTCTTTGGTGTGACACCAAACTAAAGCATGGAGGAGCTGCTTTTTGGAGGCTCTGTGCAAGTGTTCCTTCAAAATATGCTTGAGTTCATGGTCTTGAGTTAGAAAGATAACTTAGGAAAAAACAAAAAAGGAATAAGGCAAAGGAAACATTGAAACTTTGGAAAAAGAACTGAGCCTCTCAGTGTGCCTATGGTAATTTTCCCTTGCAGTCTGAGAGTCCCCATCCAAGAAGGATACAGGACAAATCAAGAACTGGAACGTCTTTCTGCAGAAAGAAGAGCCAAGCAAAGCCAGGGAAGTTAAGGTCACAGTGGGAGAAGCAACTGTAAGTGATTGTTCCAGGCTCACTGCAATAAAATCTATTTTCAATTATAGGTGTGGGTATTTCAAAGTCAGGTTCATCGCTAGGGTAATGAAAGCCCTATTAATGCTTACTCTGGCTGGAAGGATTCGCAGGACAGAAGAAAAGGATGTTTCAATTTCTTGACCTTTTCATTGTGATGAAGGAAGCAACTTTCAGAGTTTTCCAAAGAGAACTCACACACAATCAGGAAATTTCAAATCATCTCATTGCTGAGCTTCTCTACTCATAATCATGTTTGATGTCAGTCACTAGAGATGACTTGGATTCCAATTAATTGTAGTAAATCCATTGCCTTTATGTAGCAAAGCTGCCAGTGCAGATAACTATAGTAATTGTGTTATCTAGAAGGGTTCCTAGTTGGCCCCATGACTGAAAACTAACCCATCTAAATATTAGGCCTTCCAGCATTTTTGCATATGACTCACCTAATACAAAATTTCAAAATATCCAGTTCTGAAGTTTCAGGTTACCAGTTGAGATGTTCTGTGATCTTCTGTGAATGATATGAAGCAAGAATCAAGAATGCACACAAGCTTGTTACTAATAGTCTTCAGTAACTGAATTACAATTCTATTCTATTTAATTGCATTGTAATTGTATTTTATGGTTTTGGTACAAAACAATTTATTGGCTCTCTGGCTGGCTGTTGCTATGGAGGGATAAATTCTCCCCTATCCTGATTGGGGCTTTCTGATGCTGAGCAGAATTCTGGGAAATGTAGTTTAGGGCAGGGCCTTTTGAATCCTCTGGCACAGCGCTCCTCGTCTTTCCAAACTATAATTCTCAGAATTCTGTGCTTTCTCAGTCACTTTCCCAGTATTTATTTATTTATCGTGTCAGGGGCAGACCAAACAGTTGCATTGCAATTTTTAACAAACAAAACACAAAGCTTGGTAGTTGATTAAATGTCCTTTGACCAGTTGTTGGCCACTTGGGAGTGCCTCTGGTGTTGCTGAAAGAAGGTCCTCCATTGTTCATGTGGCAGGGCTCAGGTTGGATTGTAGCAGGTGGTCTGTAGTTTGCTCTTCATGTCATGGATTCTACTTTGTAGCCCCATTTCTTAAGGTTGGCTCTGCATCTCGTGGTGCCAGAGCGCAGTCTGTTCAGCACCTTCCAAGTCGCCCAGTTTTCTGTGTCTTTGTTTATGTTTATTTGAATGTCTTGTCAAAGTGTGGCTATCAAATGACTATTATTGCAAATAATAATTTGGTATATGTTCCGAACATTGTACTTGGGACATTGCCCAGTTACACACAAATGCAATGAAAAGACATTATACTGTGATATAGTCATCTACCAAAACAATAGATAATGTTTAAGTATCACATCCTCCAAACTGCTCCAATTTGGCATTGACAGTCCTGATTAATAATCTGGCATCCCACTTTTCAGAAGTTTTTCAAATATCCCAATTTCTTTCACTCCCTTCATTGTCTCCCTTTGTCCTTATCTTACTTCAGATGCTGCAAACTGAATTCGAAGTGCAAAGTACTTTTCACTCAATTAACTCAGTGGAGATGGACATGATTGGGGAAGTCTTGCTCTTCTCAGGCACAAGAAAATTGCTTCAGTCTCTTCTAACGTGTCTATTCTTCCTCGTTTTGTTCCAGTATTTATCTGTGAAATGGTGAGTATGAAGAAGTTGTTTATTGTCCATTGAAGTTTGAATAATGTGTAGTTCCTGATTCTTCATGTCCTCTGAACTGAAGCAGATATTCCTCAATGAAGTATAATTCCATAAGCATTTGCAACCATTCTGAGACTTCCTTTACATCTTGTCCTCTCATTCTTCTTGGCTTCAGATTAATTTTACACAGCAGTGCTCTGAGGACTACTTAGACTGTACACTTTGCCCTGCAGAGTTCTTTGTTGTTTTATTTTTGTTTGCTGTGAATTTGTTGATAATTGGGACTTGTTAAAACTGGCCACGTAATAGTTAAGCTTTATCTGGAAAATGTATGTTTGAAGAAATAATATTTGTAGGAACTAGTGTTATAATAGCCTGACCTATTTTTCTTTGCTGGAAATGGAAAATCCCAGCTAGCAGAGGGAAGCAATGATTAAAAGTCTAAGCAGCCTCATCTTATGAGCAGCTGTTTTGGCAAATATGTGTTTAGAATGGAGCACAATGTCTATGTGCCAGTTCAATTTCACAGTCTGAAGTGTTGCATTGGCACCTTACGAACTGGTTCAATAACAGCATTGTAGGTTGCTTCTATGCAAGACATTTAGACTGGAACGGATATTATTATTATTATTATTATTATTATTATTATTATTACTATTACTATTATGAGAAAAAACACAACCAGTTAATTACCAGCTCAGTGTCCATCCATGTTTTACTCTTATCCTTCGATAGTGTGCTGCCGTTGGCTTAAAATGTAAATTCATGACAAAATAGCAACACTAAACTGTTAGACAGTACATTCATGGTGCAGAGATTAGTCTTCTTGTAATTTAATGCATGTAGTTTAGTAACGATTAAAGATCAAAACAGAATTAAATTACAATTTTAATTTAAAACTCTTAAAATTCACAACTGGAAGACAATATTGAGGAAAATACAGCTGCCAACTGATAACAAATCCTTTTACAGCACAATTATGCAAAGTATAACTGTTAAGAGAAGCCAGAACAGTGGCTGTTATTAATATACCATACCAAAAGTCGGATGTGAAGAGTCAAAGGTTACTGTACCACCTGGAAACTATCAAATGGTCAAGTTGATAGCTCTGCATGATCAGACTTTGTCAGTCAGAGGTCACATCAGCACCAAAGAGTAACCTGGCCTCATCTTCAACCAATATAACAAGATTCTGGGAGGCCAAACAATTCTGGATACAAGCTGTATTCTAAAGGCCACAGACACACATAATTCATCCAGAAAAAAAGCTAAAAGTTTGAACAAATCCCAAATATCTTAAATACAAGCTTTTTGAACTGATTGAACCTGCTTGAATCCGTGAAGAGAAACACACACACACACACACAAAATGTACATAAAATGTGAAACATAATTATTTCAAAGTGTATATCATAGATATCTCTTTAATTGTCCAATAACACCGCTGACAAATTATATGGTAGAAATTAATAAGATTTTGAATTCAAAAAAGTACATTCTTGCAAGATAGTCCCATTGTAGTTAAGAAGAAAGAAAGAGGCTTTGTGTGCTCTATTTGTGCTGAGAAATGTTCAGTATCTGAAATTATTGTATATCTATTGAAACAGCAACACATTATTATACTGGAAAACTGTGTGTTGATAATAGGACTCAAAATTACTGATGGAAAAGGATAGTGTTGGTTTTGCAATTCTGATCTGTCTCTCACCTCCTAAGACTCCTAAAGTATAGTATGTACCTTCCCTCCAGTACCTACCTATTTTTGCAGCTTGAAAATAGGTTTTGTGAGGCTTGAGACATAAAATGAACACATTACTCTATGCCTTTACACAATGTGAAGGGCTCAAATACATGCTTTTGAAAGTAACTACTCTAGTTCTCTTAATTCAGAAATAACTCGCAGAATGTAGCTGAAACAAAACATTCAGTTTTGAGATTGATCTAATACAAAAACATGTAAAGATGAAAAAATAAAAATGCAAATTTTAATATACCACACTTCACACACATTCCTTTATGAGAAGAAAAAGCAGTCTTGTGATGCCATGTAAAACAGGGATCCTGGCAAGATTCAAAGCACAGTGACAAAAGTGAGACAAAAAATGTAACATCTCCAGTCAAAAATGTTGCACAATGGCAAACTTAGCTGAAAGCAGTGAAAGATACCATGCATGCACACTACACACACACACACACACAGAGAGGGAGGGAGAGAGAGAGAGAGAGAGAGAGAGAGAGAGAGAGAGCACTTCTTTCTAGCGAGAAATTAGCAGTTGCCTATACCAACCAGCTACCACTTGAAGTTAAGTCAAGATTGGCAATATGGTTGCTGTTAGTTTTTCGGGCTATATGGCCATGTTCCAGTAACATTTTCTCCTGATGTTTCACCTGCATCTGTAGCTGGCATCTTCAGAGGTTCTGTTAGCAATGAAGCAAGTGGAGTGTCCAGGATGGGAGAAAGAACCCTTGTCCATTTAAAGCAAGTGTGAATGTTGCAATTAGCAAGCTGAATATGCTTTATTGGTGCATCTAACTAGAAATAATTATAACCAGGTGTTTTTATATCCTGATTCTTAAAGTCCTTCAGTCCTGAGTCAGTCTATAACATCATCTCTGATGGATTGAGTCAACAAAGTGCATTGACTTACTGCCTGTCAATGGTTGCCTGAAGTACATGTGCATTGATCTCTGCTTATATTCCTAATCACAGTGTGACATTCACATTTATATATAAAATCACTTTTCTACTACTACTCAGAGTGGCATAACTGTAAGACACGTTGAGTCTCCTTCAGGGTGATAAGACTTGGATAGAAATATAGTAAATAAATAAATAATGTAGTGACTTATCACTACAGCCTCAGATATTGGTTCAAGATAATCAGCCAAATCCATTACTGCATCTCCAGTACTTATGCAGAACATCATATGGTTGCTTATTTAGATCACAGAGAGCACCTAGTTATAAATTCTCCAAAATCTGGATTCTCCTCTTGTAATGGGATCATTTCAATCTGGTTAGGAAGAAAACTCCTGAAACAGATAATCTGTGGGACCTTCTTTAGAAAGGAGCAGCCTAAGTTTTCCCACCATTGAAGGCAGAAAATGAAATGTGACTTGTCACTTCATTTCTGGGTGAAGGATAGTAGAAACATGGGAAGCCAATTACCATGATGAAAACAAAGGCATTTACCAAACCAGCTACAGTGGGATGAGATGATGATCCAGGCATCTCCACACCCTTTTGCTGGATAAAAAGTGGGAGAGGAGCAGAACAAACACTAACACTTGTTGCTCGAGGTAAAGGGGATGAGGAAAAGGCAGTTGGAAAATATGGGATTGGCTGAGTAGTGAATGTCCTGCTTATGAGTGTAAATGTGCAGTTAGCTTGTTTGTACGTTTTACAACTTGATTTGTAACTGACACTAAATTATTTGGAAATGTTGATATACTTTTTCCTGTACATTTTCTGATGTTATTTGGGGATGGTTTACCAAAGAACAAGGAGCCCCCGGTGGTGCAGTGGGTTAAACCACTGAGCTGCTGAGCTTGTTGACCAAAAGGTCACATGTTCGAATTCGAGGAGCAGTGTGAGCTTCCACTGTCAGCCCCAGCTTCTGTCAACCTAGCAGTTCGAAAACATGCAAATGTGAGTAGATCAATAGGTACCGCTCTGACGGGAAGGTAACAGCGCTCCATGCAGTCATGCTGGCCACATGACATTGGAGGTGTCTACAGACAACACTGGCTGTTTGGCTTAGAAATGGAGATGAGCACCAACCCCCAGAGTTGGACACGACTGGACTTAATGTCAGGGGGCAACCTTTACCTTTTCCTACTGAAGAACAGTGACATAGAACTAAACCGATGAAGTGGATGGTCCAGTAATCTCACTGAGTTCTGTATCCCACAGACTGCTTAGGATGAAGTGTTATTTGGGGGGAAAGCTGAGATTTTTGATCCTTTTGATTGACATAATTCTAGAAAAAAATGGGACTATTATCTTGGTAGAACACAAGTTGCTAGCCAACAAAAAGGAACAATCAAATCAGATCATGTAATCAGTCGAACTGAGCCATAAAGTCTTTATAACCTTGCTTGGAATGTTCTTCCAAGAAGTGGCATTTTAAAAAGAAAATGACCAGATCTATTTCCATGTACCATAAAAACAGTTTGTCGGTTCTACATTAGATAGATTGTTGTAGACTTTTAAGAAATCCAACAAAAAGTTTGAAAGAGTTAATGAGAGAATTCGAGAGCAATAAAAGATCACAAAACCAGCAGTTTATCTTAGCCAAAGAAAATTGTGGTAAATTATAACCAGGTGCTTTTATTTCCTGATTCTTAAAGTATTGCATACTCAGCCTTCTGGTTGGAATAAAAGAGCGTGTGGGTCTATCTGGGTATTGCATTTATCTGTTTTGCCTCACTTTTACAAGGCCAGTATAACCATACCAACTTATACAAAATTGCTTTGAAACAATATGAGGAACCTGACAAAGTTGAGGTTTAGCTTGTTATGTGTGAAATGAGACCCTTTTCTTTTATATGCACAATAATCTCTCTGTTTTTGCCAGTCCCATATATAGCTCATTCCCAAAAGCCTATCATAACAATGCATCATAGGATTCAATTTCAACAACCCAATGATGCCTCCTTTTGCTGACTCTTGGGCATTGAACTGCCCCTTTGAAGCAATAGCACCGAGCAATAAACCCCTACCTTTTACACCACAAATGTCAGGCTGGCATTAAGGACAAGAACACCTTTTCTTGTGTCGGAACTACTTGAGAAACTGCAAGTCGGTTCTGGTATGAGAGAATGGGCTGTCTGCAAGGATGGCCAGGGGATGCCTGGACACTGAATCAATCTGATTAGTTTCATTCTGTTAATGAAATAGAAGAAAGAGTACTCCTGAGTATTGAATCCTGAAAATATAGGACTAATCTTTCCAATATTCTAATGTTATTAGGGAAACATCATGGTACTCTTTCATGGACAATTCTGAGAATCTGGAATGGTGGCCTTGGGACAGTCTGAGCTGAATTAATTGTTTCAGGGCACAGTTGACCACTTCCTAAAAGTGGATCCGGAAAACCATTAACTAAAGGGCACTGATGCTTCTTTTCATGTAGATCTCCTGCATCGTTTACCACAGTGGTTCTCAACCTGTGGGTCCCTAGGTATTTTGGCCTACAGCTCCCAGAAATCCCAGCCAGTTTACCAGCTGTTAGGATTTCTGGGAGTTGAAGGCCAAAACATTTGGGGACCCATAGGTTGAGAACCACTGGTTTACCATAACTGATTAGGATTATTGTATAGTGATATGCGCAGCAGGTTAAACGTCTGAGCTGCTGAAGTTTCAGACTGAAAGGTTGACGATTCAAATCCAGGGATGGGGTGAGCTCCTACTGTTAAGCCCAGCTTCTGCCAACCTAGCAGTCGAAAACATGCAAATATGAGTAGATCAATAGGTATGGTTTCTATGGGAAGGTAATTACGCTCCATGCAGTCATGCTTGGCACATGACCTTGGAGTTGTCTATGGACAACACCGGCTCTTGAGCACCACTACCCTAGAGTCAGACATGACTAGACTTAATGTCAAGAAAGACCTTTACCCTTACTTTATAGTGATATGCACTGTTTTCAGTAGCAAAGTCTTGGGCAGCCTGCAATAGAACAGAGTTCCTGCTCAGAACACTCCTCGCTTTCCCCTTTTGTTTTTTAATTTCTTTTTCCTATCCGGGTGCAAGAATACCAGTGTTGCTTTCAGCACAACTTAGAAAAGCTCCCCTTTAAATTATGGTTCTCAGAATCCCACAACCGGCATGACCACTAAAAAGTTAACTTCAGAAATCTTGTCAGCATTGTTTTGGCTCATTCTTTTCTTCTTCCTCCTCTCTCTTGTCTGGTAACTCAGGCTGTGTCTACACTTATCTTAGTAAACTGAGTAAAGTATTCCAGAGCTGCCAGAATGCAGCCCAGGAGCTTCTCCAGAGATCTTGGCCATTCACATGGCTTGCTAGGTTAAGAATACATTGGGACCACTATAGCCCAGGCCAAAAATTACAAGTTACCTATGTTGTGCTCTATACATGTAATAAATCATGCTAATTTCTAAGATCATTTTATTGCGCTGAAGAGGAAGTAAAAGACTCCCTATAAGCATTACTCAATTTCTCTGAACTTCTTCATTTTACAGAGAGAGGTAAAGTTGGGATTTTGTTTTTAACTATAGCTCCCAGATTCCTGGTAGAAGAATTCTGGGAGTTGTACTTCAAAAAACCATATCTTTCCAGCTGTAGTTCTTGACGATCTTGTGCCACAATCACAGAAATTGTTTCAAATGTGTAATGTGATGTGTGCTCCTTACAAACATGAGAGCAGATGCTGGCATAGCAAAGCTGTGCTGAACAACTGATATTGCCAGAAATCTTTGGCTCTGCATCCTAAGGGACCATCAGAGGGCACTCTCTGATTATCATCATAATGTTCCAACATTGCAAGCTCAAATGTATGAATGCCACAGCCATTTGATCTATATAGTGCAACCTCTTAAGCCAACCAGCAGGCTGTCTCTATATCCCAATTTTACATGTCTATTGCACAGTGTGCTATGACCTTTTGCTTAAAAAAATGTGAAAAAGGGGAGCATAGAAGGATTTTTTGAACACTGTTGAAATAATAAGTTCTTCTTTCTTTGTAATATCAAAAACTCACATTGCAATTGATTCCATGGAAGTTGAATTCTATTAAGCTCAATCATCCTTTACTATGGTTTTTCCCTTTTTAGTTATCTGTGGGAAACTCTTTTATTTTATGGGTTGCTTGTGACCATCACCTCGACCCATTTTTAATTTACTTTTAGTTACTGTACCTACTGTTCTTATAGAATTGTTCCACTTATTCTACAAGTGTTTGCTTCCTGGGATAAAGTACTTGCTGTTACTGGATGAACCAGAATGAATTTAAGCTCTTTCATTTACCTGGAAGGGGGACTGTAGTTTGGAAGGTCTGTTTGACCCGAAAAGCTGAGAGATGTACCTTCTTATACTACCTATGGCCTAAATCCAACTTTGTGCTAACAGCAGACTGATAATATGACAGAACTTTCTTTTTCTCATCTCCCAGCCACCGCCCTTTATGTCACCTGAAAACTTACTGCAGAGGGTTTTCCATCCCTTTAGGGCAGCTTTTGAGGGCAGTTGGAGGGGGTGAATAGGGAAGGGGAAATATCACTTCCCTGATCTGCTTACGCAAGCAGTTCTTAAGTGGAGCAATTCCATTGTTTCCTGTTCTGTATTTCTAACAGTTTGTGCTGCCCAAAAAGGAACCTGCAACATTTAATTAAGAATAAGAGATAGCTTGAAAGTTAATAAAATTGTAAAATCAATATACTGTAGTGAGCCATTTACCTATTCCTGTAGTCCCATCAGTCATATTCTTCTGTTACATCACCTGCAGAATAGAGGATCTATGGTCAAGATTATCATAGTGTCTGGCTGTTTGAGGCAGCTTGTATAAGACATGTTCTGCTTGGGATTTGGTGAGAATTGGATTGCCTATGGACAGAAAGCAGCTCATGATAAGTTTTGTGTGATTTGCACCCCCAAAGTTTCCCCAATCACAGAAAATGATCAGACCAATATGGAACATTGTGCCTCCATAGACCTCTGCAAGCATTATTCTCTATGTGTATTAGGTTTCCTGGAGCCAGGCATGTAGCCGGGGGGGGGGGGGGGGCTGAGGGGCTTCAGCCCACCCCCCACCCCAAAATTCTCAGGGTGGTTTTGAATAAGAAACATTTTACATCTCATTCTTTTTTATTTAAAACCTATAGAAGCTTAAAACAGATAACAAGGTCTTCAAATGACTTCATTTAAAAAAAACAAAAAACTTTAAAATGCCAGAGATTTGGAGACGACTACTGGCCATTTGGAAGTGAAAAAAATCAGTCCTCCTCATTTTTCAGGGTTGTAAGGGATGAAATATGAGTGTAGCTCTGTAGAATTGCAGGAGAATCCAATTCAAAATGCTATTTGGAGCACTTTCAACTTGCTTAGTCCAGTGGTAGCATTTTTAAAAGGCAAAAATGAACTTTTGGGGTTTATTTACATGACACAGTGACAGCAACATGATTCTACTTTAACTGTCATGGCAACATCCTGCAGTGTCCTGGGGCTTGTAGTCTGGTCTTGAAGATAAGTTGTATGTTCAAGAAAACCATATGTCCCCTAATTCCCAGTGGTTTTCACGTCTTTGTGGTGGTGAAACTACTCCATGTTTTAGTCTCCATTTAAAAGCATTAAACTCTATCACCAAAATTGACTCTGATTTATTGTCCTATTAATATGAAAGTCAGCAGCTGTCTTTGCATATACAAGCAGTTCACAAGTTATGAACAAGATAGGTTCTCAAGTTGAATTTGTATGTAAGTTAGAACAGGGACATTTCCTAAGTGTAACTCCATATATATATATATATATATATATATATAGAGAGAGAGAGAGAGAGAGAGAGAGAGAGAGAGAGCACATAACACCTCTGTGGTTTTTGTTTTACTGTTTGTGCCCCTGTGCAGAAAACCTCACCTTACTTTATGTCCTTGAGATAATTGGATTATTGAGATAATTGTGGGGAGGGCATCTAATTGTGCCCTCCCTGTAAGCCGCCCTGAGTCCCCCTCGGGGTGAGAAGGGCGGGGTATAAGTGAATGAAATAATAATAATAATAATAATTTTGAAATTTTTGACTTGTTAAGAAAACAAGGATTGGTGTTAAAGCTTCAATGGAAATACCTTTTTCCGATGGTAACACTTTCAGGAGTGAATTTCCCTTCCTAGGGGTAGATTTCTTTCACTTCTTGTTGTCTTACCCCCATTATTCATTATGAGTTGTTTGTAAGTCAGATGTTTGTAACTCAAGGACTGTCTGTATATGATGTTAAGCTTTTTGGAGGAAAGACAGGGTAGAAATGTAAATGAAAGTGGATACATGAATAACATGAATGTGGTTATGTAACACATTTTCATTGTTCAAGAAAAGACACATGTGTTCCTGGTATTTTAAAAAAACCAGGGTGAAATAACATCCATGGAGCAATTTCTCTAATAAAATGTGATAAAATCATTAGGAAAAGAAACAGACTGTTAAGATTTTGCAATCCTCTGTGCTAGTTACAGTTGATAAATTGTTAACACAGAAGGTAGACAAGTAAAAGCCAATGTAAATTCAAATTAGGAAAAAGACCAGTATTCCATTGTCCATTACAACAACTTGCTTCCCAAAAGTGATTTCACTTTGGAAAGGAAAAAAATTAAACAGAAACAGCTGAAATGTTGCTCTCACACTTAGCAACCTCCATGAGAAATATATTTTAATTTCATTGTCTTCTTTATTTTTAGCGCCATGTTGAAATCATGGCAGATGGTGCCCAGTACTGGACCTTGTAAATAACTCCTTACCTTAAGCAGCTAGAATGTGGGCCTGGCAAAGCCCTGGTGGCCATCTTAGGATAAGGAAACAAGGAGATGCCATCTTAGTTAAGGGTTTTCTAGAGGGGGTATGACCTAATCCAGGAAGCAGAGATTAGATGGCCAGGATTGGTTAGAAAATAGAGTGTGGAGCCTAGCGTTCAAAAAGAAAAAATGTACCTTTTGAACTGAGGCTTGAGTTGGCAGTTGGAATTTGTCCGTTGGGGGAGTTTGTCAGTTGGTGATAACAGTTGGTTGGTGTTAGATAGGAGAGCTGGGTTAATCATTTGTGGTATTCAAGAGCTAGAGAAATTAGCTAAGAATACAGATAGTGGAACAGGTCTGTTCTTTGTCCCTGAGGAAGGCTAGGTCAAAGGCTATTGGCTAGGTTCCAGAAAGGGGGGATTTTGTTTGGAATTATTATCAGCGATTAATTCTTGAGATAATCTCCTGTTTTGTTAACATCAAGATTTGAACCCAGAACCCATCTAAGAATTGTGCTTCAAATGTAACCAGAAGCTTATGTACCAGTAACTTACTGAAACCACTACACATTTGTACCAGAAGAAGTTTAAGCCTGTCAAATAAACGTTTTATTTATTGTTAACACTCCATAACAGCCTCTGTGTGAACATCATTGTGATTTAAACCCTCTAAATCAGTGGTTCTCAACCTGGGGTCCCCAGATGTTTTTGGCCTACAACTCCCAGAAATCTCAACCAGTTTATCAACTGTTAGGATTTCTGGGAGTTGTAGGCCAAAAACATCTGGGGACCCCAGGTTGAGAACCACTGTTCTAAATAAAACAAAAACTCTTGTAACACAAAAGGGTTTTATTAAGTATACTCTTCACATACAACTCAGCCTTAATACCAAACAAAAAGGTGGCAGCGAAAACAATTGAAGAACCAGTTTCAAGATCTCCCAGTTGCCTCTTTCCTGTTTTAAAAATATATAATTTGGTTGGCAGCTTGTGGGATTCACTATTTTAAAAACCCCTGTTCCTTTCCATGATAAGTTCCTTATAATTAACGGCAATCGGCTGGTATAGTTTTCCCCAGGTTCCTTATAGACCTCCTATTAGACAGTGTGAGATTTTTGGGCATTGTAAAAAATCTTCAATATCATTACAGTTATTTTGTACTGTTATTGTTTTGGGGAAAGAGAATAATGGAATTGCTTCATTTCATTTCATTTTTGCCCAGGTTCACACACTACATGCCTTTATAGTAGAAGGTAAGGATATACACATTTGATTATTTCATCCTTACAGATGAAGATTAATAATTGTGGTAGTTTTCCCTTTTCTGCAGGAGAAAATGGACATTGCCCCGCACTGTTTCTTCATCCCTGAATGTCCTGAAATATTGTAGAGGAATTCTGCAGGAAACTCCATTTGACATCATCTAGTTCACTCCTTGATTTGGTGATTCCTTTGTTTGACTAATTTAGAGAAGAGAATAAAATAATCATGAGAAAACTGTAAGATGATGAAAAAGACCTCTGTATTTTTATAATTAATATACGTATAAGAAGGAGTTTCTATCAAGACAGAAACTGAACCTGATGACTATTCCTTGGAGTCCTGCGACAAACAAGTATGTAATCTCTGTAAAATAAATTATAGTGAAGGAAACTATGCAGGAGGTAACTGTAATCTGCTTTTAGAGGTCCTTGAAATGATTAGCAACTGCCCTGCAGGCCAAAATGAGAAAGGGACTTAAGATTTCATCAGAATAACGGATTAACATGGACATCCCTGCAATCTTAGCATCTTCTGCCTCCTGCAGAATTCTGGGAAATGTAGTTTGGGAAAGCGAGAACCTCTCTAGCTGAGAATTCCAAAGGCTAAACTACATTTCCCAGAATTCCACAGGAGGCAGAAGAACTAAGAATGTAAGGACGCCTACTTTAAAACACTAGTCTGATAAAACCCTAAGAAATAACTTAATGATCTTATGTACAAATGTACAGACACATACCAAATCTTTTAAACCTAATGCACATAATAATGGTATTATGAAAATTAATTCCTCTCAACCATTTCTATAATTTAGTTTTAATTAAAAGAGGGATAGGGAGGTTGACAGTAGAGCAGACAGTGATTTTTCAACTAGGGATGGGCAAAGAGTGACCTTCAAATCTTTAGCTCTGTTGTGCCCCTCATTCTTTCAAAACTCCTCATTTTTTTCAAACGGCTTGTCATATCCTCTAAGCCAGAGATGGGGCAATCCTAGCTTGTGAACTGAATGATGCCCCTAAGGCAATTTTGAGGCCTGCCAGGGGTTAATTTGTTTCTTGCTTTGAAGTGTCAACTAATGATGTCTAGGGTATGTGGATGGCATTTCCACTGCATTTAGAGCCCTAATGGAAACCTTGTGTTTTCATTGTTGAATATCTTAGTATTTTGAGAAGCCTTTGAGAAGGGCAAGGGACTTTCTTGTACTTTTTTGTTTATATTTGTTGTTCTTCTATTAAATGATGGTCCCTGGTATTCTATCCTACCTACTTATTTACATATATGTAACTATGTAAATGTCTCCTGTCTTGATCCTCCAATCCACCAGAAGAATCAGTAGGCAGATCAGGTGAAGATGATCCAATCCGGCTCCAATTGGGGAAGAAGAAGCATGTCATTTTCACCTCAAACCCATGACCAAGGCTTCAATAAGGATCTGCAATTTGGAGATCTTCCTTCTGATTGTCACAGCCTTGCTTACTGGTGTGGGGGGGGGGGGGGTGAAGCATGCTTCTCCTTATGCTTTGATCAGAAGCTGAATTTAGCTCCTATGACCAATCTGGGTGCTGGCTCTTAAGGTGTACTGGTGTTGCATTCATGTAATATGTTACCCTATATTATAAGACTATGTAATCTTAGTAAACAGAGCAGTTACAGATATGTAGGTCTAAGGCATACATGTCAAATGCAAGGCCCACGGGCTGAATCTGGCCCACTGTCTTATTTTATATGGCCTGTGAGGCTTCAAATGCCAGGGCAGCATAGTTACATTTATACAGTCTTACAATTGCAAATGACCCTTTGAAGGAGGCCATAAGTCTGATGTGGCCCTGGGTGAAAATGAGTTTGACACCCCTGCTCTAGGGTTTGAATCCATAATTTCAAGGCTGAATGCCAATGTATGCTTTTAACTCTGGCATGGACAAACTTTTTTGCCTTGGGGCCATATTGTAGGCCAGGCTGGGAGGGCTGGGCCAGGCCGGAAGGGAAGAAGGCCAGGCATATGTTGGGTGGGGAGAGCCTGGGAAAGTATGGGATCAGGAGGGAGCACGGCAGGGCCCGGGTCATTCTCACATTGTCTTCACAGCATAAGGATGGGGCTGCTTGTCCCATCCTTTTGCTGAAAATGGGACACATCGACTGTCCGATCCTCCTTCCCATCCTCCTCCCCTAATCCTCGGGCTGTCCTTTTGGCATTATGCTGGGAGGAGTGCGAGACAGGCTGTGGCTGAGCATGCTCTTGAGGGCTCACAGCTGCCATATGCCTTCCTCAAACCATCTTGCTCACACCATCCTTAAGCCGGGAAGAGGGTGAGACTCACAGTGGCTGAGAGCACTCCAGAGGACTCTCAGCTGCTACGTGCCTTCTTTCCCCATCTTTTGGGATAAAGACATGGCGAGCCACCATGTCCTTATGCCAAGAGGACAGGGAAAATGAGGAGGGCCAGAGGTAAGAACCCAGGGGGCCACATCTGGCCCCCGGGCATTATTTGCCCCTGCCTGTTTCAACAGCTTTCAATTTTATAGACAGTTTAGTTGTATTTTAAACTTTTGTATGGTGCATTTTTCACTATATCTGCTTCAGCTTTCATAAGCTGCCTGAAATTGTGAGGAATGAGGATAATTAAAAATTATATCAACAACAACATTTTAGTAATGGATTTATTTAGAAATTGACAGAAAAAAGTTTGTTGTAGAATTTCTCTTCTCTCTGTAGAAATTCAGTGCAATGGTTCCCTCAAATTCTCTCCCCACAAACAAGGTGGAGAATTCTGAAAGGACATTTATGTACAGTGATAATACAGAGAAATAAATACACACACATTTGTAGACTGAAAAGCTGTGCTGTAAGGGAAGGGTCTATATTTCATGCTGACTCCGTTTGAAACTTAACTTCATTACCCATCCTTTGAATTGCAATCTTGACACAGTTATTCCTTTGTGCGTCAGCTTGCTATAATGCATACCTAAAATGTAGTCAGTCATTTCCCATTTTTCATAAAAGTTATTATAATCAAAGTCATTAATTTTCTCATAACTACTTCAGAGTTTGTGATTTAACATGCACAGCCCCTGTTGAAGAGATTGTTGGCATGTGTGACTAAGGCCATAAATTATAACTAGATAATTAAACAAGAAGGGGAAAAAAATCTAAGAAGCAAAGCAAGGCATTCAGATCTTCAGTTTATTGAAATGTCTACATTACCTGGAAATGAGACGAAGGCAGTGTTTATTACCAATGTAATGCTGACAGATTGAAAGTAAAATAAGCAGGAAAGGTGATGAAAAGCTTTTGATTTGATTTTACCCTGATCTCTTTCTTGGGCCTATAAAAATAACAGTTCAGACCACATTACTGCCCATTCCCAATCTAACATATGCTTGGCTTATACCTGGGTGAAATGCCTTCCTTTAGTGGGAATCATGATTAGACATCCTGAAGTTATAGTGATAAACCAGAATTGTAGTTGGGAGATATAATTTGTTCTGGGAAGGAAACATGGTTGCATTGCCAATCTCTTAATAATAGTTGAAAGTCAGAAGTGCTACAATCTCGCTACCTTTCAGGTGCTAGTATTATAACCCAATGCATAGAGTAGGTCGGTCATTTTGCAAAAAAGAGGAAGTATGTCACCAAAATAGAGGATACAAATGTGTGTAAAAGATGGACTTGTTGACACATAGATTTATTTATTTATCATGTCAAAAGTGAATTGAGAATATAGTTATAAAGTTTAAAACTTGGTGTTATACTAAATTTTCTTTGATCAGAAGCTGGCCACTTAGAGTGCCTCTGATGTTGCTGTAAGAGGGTCCTTCATTGTGTATGTGGCAGGGCTCCGACTGCGTTGTAATAGGTGCTCTGTGGTTTGCTCTTCTCCACACTCACATGTTGTGGACTCCACTTTATAGACAGATTTGTTAAGGTTAGCTCTGCATCTTGTGGTGCCAGAGCACAGTCTTTTCAGCACCTTCCAAATCACCCAGTCCTCTGTGTATATGGATAGATGCAAATCTGGAAGTAATTATTGTAACTCAAAGAGACATGCAATTTATCCCATCATGGTGAGCCAGATGATCAGTATGTTGGCACAATCTGCTGCCCAGCTTGCTAATTGATGACAAGGAAGTTTGAGAGGAACACTCTTTTCTTATTTTTCTCCCTTTGGATCAGATGTGATTCAACAGCGCTTTAAGTAGGTTCCTGGCTCCTGACAGTCTTTCATGAGCAGGGCAAATGGGCACCTTAACACAAAGGGGCCTGGTCAAGTTATCAACAAGTACATGACAGCTTCTGATTTTTGGTAGCCTATAAAATTGTGCAGGGGACTTATCTTTAAGAGGACCTTACCTTGTATTTTCCATATTTCTGGCATCGCTATAGCCCTAAATTTAAAGCTCTGAAACCTGCAATGCAGCCATACTTTTTCATGTCATATACATTTGTGCTACACAGGAGGAAGGTGGTAATCAGTACTTGGAGTTATCGGAATTGCTATTTGTGTGTTTCATGGTTGGCAGATGGCGAGAGAAGTCCTTTTACTTCGGGTTTCCTCTTTACAAAATTGAGTGCTTTGGCATCTTTGTATAAGGAACCCCAGGGTGCCTTCAGGCTATATCCTTAGCCCATCTTGCACAAGAAATTAAATAAAATGAAGAAAATGATTTCTCTCAGCCAGCTTGTGCTGTCTGGGAAAATGGGATTTTCACTTCCCCGCTGGTATAAAAGATGAAAACAAAAGGTCGGCCAACATAAAGGCAGAAGCTGAATATATTTGCAGTCCAAGTCCTTTCATGTAACAAAATGTCCTTCCGGACTTTGCACAATGTATTGACTGATCAGAATAAACAATGCTTAGTTAAGAATGCAGAACACCTGGCCTAGTTTTCATAAGCTCATTCTCTGGGATGTACGTTGTTCATTTTAAAGCATGTTGTTGTCGCTGATGCTGCTATTATTATTATTATTATTATTATTATTATTATTATTATTATTCCAGAGCTTTGAATACCTTGAATTAATGTATGGAATAATGAAATATAAAGCATATAATCATGGCAGACAGGAGATTTTAAGAAAGACAAACATGCTCTGATCTCCACTATTTTATTTATTTATTTATTACGGGTTCTTATACCCCGCCCTTCTCACCCCGGAGGGGACTCAGGGCGGCTTACAAAAGCAAGGCACCATTTGATGCCCGCGTCACAAAACAATCAATACAAAATTATTACAATTTCATAGTTAACAACAATTCATCCACTATACCAATAAAATCAATAAAGGGTACTATTAAGGATAGCTCAAATGTTGGTTTATTGGTTCATAAATATTAGAAATACTCCATGTCAAAGACTTTGTAGTAATGTAAAATAAGTTAAAATGAACACATTTTAAAATTTTAATTTTAATGTTTCATTTTAATATTACATACAGGAATATAGCAGTCTTCAAATAAATATTTGTTTTCAAATAAAAGTTTTCATTTTTAGAAATATACAAAGGAATATATGGGCACAAGCAGGTGAGGATTAAGTGAAAAGGGAGGCTTTGCCTTGATTCAACTTCCCTCTCTTCTTGTCCTGGAACAATGTACCTAGGAGAAGTACAAAGTTGGGACAGATGGCATGGGTTTTGTTTTAAGCCCAGATAGATGGCTTTTCTAAGAGCTTAATGTCCTGATGCAATTTTATTCCCTGTCTGGAATTTGACCAAATCAGTTGCACAGTTCATATAATAACCACTGGCATGAAAAATCTTATCTGCTGAGCTTTGCAGGGTCAGGGTTTTATAGATACCACCTGGCAGAAAATTGCAACACATTTAATGTTGAGTTTCTTTCAGCAGATTTAGGAACTTGAAGCAGATACACAACTTGCATTTATGCATCTTTAGATGTATGTGCACAGAAACATTGGGATGCTAATGTAATCTTCTATCTACTGATAGTGAGCAAATTCAGTCTAAATTGTATGGTAGGCATCCTATCCATTTTTAAAATATCCTATGCATAAAGAAAATAATTGTAAATGTAACATTTTCTTTTACTTGTGTTGGTTCATTAAAATGTTGTCTTATTCTCACCAGTAACAATGCTCCAAGGAACAACAAAACAAAATTTAATTGTACGATAGAGCTAGATGTTTTCAAATTATAACAAGGTTCTTTGGGTACATCTTGACATTTGATTGTGACAAAGCTTATAGTTCTGTTTACAAAGAAGCAAATATCTTCCATTATGCCATACAATGGTATCTGGCAGCAAACTATACATGTGGATGAACCCTTTAAGGATTGATAACAAGATTGTTAACATCACCTGGCCTTTTCTAAATCTTCTCTAAAGCAGGCTTTTCCCCCTGCTGCCAGTCTTCCTAGAATCTTCAGACTCCTGTGTATCTTCTGCACAATTATGTATGGGGGGAAAAAGGAAAAGTGGATAATTTATATGCTCTCTTGGTTCTGCAAATGTGCAATGGATTTCCCATCATTGCTCCAAACAACAGTGATAACGGAATTGGTTAGGTCTCCATCTGAATAACTGTGGTAAGTAGAAAGGTCTATTAGGTGGGCATGCAAAATAAGTTGCCTTGTCTCACATTTCCTACTCTTCACCAAATGGAGAGAAATCAGCCTATACATTGTTGGACAATTATGTCCCACCCTGCTGTTGTATTTTTTACTAAAATGACCCCTAGCTTTTAAGCTAGGTGGAAGATAGGCAATTCTAATGTAAATACAGAGGGCTGGGTGTGATATGGTTACATTCTGCTACAACTGCAGGTTCAGAACCCAGAGTACCTAGCTCTCAAAGAATTGAATGAGACTCAGAAGGATTGAAGGGAAAATGAGAGGCATTTATTCTCCTTGGCCAAAGAGGATGTCAGCAGAGTATGCACTTCCAAAGACTGATATACAACAATGAAAACATACAGAAATATTTGACAGCTTTGACAGCTATTAAAGACTATGGCACTGGCTTCTGATTGGTCTGAAATCTGGCGGGCTAGGATTTGTTTCCTGGTTGGTCTGGAGCTCTTTCATTATCATTGTTGGTTGTCTCAAGTCATGGTGGGAAATGCAATAAACTATCATTGGGTCGGGTTGTTGTAGGTTTTTTTGGGTTATACGGCCATGTTCTAGAGGCATTCTCTCTTGACGTTTCACCTGCATCTATGGCAAGCATCCTCAGAGGATACTTGCCATAGATGCAGGTGAAACGTCAGAAGAGAATGCCTCTAGGACATGGCCATATAGCCTGAAAAAACCTACAACAACCCAGTGATTCCAGACATGAAAGCCTTCAACAATATCATTGGATTATTTTGAAGACTTGTGTCCATTTATTGATCATCCCAGGAGAGGGGTGTGATTGGAATGGAATGCAGTGGGGAAAGAGATAATGGAATGAAATGGGTTTCGATATCTCAGTTGCAGTAAATACAATGAGTGCCAGTCCGCTAAACAAAAGATGATCAGAGTATTGACATATACAATCGAGACTTCATGGAAGGGGGTATGGCACATTGCACAACACTCTAGGTGAGTAAACATTCCCAACATAAAATCAGATAATATTATGACAACCTTTGTGGCTATTCCAAGAGACCCAATCTGTGTTCCATGATTTTTCCAGGCTATTATAAAGGAATTATGCTAAATGTGTGGCTATCCCCTAAAATAAGAGGTGTGGGGAAAACTTAGGCAACATTCCAAAGAGACTATAATTGAAGATTATCTTAGAATTAAGGGGGAGCTCAACACGTGCCCATTGTCTGTCCTAATGGAGCCATGGACTCTGGGGTTCATATTTTTGGGGTCCAATTTTAAATAACATGAGGAGGCAGGGATAAGGATAATGGTATAAAGATTATAGTATAAGGTATAAGGAAAAGTAAGTACTGGTATTTCCGATGTTTGTGTGTGAAACATTTGAGAGTACATACATGCGATATCTGCATGTTTTGATTAGATCAAGGCAAGAGCCAGTTCAAATGTTGCTTCTAATTCCCCTGCTGGCATGAGAGTCAGGGAAAAGACCCACACAAAAACATGAACATGTGAATATTTTACAAAGTGAATATTTTACAATGTATTTTTTTCCTTTCAATTAATATGCAGTTCTCCAGATCTGATTCCAGGAATCATGGTTACTAAAGAATCTAGGTATAAGACACAAATTATTCATTCCTGTAGTCTGAGGAGAGAATCTGCCATATAAACAGTGATGCAGATCTATATTTATTATGGGGTGGGGGTGGGGTGAGGCAGATTCCCACTAATCTCTGCTTACAAGATCACAGAATAATCTGCAACTGATTATAAATCTGAGTAAGAGCCATAATATTATAGAGGATGGCTTACTGTGTGGTGACCTGCAGCTATGGCATTTACCAATTCTGAGTGGCCGTCTACCACATAGAATATCATAATTAATGAAAATCAGCCTGCTCAAGTGGTATAGATATAGTGTTTTCCATTGTTGTAAGTAGCAATTTCAAAATAGTGTTATTTTAATTTGCATGTAGTATTTGGAATAACATTAATGGAGATTGACTTGAAACTTTTGCCACAGCTTTAACTCAGATTATATGAACCTGTCATCAGTATAGTATTAAAAGACATTATGTGTGAAAGGGGGATAGATTTGGTGTGCATTCACAACACAGCTATTTTTTTCAACATAGAATAACTCAAACAAAAAATGAAAAAGTAGAGTCTATTTAGATTTAATGGCTATAAAATCAACAGGGATTGAGAAGCAATTGTGCCCAAGATTTAAAATACAGGATGTTATTTGTGAGGGGTGAGAGGACTTCAAAGGAAGACACCTCATCTTCACAGCATTAATACTAATGGAAAAGTTGAAGAAGATGGCAAGGACATCTAGGTATAAGACTTCTAAGTTTCCTGCTTGCTTCACAGCAGTTTTAATAAACTGTTTTGCTTCCATATGTTGTGTTCTTCTTTCCCTACTGTGAGAGACAATAGACATTTGGGGCTGAAATGAACACTGAGCTGCAGGTCAGCTTGTATATGCTGATTTGGAGGATTATAACAAGAACTCGTCCTGAATTTCTGATGGAAATGCCCACTGAGATCTCATAAAGAACTATTTAAAGCTTTCCACAATATCTGTGCAACAAAAAGGTCAAATAAGAACTGCAAGCAGGGAAGCAGCTGGAGATCTGCAGTGAGATTGAAATGAAGGAAGGGAAAACAAGTCCAAAACAACAAGTATGTTATCAGTCTCACCATCTACTTGGGAGAGATTTGATAACAACTTTGAATGTCCTCTGTATTAGGCTATCATTCTGTTCTTTAACACCCAGGGCCTGTTTACTTTCACAAAGGTGCAACTAACTTTTAGGTTACACCCAGGTGATGCAGTAGAAAGAACAGTTTCCTTTTACAATCAGCATAATGAACTGGTTGTTTTCTGGTTTGCACCATAAACTGTAATAAATAATTTAACACCTTACCAATATGATAGATTGAACTTTTTGCATATTTGATGATATTCCATTCCATGCACTGAAGGTATGGCAGAATGAAAATTGCATTGCTAGGGGAATCAACTATCAGGAGGAACAATATTCTTTTTAAGTAGTACATCAGTGTCTCATATTGCAGTGATTTAGCTAGGACTGTGGATAAGGGGATCTATGCCTGGTGAATGTGTGCTGAAACCTAAAGAACCAGGATAGAGAAACAACTCACCAGGTTGAAGACAAGCCACAGAGGTTTACTGCAATTCAGACAAAAAGGGTGCAAGTGCAAGCAATTTGCTTCAAAATGTACAAGCACAAAGATAAATAGAACCCAAAGGCATCTTATGTGTTTCTGACAGCCATTCAAACCTCTCGCTTCCTTCTCAGATTGGCCAGAAAAGAGGCTGGCTAGCATCTGCACCTGGATTGGCTAAAAATGGTGCTGACAACATGGCTTTCAAGCAGAGATTCTCTTGGCAGGAAGAATGATGCCCGGGGATTGGCCAGACGAAGGACCACTCAGCTGGTGAGATGCCCCCTAGAAGGGGACGATCTGGGGAAAAACAATGCCAAAGAAATGCTGATGAGCTTCTGATTAGCTCAACTGTCCAGTTCCATGTTAGACAAAGATATGGAGGCCAGAAACAAAGGTGCAAGACCTGGGGGACAAAGCTACAGATCCTGGGCAATGAAGGGCTGGGCTATCAATAAAAGAACTGATGAATGCAAATACTCCTAAAGCTCTGTTTCTGCAGCAGGCCAGCAGGTTCTCAGCTTAAAGTGGATCACACAAACAGTTTTAGGATAATCTGGCTGGTACTGGTGATCACTTATCTTTACATGTATACAATGAACCTGATGGTTATCTGACTTGGGGAACAGCCAGAGGGATTTAGCCAACCTTCTTATTCTTAGGGGATTCTTCCAGCAGGGGCACAGAGGTTTGACTGCCTCTGAGGCTAGGCTACATCTTGATATATTCTTATGAAGCAGTTCACAAACAGTTTATACAGAAAATTGATGCAGTATACAGTTAAAAGATACAAGTTGCACAAAAACCACACAACAGGTACAATTTATTGAAGGGTTAGATACAATATGGTGATTTGGACACATTTGAAGTTGGTTTGGACACATTTGAAGAAGGAAATTGAGTGAAATTTTTATTACAAAATTACATTACATTACAATGTAATGTATCATATTTTAATAAGAGACACACTGGTATAACAGTTTGAATGTTGAACTAGGATTATGGGAGACCAGGGTTGAATTCCCCACTCAGCCATGGAAAACATTGGCCAGGTCACATTTTCTCAGTTTCAGAGAAAGGCAATGGCAAACCTCCTCTGAACAAATATTGCCAAGAAAACTCCATAATAGTTTCACCTTAGGGTCACCATAAAGGAGACATAAAACAACAATTATATTATAATCAATAAGCCTCTTGGAGCTGGCCAGTGGTGGCTTAGATGGTGCTTATAAAATATGGGCTTTGTCACATAAGAGAAAGAGGGGCTAGATTCAATCATGATTGAAGTAACTCTGGCGTTTTGTACTGAAGTTTTTTAATGCTGTTTCGAGGGCTGGGCGGTTTCGTTTTGTTAATTCGTAATTCGTTAATAATTCTTTAATTTTTTTCAATTACAAAATGATAACGAACCATTCTGGAGCAATTATTTAAAAAAAACGAATTTTCAAAAACGTTTTGTAAATGCTTCGTATTTCGATATTGTATTCGTTTCGCTATTGTTTTGAGGTCGTTTCGTTATTATTTCCGCATGTCTGGGCCAGTTTTATGGTTTAATTCGTGAAAAAAAATTATAATATCACACCAACAGTCAACAACAGAGGGAGAGGGAAGCTTCAGAAGGTTTTGGAGGTTTTTTAGCGTATTTCGCGGTCGTGTCCGCCATTAACGAATCGATTTGTTATTGTTTCGGAAATCGATTCGTTAATTTTTTACCATTTACGAAATTTCGTAAATATCGAACTTTTTAAAAGGAAAATTTTGTAATTATTTTAAATATCGAAACAAAAAAAAAACCCCAAATACAAATCGATTTTAGAAACAAATTTTTCCGTTGTTACCCAGGCCTAGCTGTTTCCTTAAAGATGTAGAATAATTGCATTAGTCATGATTTTGTTGTTGTCAGTGCTCTTATGAGGAACTAAAATAAAAACAAATGAATTGATAAAGCAAGGGAGTGATTTAAGGACATAAATTCCTTCTAGCCATGTTGTGACAGAAGTTATCCCAAACATTATTGCATGTTCCATCTCCATGTGTACTGGAAACATTTGTATTTTTTACGATGTCTTTAGCCTTTTCTTTCAAAGAGCACTGATTCCTCATCAAACTGCAAATCCCAGGATTTGATAGCATTGAGCCATTGCAGTTACAGTGGTGTCAAATTTCATTAATTCTACAATATTGACACACCTGTACAGTGACCTAGTAGGTAAACTGACAAATAATGAGGTCTAAAGGAATAATAGTGTAGATCGAGCCATTGGCAAATTGAACCCTAGCACTTCAATATTTTTGAGAATTTTAATCCAAAGGGATCACGTAGCCTGTTAGACAGACAAACTGATCTATGCCACAAGCCATTTCTAACTACTGAAATTAAATAGTACAAATTTTTGCTGACCTTGAAACTATGATTAGGAGCAATGAGTTCAAATTACAGGAAAGGAGATTCCACCTGAACATTAGGTGGAACTTCCTAACCATATGATCAGTTCAACAGTGGAACTCTCTGCCTTGGAGTGTGATGGAAGGAGCTTCCTTGGAAACTTTTAAACAGATGCTGGATGGCCATCAGTTCAAGGGTATTTTGATTGTGCTTTTCCTGCATGGCAGAGGATTGGACTAGATGGCCCATGTGGTTTCTTGCAGCTCTATTATTCTATCATTCTATGATTCTATGAAATTAGTGTTGTGGTCCTTATTTGTTTTACTTTGTTCTTTTCTTCAGATTAACCATGAACATATAAACCCAATGCAAAACTTTTTTTTTTTGCTAAATAGGCTGGCTTTCCTTTTTATTTTTATTTTTTCCAAATAATTTTTATTAAACATTTTATAAATCAACACAGGGAAAGAGGGGGAACAATAACAAGAGGATAGGAAAGAAGGAAAGGTAGCACAAAGACACAACAGAAAAAAAAACACCTAAACTAATCTAAAATGACTTCCACTCCAACCTCAGGATCTTCTCACTCTACTTCTCCAACCTACTTATCTATTCTTATCCTCTAATACTTTTATCTTTAAGTTTCTTTTCGTAGTCATAGAAAAGGGTCCAGTCTGTTCTCTTTAGCGATTTTCCAGTATTTCTTCTCATCAAAAAAGTTAATTCATCCATGTCTCTTATTTCTTTGACTTTCTCCAACCATTCTTCGATGGTCGGTGTTTGATCATTCTTCCAGTATTTGGCGAAAACAATCCTTGCCGCTGTAGTGTAGTATGTAAATAATTTGTCTTCATTCTCATCCAGTTTAAAATCCAAATCTGTAAATCCCAATAAGTAATATTCAGGTTTCTTTTTGAACCTCTTCTTCAACATCTTTTGTGTTTCCTCATGGATAGAAGCCCAGAACTTAGTTGTATCCTTACAGGTCCACCACATATGGTAGAATGTACCTGTTTGTTCCCCACATTTCCAACATTTATCTGAGACATTTTGATACATATGGCTAAGTTTATTCGGTGTCAAATACCATCTATAAAACATTTTATACCAATTTTCTTTCAGGTCCATGGCATACGTATATTTCAACTTTTTGTTCCATATTTGCTCCCATTCTCTAAACTGAATGGGTCGTCTTAAGTTTTCGGCCCACTTAATCATACATGTTTTCACCTGTTCAGTTTCCGTTTGCCATTGGACCAATTTATTATAGAGTATTGTCACTGTTTTCTTTTGTAGTTTTAATACTTTATCCCATGTGTTTTCTTCCCAGTCAAAACCAATTTTTTGATCTTGTTTGAAATATTCTTTAATTTGTAAGTAATGTAACCAAGTTATATTGCCATAAGAGTTCTTGAGTTGTTCAAAAGATTTAATCTCCATTTTCCCTTTTATCAGGATGTCCTTATATCTTGGCCAAACCCTCCATCCTAACAGTCTTCTTTGATGTGCCTCCATTGCTGAGACCCATAGTGGTGTGTTTTTATAAAAGAGGGCTTTGTACCTCAGCCATGTCCTCAGTAGGGAGGCTCGCACAAAATGATTACCGAAGTTTTTTTCTTTTAGTTCTCTGTTATACCAAACATATGCGTGCCATCCTACTCTCAGGTCATGACCTTCTAAATTTAAACATTTTTCTTTGTCTAACGTCATCCAGTCTCTTATCCATGACAGAGCACATGCCTCATGGTAAGTCTTCAAATCAGGAAATCCCAACCCTCCTCTAGATTTTTTATCTATCAGGTTTATATAGTTTATTCTTGGCCTTTTTCCTTTCCAGACAAATTTCAGTAAGTCCTTCTTCCATTTTTTGAATAGGGTTTGATTTCTTATTATCGGAATATTTTGAAATAGAAATATAAGTTTTGGTAAAACATTCATCTTTATTAAAGATATCCGGCCAAGAAGTGATAGGTTTAAAGAATTCCATTTTTGTACATCTTTTTGAATTTTCTTCCAAACTATTTCGTAATTATTCTTCAGAAGTTGACCGTTTCTCGCTGTAATCCAGACTCCGAGGTATCTAATTTTCTTAACACTCTCTATCCCCACTTGTTGTTGTATCTTTACTCGTTTCTCCTTTTCCACATTCTTAAAAAAGAGTTTTGTTTTCTTCATATTCATTTTAAAACCTGCCACTTTTCCAAATTGTTCTATTTTGGTTATCCAATTTTGTAAATTTTTCTCCGGGTCTTCAATTGTTCCTAATAAATCGTCCGCAAACGCTCGTATCTTATATTCAAATTTTCCAATTTTTGCTCCTTTTATCTTTTCATCTTCTCTGATTTTCTTCATTAGGATCTCCACTGCCATTATGAAAATCAATGGGGATAGTGGGCACCCTTGCCTGGTACCCTTTGCTATTTCAAATTCTTGTGTCATTTGGCCATTTATTTTCACTTTAGCTTTTTGGAATTCGTAGATCGCATTAATTGCATTCTTAAATTTTTCCCCCATGTCCAATTCTTGTATTAGTATTTTGAAGAAATCCCAATTCAAATTATCAAAAGCTTTCTCTGCATCTATTGATAGAATGGCGAATTCTTTTTGATGGTTCATCTCATAATATTCCAAAAGATCTAGGACGTTGCGTATGTTTTCTTTCATGTGTCTATTTGGCAGAAAACCTGTTTGCTCTTCTCCAATCCATTTGTTTAAAAATAATTTTAATCTTGTGGCCATGATGTTTGCAAATATTTTATAATCCGTGTTTAAAAGAGAAATTGGCCTATAATTTTTAATATCCGTTTCCGGGGAGCCTTCTTTGTGTATCACTGTGATCTCCGCTTCCTTCCAAGAATCTGGTACCTTCTGATATTTCATCGCTTCATTTGCAATAACTTTAAGTGTTGGTAGTAGCTGTTGTTTAAAGGATTTATAAAATCCCGCCGTAAACCCATCAGGTCCAGGGGCCTTATCTGCATCCATTTTATTGATTGCTTTTTCAATTTCTTCCTCAGATATCTCTTTATTCAGTGCTTCTCTATCTTCATCCGTTATTTTATCTAGCTTCATTTGGCCTATGTACTCCATAATGTCTTCTTTCATTATATTGTCCTTTGTATATAATTGAGTATAAAATCTCCTGAACTCCTCTATGATTTCTTTATCCGTCCTCAAATCCTTATCTGCAGTTGTTATTTTAGATATATAATTTGTTTGTCTTTTTTTCTGGATTTGATTTGCTAACCATTTACCGGGTTTATTCGCATTTTCAAAAGTCTGTTGTTTTAAAAATTTCATTTGTCTTGACTGGAGTTCTAACTCCATATGGTTTTTCTCTTGTTTTAGTGCCAACAGTTGTCTCTCTATTTTCTTCGATGGTTTTCATTTTAATTCCATTTCCTTGGCTGCTATTTCTGCTGCCAGTTCAGTTATTCTTTTATTCCTTTCTCTATTCTTCCTTGATCCTTGTTGTATAAAATGTCCTCTCAAAACAGCTTTAAATGCATCCCACACCACTCGTGGCTCCATTTCATCCAATTTGTTTATTTGCAAAAAGTCTTGGATTATTTTATTGTAGTATTCTTTATCTTCTTCTGTTTTTATCAGGTTCTCATTTAGTCTCCATTTTCTGAAACAATTTTTGTGGTTGATAACAATTTCTAGAGGGCAGTGGTCTGACAGATCTCGTGGTAGTATATTGATCTCCTTGACTTTTGCGGAGAGATTCCTAGTTATCCAAGCCATGTCTATCCTCGACCAAGATTGATGTCTATTCGAGAAGAAGGTATAGTCTTTTTTTTCTTTATTTCTGTTTCTCCATATATCTTCTAAATCAAATTCTTTCTGAAGGTCTGTAAATTTTTGTGGAAGTTTGCCTTCCTTAGACTTTCTAGTCTTCAAACTTTTGTCCATTTGGGAATCCATTACCCCATTAAAATCTCCTACCAGAATCAATTCATCAAATTCCACTTCTTTCAATTTAACATTTAAAAATTCAACAAATTTTGTCTTTGGACCGTTAGGCGCATAGATGTTACAAATCAAAATTTTAGAATCTCCAATTGTCATCTTTACTGCAACACATCTTCCTTCTAAATCTCTAAAAGCCAGTTCTGATTCTATTGTTTCCTTTACATATGTAACTACTCCTCTCTTCTTTTTCTCGTATGACGAATGATATTCTTTTCCTAATTTTTTGTTCGGGAGGTGTGCTGTATGTTTATCACAGATGTGTGTCTCCTGGAGGGCTATTACGTCATAACTAGATTTCTTCAAACTATTCCAGACTTTCTTACGTTTTTGGGGGGAGTTCAATCCATTAATATTGTTAGAAAAACATTTTATTTGTCGCTCCATCTTGTTATTCGTTCTGATCTAATCCCAGTCCTATGTCGCCTAAAGCCGTTTCCGCTGTTCCAGTTGTTGGTTGTTCCATACTCTGTCCTTCTTTTCCTTCTTTTTTTCGTGGTGTCATTCTCTGTGGTTTTGGATCTTTCGAGAAGTAACTATAATCCTTTGGTGATTTATATCTTGCTTTTTTAGCTTTAATTCCTTTTCTGGGGGTGGATAATCTTCTTTCTTCAGCTCCTTCTGTTTCTTCTTCTTCTTCTTCTTCTTCTTCTTCTTCTTCTTCTTCCCCCCCTTCTCCCATCTCTTCTTCTCCCTCCTTTTGACTCATAAGTTTATCATAAAATACCTTTGCCTTATGTTCAGATGTCAACCAGAGTCTTTCTTCATTGTAAGTCACCATTATTCCTTCTCTTCTTTCCCACCTGAATCTTATCTCCCTCTTTTTCAACTCCTCTGTTAGGAAAAAATATTTTCTTCTTCTTGCTAAAGTCATCTGTGGAAATTCCTTCAAGACCACAACTTTCTTTCCTTTATAAAGAATTGGGTTTCTATTACTATTATACAAAATGTCATCCCGTACCTTCTTTCTTGTAAACTTCACAATCACATCCCTATCCGTCTTATTTCTCCTGGAATAGAATGATGAAATCCTGTAAATTTGATCCACCTCTTGTTCCAATTCATCTACCTCACACTCCAAACAACTTGCCAGCATTTTAATTACCATTTGTCTTATATCTTCTTTCTCCTCCTCCGCTATATTTCTGAATCTTAATTGGAAGTCCATTTGCATTTGCAGCAGTCTCTCTTGTTCTAGTTCCATTTTCTCTCTTTGTTTATCCAGTCCTTTTATCTTCTGCGCCATTTCTGATTGAGTTCCCTCAATTTTCTCTTTAGAAACTTTTAATTCCTTCACTTCCCCCTGTAATTGTGATATATCTTTTTTGATCTGGCCAAATTCTTCTTTTATTTCGGTTTTCATTGCCTTAAATTCCTCTGTCATCTTCGTAATAATTCCCTCTTGTTTCTTATAGTATTCCTCATGCTTAGTCTTGACCTCCTCCTTCAATTCCTCCTTCAATGCATCTTGTTTTTCTGATATCTTTTTTATTTCTTTTAGAAGATTGTCCATTTTTGGGTTTATGTCCAAAGATCCCCTCCGGGACTCTGGTTTTCCTTGAGTTGTCATCTCGGATCCCTTCTCCCTAAAAAAAAGGAGAGAATCTACTTTCTTCTTCTGCTTCTCCCCTCTACTTTATCCTTTGTACTCGTCTACTTCTCGTCCTCGATTAATCAGGATTCGTCTGCTTCTCGTCCTAGTCTTTGATGCCCTTCGCCCTTCGTCTACTTCTCTTCCTCGTCACCGCCGTCGTCGTCTACTTCTCGTCCTCGTTTCGTCTGCTTCTCATCCTTGTTCTGTCTCCTCCTGTCCTCTACTCCTCTTCTCTTCCAAATTTATCAAAATTTTGTTTCAGAATAATCCTTTTTTTACAGATTTATTCTCAATTTTATTTCTGGCCGCTCTGTATCGGACTTTCTCTATGGTTTCCAAAATGGCGTCTTCCCTCCTTCCACCCCGTCACTTCCGCCCTTCCTTCCTTTCTTTGTTTCTGTATCGGGCTTTCTCTATGGTTTCCAAAATGGCGTCTTCCCTCCTTCCGCCCCGTCACTTCCGTCACTTCCGCCCTTCCTTCCTTTCTTTGTTTCTTCCGGTTTCTCGTTCGTCCCTGCAATCAACCTTCCGTTTCATCACTTCCTTCTCCTCCACTCAGCCTGCTTGTTTATGAAGAAGGTTGGAGCTAGACACAACAATTATGGCGTCAAGGTCGGGCACACTATCGCTTTTTCCCTTTTCTTCCCCAGGGGTGGGGTGGTGGTGGGGGAAATATCCCGTCTTCTTATACTTTAAATTTAATTTAGATTTAATTTAGGTTAAATAGAGCGGCCACATTCACTATTTGCTAATTTAGAAAATCATTCAAATTGTCCCAATTGCCAAAATATCGTATTTAATCTTAAATAGATCTTAATTCAGTCACTCTACTCCTTTAATTCCTTAATTTATCTATCGGAAAGCCAATTAATGCAATCGCTTCTTTGTTAATTTCTACGACTTCTTCTTTGATTCTTTATCTTTCCATATTCTCCCCAGCTATTTCTAGCTTGGCTTTTTTTTCTTTAAAATTTGGGAACAAGTTCCCGTTACCTGAAGATGGGGTCTTTCTTGTGTCTCTCCCCAGACTGGGGCTTCTTAATTCTTCTTTCTTCTTCAATTTGTGAATGGATTGGCGGCGGTTAAACAAGCCTTGCGGCTCGATCCTTGTGGGGTGGCTCGCTTTCCCCTGTGCTGCTCGAACCCTCTCGACCTCTCCTCCTTGAGGGGGGAGAGATCTCTGGGGTCTCAAGCCCACTCTGGGATTCGCGACACCTTTGCAAACTCAATCCGGCAAAGGGGGGAGCATTCAGCTCAACCCAGCCACCACAACACAGGTCCTCGTCGGGAGCTCCCTCTCGACGAGGCTATCCCATCGCCATGTCCACCGGAAGTCCAAACCCAATGCAAAACTTGATCAGATATATTAAACTTGGCAGCATGTTCCTTTTGTTCAAGAACAGACTACTAGTGTGGTTCTGTAATGTTGGACTATCTGCTCTCCGGGGCAAGATGACTAAGTCTTCTTCTCATAGACTAGTTCTAGTTGTATGTTCTTAGGTATGTTCTATATATGAGATTCCTCATTGACAACTGAGAACAAATTATGGTGCATTTCCTAATACTATAATCATTCCCTCTTAGTATGGTTGTAGCAATGTGATAAAATCCAGATCTTTTTCAAATAAGGCTGTATTTCAGTATTCATTTTGGGCATTCTTCTATGGTTTCATATCTGAATTTTATGATGGTGTATCTGCTGAGGCACAACTTCATTTACCAAAGCTGGATCCCTAGAAAATGCAAACAGTAAGTAAAACTAGATTGCCAACCAATTTGGTAATAATGTGTATGCAACTTCTCAGATGGACAGCTTGGTTGGCAACTGTCTCTATCATATGACATTCTAGGGGTGTAAGAATAAGTTGGAATGCACAGGATGTGACTAATTCATGCAAAAACATGGTTGAAAATTCATATGAAATATTTGTTCAATTACACTTTTGAAAATCATTTATACTACTAGCCAGTATTATTAATCTGGTAAATTTTAGAATGTGTTTGTATAACATCACACAGGATTAGCCATACTACATTAGAAGCTTTTCCTACTTCTTGTATTGTACAAAAATCTGGGGCACAAACTGCAATTGAATGTTAAACAATCATAACAGATTAAAATACATACAGATTAAAATACATACTGTACACCTTTAGATAAAACCTTTAGATATAACCTATTGCCCTGCTTCATTCACTACATTTTATGGAAACTTCAGAAGTTCTTCCTCTTGTTTTTCCAATGCATCAACTGCTTTTTTTCTCACTGAAAAATCTGTAAAGGAGACAAAGGTGGAAAAGTTCCACATTAATTGCTAGATATCTGGCAACAACTACAGTGGTAGCCACTGAATAGGGACCTTTTCACACGCACCACCAGAATCTCTGAGTATTGCCACAAATCATGATGATTTTGGTGGCACCTGCCCAGGGAGCGTGGGGACCTGTCACTCCATGCCCCAACCTATGACAACTTCCCCCCTACCTTATCACTCATTGATTCATATTGAAAGATGGGGTGCCTCCTGTCTTTTGCCACCAGTTATTTTTTGGTGGCAGCAGGGATTTTGTGCCAGTTTGGCTACAGACCTGTTCAGGAACTACTTTTCTGGGGTGTGATGGGAGCCCTCAAGCTCTGTGGTGAAAGTACAAAAAACCCACTGCCGAAAACAAGCCTGTGCAAAGAGGTCCTAGGAATGTATTAAACAAGAATGTCTTTATTCACAAACAATTAGACTACCTATGATGACTTGCCACAAATATCACAACTATTTTCGGGGGTGATGATGAGGAAGCTGCATATTGTGCTCATTTCTCTCTTGTGGGCTTCCCCTAGGTATCTGATTGATCACTATGTAAACAGAATGTCAGACTTGATAGGTTTTTGGTCTGATCCTGAATTATTCTTATGATAGAAACACAGTTTCCTGATGGAAAAGTTATTCACTATTATGGTACCCACAAACAGAAAAAAGCATTAATAAGTACAGTCTAGAATTCACAAGTCCATTTTTTGCTGTATGAGAACTGAAACAAAATCTATGGATTTTGGGATGTGCTTCAGAATCCTCTGAAACAAATAGGAGTCTTCAACAAAAGAACAGGGATAAAATGTTTTGTGTGGGCCATAAATTGGAAACGTACTGTGTAATGTGTCTACATTGTAAAGTTTCCCCTTTTTTTCTCAGAATGCTGATGAAGTTCATAATGTTTTTTTTAAAAAAAACAAGGGCTTCTGCAACTAATTCTTATACGTTGACATGTTTAATATGAGATCAAAAAATCTAAACATTCAAAGACCATATGAAAGAAAAATGGGGGGGGTGGAGAGGGGGTTGTTATTTTTCTCAGCAGAGGAGAGAGGATCTGTGTATTCAGGAAAAGATGCTTAATGCAGCTTCTGTGGTGGGAGGTATTTCAATCTTTGTCAGGAGAGCTTGCCACACTGAGATCATAAGGGATTCTCAAGTATCAGCTGCAGCCTGCAGTGCTCTTTTCCATATAACAGCGAAGTGGGGGCGTCAATCATTCCTCCTTCGTGCTGACTCCTTCCCTGTTACACAAGACTTTACAACTTCAAAGCAAGAGGTCTGCACTGTACTCTTTTTGAGGGTTTAACTTGGAGAGGTACAAAGACAATTTAACTAGCCCAGAATATGGTCTCCCTTGTCATCACAGGAAAAAAATGACATCCCTCAGTATTCAAGGCTTTTTCTCAGGCATATGAGGATTTGTGAGTCTGACCAACATTGTGCTTTACAGGGATGCTAACTGTTTATGCAAAGATACCTAAATAGATCTTCTAGTTAATAGAATTCTTTAATGATGAATGATTCTGAGAGTTAGATGACATTGCCATGATAATGGCACATTAATTGGAATGGTGGGTACTAGAACCTTGATATAAATATATAATAAGTGTAAAATAATGTCTCTTATAGGCAGAGGCGGCCCTAGGTAATTTTCAATGGTAAGCAAACAGTATTTTGGCGCACCCCACCCAACCAATCACTGATATATATTTTCTGTTCATCGTGGGAGTTCTGTGTGCCATATTTAGTTCAATTCCATCATTGGTGGAGTTCAGAATGATCTTTGATTTTAGGTGAACTATACATCCCAGTAACTACAACTCGCATATGTCAAGGTCTATTTCCCTCCAAGAGCACCTCAAGAGCATCCCTGGGCAAAATCAACTATACTGCAAATGCTTACTTTGCGTAATAGTTGAGCCGCCCCTGCTTATAGGTGATGTAAATGTGTAATAAAGGTATCACTTTTGTGGATTTTGGATGTTGCTGTATTTTGCTGCATGATCAACATGGCAGATCTAAATATGTGTACACATGTATACATATGTGTATATATAGTCTTTAATAGCCAGTTCAGTTGGAGGTAAATGGCGGTGTTTAACCTTTTTCCAGTTCTCCACTTTTGAATCCCCTCAATCTGCTTCTCTCACTTTAGAGTTCCAAAGATTTTTTTTTAAAAATAGTATTGGTTTTTTTGCCACTGGATAAGACATCTGATTAATCCATAAAGGGTATCTTTCAACTTCCCTCCTTTTATTCAGAAAAATCCAAAACCTTTATTGATCATCTTTTCAGTGGCTATATCTTGGCAGCACCATTAAATGACTCAATTTGTGGTAATTAAAATGATGCTTAATATCCTCTTGGGCAGTTACATCACTGCAAACTGAATTATGTTTGCACAAAGCAGTTGCCCCATTGTGCATGTTTGCATTCTCAGGAGGGGAATAAAGATGCACTGGGACCATTGGACACGTAAAGCATGGCTCCTGTGGAATGCTCCATTGGTCCTACAGCACAATGGGACACCATGCACAGTACCTCATGTCTATTACCACAATCACTAGATGGGTTGCATATGTTAGAGTCATAGGATGCATCTACACTGCTAGTTAATGTAGTTAATAGTCACATTAGCCTATGTGCATCAACATAATGCACACAGGCTAATGTGATTTAACCCAGTGTAAACCACTTAATGCAGCTGCACCTCATGTTTTAAAAAACCCAGGGGGAGGTACAAATTCTGCTCTATGATTCATATCTTATCCAACCATCCCATGTTCAGACAGCTCAGGGAGGTGGAATGGCAGTTACTTTTTGGCATCTGCACTTCTGATTTCCCCCTGAAGTCAAAACATTCAGTGCCTAAATCATGGTAGCAGCCTCAGTTTTCTGTTTCTGTGCTATATAACTGGCCAAAGAACCTGGGGTGGGCAGGAGGGGGTTTACGTGGCATGGAACCAGGAAAAGAAGGCTGCAACCATGAGGTAGGTTATTTTTCTTTCTTTTCCTGGGAAAAATGCAGGGAAGATGGAAACTGAGCTCATTCAGCTCTTAGTTACATCTTGTAAAGTTCTCCATCATAGTCTCTGATGCAGGTTCATGGTCATCACTTTTTGATATCATGCTTTTTTATAGTGCAAAAGGACTTAATCACCACAGAATCCCTGATCTAGAAGTCATTTATTAATGCACTATAAAATTCCTAGTCAAAATCAATTGCAGTTTGATTCACAACATAAGTAATTAAAATTGTGAATTTAAATTTTTAAAAGGCAGGCATATCATGCAATCCTGTTCAAAAATATTTTGAACAGGAGTCCCTTCAAGGAGAGAGCATGCATTAAAAATAAATTATTATTATTATTATTATTATTATTATTATTATTATTATGAATTGTGATTACAGACAACTACTTAAAAACAATACTAGGATTCAAGATGGGGAAACTATGTGCCTCATAACATTTACTGCTGGAATCACCATAGTTGTGGCAAATCCGGTGGTGCCTGATGGGGTGTGTGGGGAACCCATTGCTCCACACCCTGCACTGCCCGGCTTATGCCTAACCCCATTCCACAAGGGGAAGTGTCCACCGCCCAGCTTCCACTCCCCCAGTTTTAATACAACATGAGAAGCCTCCCGTGTTGTCTTGGTGGTGGCATACACTGATTCTTCTCCTTTTGCACCCTGGAGTCCCAGCAGAGGTCGCTCTAGGTTGTGGGATGGGAGCTGGTAGGCTCTGTGGGGCAAATGGAGAGGAGCTGGCATATGCCACCAATTTTGGTCAATATTATGAGGTCGTATATTACTAATCTTAGTTAAATCACATGCAGGGTCAACTCATGACATTTTGCTATCTGAGACAAAGGACAACATGGCATCCTTCCAATTCCATGTACAAATATCAAGCAAACTGGATGTTGGACCCTACTTAAGCACTTATGAGAGGACATTGATCTCTCTCTCTCCCCCCCCCCCCCCTGTAACCTCTTACTGGTCTTTTCTGTGTCCAAGTATCTACTACCTGAGAGGATCCTTTCTTGCTTCCAAATCTGAGAGTCAATTCCAATGGTGGTTAGTAGCTTCCACACTAGTGCACTGATGAACTCAGATTTTGATTTGAACTTTTAAGGAGCATTCCAAAGTTCTAATTTGGAGAAAGTAATTAGCACTTGGATAGGTTTTTTTAAAAAAACTTCAGACTAAAACCCAGAGCAGATTTACCAGCCCCGTGATATGCAGGCCACTAACCACTGGTTTTTTTTTTTGTTTTTGTTTTTTTTTGGCCTGATGGTTTTTTTTAAAAATTGCTTTGGTATTTTTTTCTTTTGGAAGTATAGACATAAAGCAAGACTGGGGATGATGCTGTTTCTCTTCATGTAAGAGATTGATGTTCATAAAACCGAATACTGAAGTTTGGGGCAAGTCCTTCTGTGGTGTAAAATACTGAATTTCTTTAAATACATTCAAACATAACCCAATTTCATACCTGACAGTGTAAGATGAATGTAATGCTCTTAACAAATCATCTGCCATTCTTTCCTTCAGATAAAATAATTTTAATGTGTCTGACAAGGGATAATAGATTATTTCACAAAATCAAAAAGAACAGAGTTCTACTGAATTTTTCATGAAAAAAATCTTTGAGATTCTCTGTGTCCTCTCAATTCTATTTTTTGTGGCATGAAGAGGCTTCTTTATGGAAAAAAAATACAGGAAAATCTGATTCCTGGTAGGTTGGCTTTTGTGACTGACATCATAACTGGCAGGGAAAAATACCATAATGTGTGCCAATGTTCAACCATAACAATTTTTTAAAAATAGAGGGAGAAAAAGGGGGGGGGGGGATAAGGAAAGTTTCTTAATTGTTACAAAGTCACATATAAACAATTGTTAAATATAACTTAATATTGACCCCTAGTGGCAGTGGTAATAGTAATTATTATTATAAATGTGCGGATATAATTTCTGTTCGATTAAAGATAAACCCCACTAAGTTTAAGGCAACCAATATCTCATTCAAGTGGAACATCAGGGTGATATCATTTCATGGTATAGTTGGGGTAGCCATATATGTATCCCCAAAAAGAGGTGGCAGAAAGAGATATAAAACTGGATGACGTTTGCATCTGTTGATTTTGACTGCATATGTTAATTTATATGTGCCAGTTAAAGATCACCTTGCCCATGGCTTATTTACCTATTTATTTTGCTATTACATTTATTTCAAGGATTTTTGCTCTTTTTTCTTGCTGTGAAGTTTCTTGTTTCATTGGCTCAATGTGGCTCATCTGGGGGAAGAATGACTGTTCACTTCAATGTCCTAGCTTTTTCTTGCATGGCTTAGTATCCTGAGGTCAACTTTAACATTATATTCACAAATATCAGACATTACTTTCCTGCAAATATGGGCCATAAAGCTGAAAGCAAAATAACAAGAGAACTGTAAAGTGTCTCTAGCCTTAAGCTAGAATCCAGATCTTCCTGGATGAAGTCACTTCCAACAGGCTGCAAGTAAACCATCACAAATCCAGAGCATATCCATCCTCAAGGCATTACACCAGGCCATGCTTTGGTAGGATGAATGGAGTTGGCATTAATGGAACAGTCAGAGGACTGGAAGCATAGCCTTTATTTTTCACAGTTCATCGTTATTTTGGCCAGGAGTGAAGTAGCCACCTCCACAGTTTTGGCAGGAAAAGTTTCTTTACTGGAAGAACAGTCCGCCTCTTCAACTGGGTTTTTGGCAAGAGATCAGGAAAAAGTAATATCTGATTTCCTTGACACTTGACTTTCCTCTTTCTTTTGAGCTTTCAAAAGTACTGTGTTTTTATCCTTCAAATATGCCAGCCAAAATAGAATAGCTCTGCTAGCGCTTTTTATTCCTTCATTCATTCACACAGCCAAGCATTTATGCCTGCCCTATAAACGGGTAGTATATTTTATCATGCTGGAGCCTTATATCCCTGGAAGTCATTTATTGTCCTCTATCTTGACCTTACAGACATTTCCTCCTGTGAAAAAAAGAAAACTGTATAACATTATTCTATGCCTGGATATGATTATTCAGAATGTACAACCCTATCTTCCAATTTTTCTTCTTTTGTTAATGTCTTCTGCACAGCATTAGATTTAATCCAGCTGGCCAATAATGTGAAAGTAGCATATTCTAAAAACATCTTTCCCTTTCCCTTCTCTTCCACTTCCTCTTCCTCTTCCTCTTCCTTTCCCTTTCCCTCTCCCTCCTCCTCCTCTGATTGAGGTTGACAGAATTCTCTTGCCAGCATACCCAATAACTGGGGGATTCTTGGTAGATGTAGTCCAAAAAAGATTTTTCCGGCTATGTTTTTTTGTTTGTTCTCCAGTTAGTTTGAAAGAGGCAGATCTGAAGCAGTTTTACCCTCTATTGTGCAACATGTGGCAAGATGGCTAGGATAGATTGCTAGCAATGCCCAGCTTTCAGGACTCACTTTCTGTACACATAGACTATAGATCAAATCCCTGTTCTATTAGAGTGGACTCATTGAATCAATGATATTTACCATCCAACAATTGACTCTAATTGGGACTAATCACAAAGTTTTCAGCCCCTGTATATATATCTGCAAAAATATAGGTGAGTTTCTGTCCACTTTTACATCCCCAAGTTTCTAATTTTCCAGTGATCTTGTTTTTAAGTTTTCAATTTATTTAAAATAATATTTTGAAAAGATTAGCCCCCTCAGGTTGGGGTACTGCATTGGTTGCCCTGTAACCCTGGGATGAGCATTCTCATTCTATTTTTAGCTCCCAGCAAAATTTCAGCTACACTTCGCATTAAGGCTTTCTGTCCCACCCCAAACCATAGAGCCCCATATGGCCATGGATTACTAAACTATTCAGTTTTGGAAATGATGTTTTACTGGAGAAGAGATTTGGTGGTGCAATTTTACAGTAGCACTACTTTCAGCCATGATACTAGCAAAGATTCCAATGGTGACTGCAAACAGGGTTTTAAGGGGCTTCATGTGACCTTCAGGGTCTTTGTTTCCCATCCATAGTTTAAAATATGGACAACAAAAGTAAGAATGCTGTATGGCAATGTCCCAACCGCACTGATGAAGACAACAGGGACAAAGAAGACTATGGCATGCCCTCTAACATTTCACAGATAAAAACCAGGTCCTGTGCAGCCAAACAATGTCAGGGTGTAGTGGTCAAGATGGAAAATGAGGAAGAATACACAAGCTAGGAAAGCCTGCAGCAGTTTGCTTTTGCTTGAACCTACTGGAGAGGGCAAGATGTTGACTGCTCCTCTCCTCTCCCCTCTACTGAGTTAACTGAGAGTAAACTAAGGGCCCTTCCACACAGCCCTATATCCCAGAATATCAAGGCAGAAAATCCAACAACATCTGCTTCGAACTGGGTTATCTGAGTCCACATTCAGATAATGTGGGATTTTCTACCTTGATATTCTGGGATAAAGGACTGTGTGGAAGGGCCCTACTTCTGCACTTTGAACTCAATTTGCATTGAATTAAATAAGATGGGGACAAAGAGGGCAATGGAAGGTGGTAAGAGTTAAAAAGTAGTGTGACAAAGAATTAATCAATACAACCCCTGCTAAACTGGGATAGCTGGGATTTATACTAGAAGTAGTGCTTACTTCAGAGAGAGTTTTGACATATTGTTATATAACTGAACAATGTAACTCAACCATAATCCAACAAATGAGGCATGATATAACAACAATCTATTTCAATTCAGTGGAAGTTCAACTAAGTCTGAATCCAACTCCATGTGCTAATGGCAATAAAAAAAAACCCCAAACAAACACCATTTCTTTCAACAATGTGGTTTTCTCTGTCAACAGTTACTAGAGAAGCATAGGCTCAGCAATGTCCAAGTAACTGCCAGGCTCCTCTGAATAACTCCTTCATCCCAACTGAGAGTGATGCAGTGGGACTTACAGTCATCGCACTTCCTCTACGTTCCACACGCCAAATAGAATTGCTCAATTAATTCTGCATAATGCCTACACCCTTCCAAGAGATGTGAAGGGAACAATGGTACTTCTACTGAGTTGCCTGAGGGCTGAGAAGGGCAGTATACAAATATAGTAAAGAAAGAAAGAAAGAAACCCAGACAAGGTTATTTGGCAAGAGGCTTCCATGGAACATTTTACTTTCTCCATGGTAGAGTATGCAGTGCCTTCCATTTTGGAGAGGTGCACACAAAAAGATTAGACAAATAGAATCAGACCATTGCCACATCAGACCATTGCCACATGACAAGCTGTTATGTGTGTCATCATTTGTCATTTAGCATTTATAGAAACATTTAAATATATCAGGCACATGATGGAAGAAAAGGAAGCAAGCTTAAAAGAGAGCCTTCATGATGTCTAGGAGAAATCTGCCTGGCTAAGTGAGACAATTCTGTGCATCTAATTTCCAACTTGTGACAACTCTAAGGGCCTTTCTACACATGCCATAAATTGGGCTTCCAAGGAGAGGGTGTTACATCATTGGGATGCCTCAGCAGAGATCCCGTAGGGAATTTCACTGACTGATGGGACACAGAGGAGGGTGTCTTCAGTTGTGCTTAAACTTTGTGCAGGGACATATTTGGAGAAGCACTCCTTCAAGTATTTACAATTCCCAAGCATTTGAACTTTTATATGTCATTTCCAACACCTTGCATTCAGACTGGAAGTTAATTTTATGACTATAGTGGAGATTCAAACACAAATCTCTCCAATGTCACTTTAACCACTAAACCATATTGGTTCATTTTACTGACAGCCAAGTTTGGCATGCTGAAAATCTTTCATTTCTTGTTTCTACATTTTCTCCTTTTCAGCCAGCTCCTTATATTGTGCTGCTGGTTTATTATACTTTCAGTTGTATATTTTAAAATACCCTAGCCCTGATCCAAATCTTTAGTGTCACCCTTTCAAATAAATGATGCTCTATGCAGGAGAGACATCAAATGGCTTTCATTTTGATTCCATTTGATAGAGCTTTGTGACACAATGCCTTTCTTTGTCTCTAGATCTAAAGTAGGCTAAACTGGAAAGCCTCTGTAAACACAAGGGTCAGATGTGCACCATATGTATAAACCTTGTTAAACAAACTGTGTTGGGCAATAGCACATAGGCACACCAAGGACAGGACAACCAGGCAAACAAAGCAAGCTTTTAGTTTGCCTTGCAAATGTGCCTATGGGAAAAGACTGATCAAGCAAATGTTATGGGTTTTGTAGATGCAAGCTTTATATGGGCTAACTAGTGCCTTATTTCTGATCAAAAATGACATTGGACACAGTTACTTTTTTAATTTTGAAAATTTATTTTCAACAACATGATTGTAAAATCTACTGTTTCATATTTTCTAGAATCATTTTGTCCTGTTATATTCCTATTTTGTTAGTCTGCTGTATTTATTTATTGCACACAATGGATTATAAATGTTATGGTCTTGTTGCTGCAGCGGCAGCTATAACATAACTGATTATATATAACACAACGTACCAAAATTTGAAAAAAAATGTTCCTGGTTTGAAAGTGCTGTCTCCTATTTAATTGTGCAGTACTTACTTTGAAAGTAGTTGTTATACCCCAGAAACTTCATTTTTGTGGCTCAGGGTAGTACCATTATTTACTTCATTCTAGATACTTTGTTTGCCATGTTCCTTAGTGAAAATATGCCCCTTTTAACCTTTGTGCAGATTGTTTAATAAACTTTTTCCATGTTTTTATGATAGAACCAATTAGGAAATGACATTTATAACCTAGGAACAAAAGTCATGTTACATAGTGTAATGCATTACTCTGAGGTGCTCCTCTCTCCTCCTTCCCTCTATCTCTTGCTGTGTTTCACAGACCCTATCTGCTTTTAAACTGATATTGTTATTCTCACATCTTCTGTGGAACTTTGATTTTTCTGTCCAAGTGTGGATTTGTATACACAACTAAGTGTGACTGTGGGTACATGTGTTTTGAATCCTTCTCTCTCCACAGTGATTCCAAATTAACTGCCATGGTAAAACCCTATGGAATCCTGGGATTTGTAGTTTGGTGAGGCATTGGAGTGCTCTGGTTGAGAATTTTAAATTGTTGTTGTTGCATGCCTTCAAGCTTGTTCTGACTAATGGCAATCCTAGGGCTTTTTGGGCAACATTTCTACAGAAGTGGTTTATCATTGCCTTCCTCTTAGAATGAGAGTGTGACTTGCCTATGATCACCAAGTGAATTTCTATGGCAGATTGGGGGCTCAGACCCTGGTCTTCTTGAGTCCTGGAGCAGATCTACACTGGCTACTTCTCCTGCAGTTGATCTGGAGTGGAGAAGGCTGAATCAGCTCTGGGCTGGTTTAGCCCTTCCTCCAGCTGCTGCAGAGGTGATAAGCTGTCCCCTGTTTATTCAGTCAAAACATAGGCTGTCACCTGTGTTCTGAATTCTTCCTCCCAGTACACTTTCAACACGGAGCCATCACGGAGCCCTGCTGGAAGTAGCCCTACATCATGTGATGGGCTCCGTGAGGCTCCGTACTGGTTTCATGTTGAAAGCTTCCTATGAGGGGTCAAAAGTCCCATGTGATGAGGTCCCATGTGATGCTGGGATTTGTAGTTTGGTGTGGCATCAGCATTCTTTGGCAGCCACCCTGATCCTAAACTACAGCCCCCATGACCCCACAGTATTGAGCCAGGGCAGTTAAAATTGATTCATTCTACAGCATAGATGCACCCCAAATCTTCTTTTCCATTGCTGAAAGCTTTGGTGTTCAAACACTGTTGTTTTTAAAGAAGGATTTATAAGCATGTTGCCACTGTAATGCACACATTTTTGGCCAAATTACAAAGAGTGCCTCCTTTTCTGATGCACATTACCTTTTTTGGTTTCAGTTCATGGTTTTAAACATTGAGGTGCACATTCGATTTGATGCTGCATAAGACTCGAGTAAATATGGTACTTTACACCTGAAACATCATCAGAAAATGTCAACTGTAGTCTCAGATATTTTATTTCCCAAAGCACATTATAAGTGAAATCCTCCTTCTGTTCCCTATGGCCAAAATTATGAAAAGTATTCCTGTCCAACTCAAGCATCACTTCCTGCCTCCTTCTCCCTGCCACCTCCAATCATGATGCAATCATTCCCCTACACAGGGCAAAGCTTATAGTAGGTGTACCAAGCCTTTTCTGACTTCAGCCTGAATGACAATTCAAAAACGATCCCAGAGCCATCTTTCCAGCAGAGGACGGTGCATGGGATGCCATCCAGGAAGAGTGGAGGGTGTTCTTCCTACAGGTTTATGGTTTCAGCAGAAGAATAATGCAATAGTATGTCATTATTTTTCAGAAGAAACTGGTCATTTCAGATTAATGCTAATGCCTACTTTGCAACATATAATTTGTTATATTTTGTCTGGCTGTATACATTTTATATACGAATAAAATCTTTTATATTTGTGTATGTGTATGTATTTCTAAACAATATTTCTATAATTTGGATTGCAACTGATGGCCAGCATAGTTGAATCACATGTGCCTTAACAAGAGCAAGAATATGTATATTCCAAAACTAGAAAAACAAACTTTCATCATCCATCATGTGAAACAGTCAAAAGTGTCTTTCTGCTTTATCTATCTATACAAATGCAAGCTTCACAGATGTCAACTTGAAGCAGATTTCTTTGACATATGGTCAGCTTATATTAATATATATGCCTAGCACATGATTTTCATGCATTTCAACTCTGACCTGATTTCTCCCCACCCACCACCCCCCTTTTTTCATACTTCTTCTTTTTTGGATATCTATATTAAGAATTCAATTATTTGGAGAAAAAAGTGTTATGCCATCTTGATAGAAATGTTATGAAGTTGCTTTTCGTGTTACGGCAACTTTTGTAGAGTATGGCTCAGAGGTCAATCACATCAATATTTTTTTCTCCTAAGACTAACGGAATAAACTTTGGTATTACCTTTGTTTTTGGTTCTGTGCTGTATCAGCATTCTAGTTTGATAGAATTGTCCAAAAAAGTATTTTAAAATATTTAAAGATAAATCTCTAACTTACAGGAGCTATGATTATTTTGGCTTTTAAGGCACTACTAAACTACTGATTGCAATCAAAATGTCTCTAAAGCCATAATAAACCAACTCAACCTGCAGATTGAGAACTGGCACCTTCTTCAGAAGGTTTTTTTTTTTTAAAAAAAAGGGGAGGTAGGATTTACAGCACGGAGAGATAGATCCCTGCCATGCTTTGTGGATTGGACACAGATCCCATTTTTGAAAGCCAAAACAACACAGTCACCAACTGTTTTGATCCTCTATTCATCATGATACATCATGAAAATTATTGGAATTTGACATAGAAGTTAGTTTCAATAGTTCTACAGAACTCTGAATGTATTGCTCATATGTATACCTTTTATGGCTTTAGTAGAGACTTTACCAGACTAAATTCCTCCCACTTCCATTTGGGTGTGTCTTTGGACTGATCTATTTTTTCAGATTGGACCTCAGTATGATTGCATCTGCATGCCCCCACAGCCACAGAATGACATTTTCAATGTTTTGAATATAGATTTTGATATAGGCTAATAATTTATATCAACAATATTCTAGTGCAACTCATGATTTCTGAACTGGAATGGTTGTGATGACCACTGCCTATAGATGTAATATTCAAGCATACAGGAAGCGACCTGTTGTCGCTTACTGTATGCTCAGAATATCTGTTACATTTCCCTATAGAATTGTGCATGTATAATTAAACAGGAGAATATAACTGATCTTCTGATACCCAAGGCTTTGGTAGAAAGACTAGCTTTGCAGATTTTTCAGACTTCAAAAACATCATTTCCAAATATGCATCATGAATTCTTCTGGCAAGAGTTATTCTCAGAAAGCAAGCTGCAATAGGAAATTGATCAGGGGCCAACAAAATGAGTGATACCCCAAAGGCAATGAAGGCTCAACATATATCCAGACTTTCTCCATGTAAATACAGCTGGTGGCTACATCACTTGGCTCTATCCAACTCCTGTGCTTCTCCGGAGGGTTCCTCAGCCTGTGCCAAATATCTGCATTTGGCACAGGCTGGGAAACTTGTTATTCACATAGGGATGTGAATGTAAAATGTAGCCACTAAGAAGGTATTACGTCTGATCTGAAGCCAAGAGTTCTACAGAAGCAACTGAATTCCACCTGTTATTGTAAGACTACTTGTGTGTTAATGAGATAGCATTGAACAGATAAAAATATAAAAAATGTATATGTTCCTTTTTTTTCTTCACCAGTGCTGGGCAAAAAATGGCAATGGAACTGTACACACTCCCGAAAACTATTTTAATGCTTCCCAATACCCTCCAACTGATCCTTTTCAAGAAAAAGGAAATTGCTTCTCCCAAAAGCTTCCTCCAGGAAAGGCAATTCACTTTATAAATAGTTAACAGAACTTGTTCTGTGTTGTTTAACATTAAAAAAATAAGGGGAGGGGGAATTCAAAAGTAGAAGTGGACTTCCAGCCACTTCATTCCGATGAAATATTTTATGTTAGATCATATGCTCATCTTGAGTATCTTGGGAGCAGAGTATTCCCACTTGGATACACCAAAGTTGACCCCGTCCTCCTGGTAATTTAACATTTTTGTTCACTTTTTCAAATAATTCTGATCTATACTAACAGTTTGCAGATTAAAATACATCAGAATTCACAGTTGTGTAATGGGATCGGAGGGCAGCATTTCTTGAAATTTGTCTCCTCACTTTCCCTTGAAAATATTTGGTATGGGTGAGATCTTTCTCTTTTTGCTTATAATGCTTTATAATGCTTATAATGCTTCCCCTAGCTGCTTGTTGACACACACCTGTTTCATGGACTACTAAAATGTAAACAACCAAACATTCAGCTATATAGGAAAGGAAGGGGTGGCTGGGGTGAGGTCAAAAGAAAAGCATGGCAACAGCAAGATTATTGTCCTAGCAATAGCTAAAACACAATAAGCATCTCTTAGTCCTACATTATTGTCCAGGTCCCACCTTTTCATGCAATCTATATGATCCAGAAGGGGCAGTTTTTGTTCTGTGGTCATGTGCAAGAACTAAAGAAAAGGGCTGTCTTAGGAAAATCCAGCAGATCTAGCAGAAAAGCCATCAGCTAGGCATTTCTCGGCCTAGCTGATGCTTCATCTTTACTTTCTACAATTCCACTATGTGCAAATTCTTTGCCACTGCATGGTCCTCTTGGCTATATTAACTGTAACACTGCTAGTAGTTCAACACCAAGCAAACCAAAAATAATGATAACAGATTATTTCTGTAAGTTTTAAGTGGATACCGAACACATTGAAGTGGTTAAAGATTTTCTATATTTTGGCTCAGGCTCCATCTACATTCCCATATAAAATCCAGATTATCTGCTTAGAACTGGATTGTAGAGTCTACGCTGCCACATAATCCAGTTCAAAGCAAATAATTCAATTTTATATGGCAGTGTAGATGGGGTCTCAGTCATAAATACAAATGGAGACTGAGGTCAAGAAATCAGAAGAAGTCTGGAATTTGGAAATACAGCTAGGAAGGAACTAGTGTAAAGGTATGTCCTTAAATACCAAACTCAGGAGCATTCTTATTATTGTATTTTTGATTGTCTGTGTATAGATGTGAAAGCTGGAAAGTGAAGAAATCTGTCAGGAAAAATCATAGAATAATAGTGTTGGAAGGGATCACATGGTCATCTAGTCCAACCCTCCTGCCAAGCAACTCATTTAAATATGGTGCTACAGAAGAACTCTAAAGATAAAATAGGGTGTGTTTTCATTGTAGAATGTTTAACAGCATTTTAACTATCACATATTTTTAGCTTTCTCTGCCAAAGAGTATGGGTTTCTCACCAAACTTCAACTCCCAGGATTCCATAATATTGAGCCAAGGCAGTTTAAATGCTGTCAACATGTTTTCATTCTACAGTGTAGAATGCCAACAGATCCATCAGTGTGGCTGAGAACAAATCAATCCTGCATATAAGTCAAACTGACTAAACCAAGACAATTGTATTTTGTATTTTTATGATATGACTCCACTCATTAGGAAAAACTATAACACCATGTAAAATTGAAGATGGTAGGAAAAGAGGAATATTACAATACAGGTGGATTAATTTAACCAGGAAAGCCACCGCTCTGAGCCTGTTAATAACAGGGTCTCTTGAAGAACTATTATTCATAAGGTCACCAGAAGTTGAAGCTGACTTGACAGCAATTAACAACAACACCAAATCCCTCTGTCACTGCTGTGCATACAACCGGATACTACATGGAATGGTTTCTGGGTGCAAGTGGCATTTATTTATTTATTTATTGTGTCATAAGCAAGTTGAGGGTTCAGTTAACATGTATTTAAAAACACAAAGTTTAAAAAATTAGCATTATGCTAAATGTCCTTTGACCAGAAGCTGGCCACTTGGAGTGCCTCTGGTGTCGCTGTGAGAAGGTCCTCTTTTGTGTATGTGGCAGGGCTCAGGTTACATTGTAGTAGGTGGACTATTGTTTCCTCTTCTCCACACCTGCATGTCATGGACTCCACTTTGAAGCCCCATTTCTTAATGTTAGCTCTGCATCTCATGGTGCCAGAGCGTAGTCTGTTCAGCACCTTCCAGGTCTCCCAATCTTCTGTGTGCCCAGGAGGGAGTTTTTCAGTCACTGATTGAGGTTCTGGGTTTTCATCTGCCACTTTTGGATTCTTGCTTGCTGAGGTGCTCCAGTAAGTATTTCTTGATTTAAGCCATTGGCATGCTGGATTATATCTGAACAGAGGATGGGCTGGAGATGTCACTGTCTTGGTCCTTATTGGCTTCTATAATACCAGCTAAACAGTGTCATTTCTCCAGTGGTGTGGGGCATAAACATCCTGTGATAATGCGGCATGTCTCATTAAGAGCTACATCCACTGTTTTAACGTGGTGTGATATGTTCCACACTAGGCACGCATACTCAGCAGCAGAGTAGCACATCGCAAGGGCAGATGTCTTCAGTGTATCTGGTTGTGATCCCCAGGTTGTGCCAGTCAGCTTTTGTATGATTTTATTTCTAGCACCCACTTTTTGCTTGATAGTCAAGCAGTATTTCTTGTAAGTCAGAGCATGGTCCAGAGTGAGTCCCAGGTATTCCAGTGGGGTGCAAGTGGTGAAATGTATCAAGCAAAATTAACAGGAGCCAGAGCATAGATGACCAAACATTGTCTTGATTAAGAGGACAGCGCCCTCCTCTTCTCAATTATAGACAATTGCCAATAATTATGTGGTTTATATTTACTTACTAAACTTACCTACTTACATTTTTATGTGATATTTCTCCCGACATAGGGCTTCAGTTGTGTAAACCTGTAAAACAAATCAGAAAATCTTGAAGTTATTCCAGCATCATCTTTCAGGAATGTTTGAAGCAGTCCAGTTCCCTTTTCCCAAACATTGGATTTTTTAAAAAAAAATACAGATCTTTGTAATTTCTGAAACAATTCTGAATTTTGATGAATCTATATGAAAGATAAACTAAACAGGATTCTCAGTAAGCTGCACTGGCAAAATTCAAGAGATATAGCTATTCACAGCAAGCACAAAACCATGAAAAATGAGACTGCTAAAGATGAGGATTCTGTGAGAAAAAGAGTTGGCACCATTATGTACCAGCAACAACATGAATATGTATTGGTTCAAATATAGAATTTTAAAGAGAACAATACATAAAATCCCAAACCAGGATGGATGAATCTGCCAGTTCTTTTTTAAAAAAAATATCTAATTTTCCCTACTGAATTTGAACATATCGGCCCACGTCACTATAATTGTAAAACATCTCGCCGTTTGATGTTTTACTCAAATATTTCATGATATTTCTCAACGCTAGACCTGAAACACTGTCACACCCATATATCAAATGCAATTTTAACCATCCCTGCTTTTTGATGTTTTACATAACCATCTGGTGACATTTCTCACATTTGGACTTCAAATCCTGTCACACCCATATGTCCTATTTAAGCTTATAGTTCTGATTAAAAGTCCTGTTTTCCACACTGGAATACAGACAACATTCTGGCACATGAAGCATTGACATGTGATTTAAAAACACGTTGGCGATTTTACACATAGGCCCTGGCCCCTGGGTGCATGAACCAGAATGAATGGGTCATGGAATGTTTGTACATAAGCCTATATTCTGCAATTCTTTTTATTTTTAAAGTAAGCCTTTATAGCTTTTTCTACAATAGACATTTGCATGCACATCAAACAATGTGATTGGAATAACCTGACTTTTACTGAAAAAGCTTTAATGTTTGTGAAGTATTTATATGTTTCATAAATATTCATAGCTATTATTCACTGTTGACAAGCATTTCTTGAACTGTCTTGGTAAGAGTAATTTACATTCATTTTGGGAAGTAGCTGGAACTGATAATCGGACTGCTCAGGAACTTCTGGAAATATGAAATATGATCCTTAAAGGAGGGGAGAAAGCCTCTGTGATGATTGCCCCCGGAATGACATCTATGGAGGACAACGAGATTATAGTCTTCAAACTGTAATGAGAACAGCTTCTGTTTGCTATTCCTCATGCACGTTGCAAACCTGTCATGAAAATGGATTGCCTTGGTTTGGTACTATTTTCTGTTCTTGTCATGATAATAAGGCATCAGAAGTTTAATGTTCAATATAGCCCATGAAATACAATGGTATATAAAGATGTGTGGATATTAAAATGCTTCCAACAGCAACCTCTAGCCTTTATTCCAGGGTTCCACCAGCCAAGCTGTAAAATGATCCCTACGCCTCTAGCCTTATTGCCTTTCTGCTTATGAGATTTATTTTGTAATTTTAAAAGAGATGCACAAGCAAGGTAAGGTGGAACAAACTTTTATGCTTGCTGAGTTGCATCTCTGTACAATCTACTTGTGCATAATCCCTCTTACATAGAAGACTTCTTGGAGGAAATCTCTAGTTTAAAGGTTTGCTGGACCATCTGTACCTCTTTTCATCCTCCCCATAGAAGTGATGAGTAACTTTCAAATTGACTTTCTCTACATTGTCCCTTTTTCCACTGTTAAGTACTGTATATCCAATAGGGCTGGGCAATTCGTTTCGTTAATGCGTTAATTTGTTAAAAATTCGTTATTTTTTGAATTACGAAACGATTACAAAACTTTTTTTTAACCTGGAAGTGTTTTTAAATATCGAAACGGCAGGCGCCAAAAATTTTTGTATTTCCGTCCATTTCGGAAATACTTAAGATGGCCGCCTGCCGATGCTTGCTGAGAGGGGCGAGCGAGCGGCGAGCGAGAGGGGTGGTCTCTCACTTTCTCTCTCTATCTTCTGAGAGGGGCGGGCGAGCGAGCGGCGAGCGAGAGGGGTGGTCTCTCACTTTCTCTATCTTCTGAGAGGGGCGGGCGAGCGAGCGGCGAGCGAGAGGGGTGGTCTCTCACTTTCTCTCTCTATCTTCTGAGAGGGGCGGGCGAGCGAGCGGCGAGCGAGAGGGGTGGTCTCTCACTTTCTCTCTCTATCTTCTGAGAGGGGCGGGCGAGCGAGCGGCGAGCGAGAGGGGCGAGCGAGAGATGACCTGTCATCTCTCTCACACACACCTCTCACTTTCTCTGCCATCTCTCTCTCGCTCTGTCCTATTGTCTCTCACTTTCTCTCTCTATCTTCTGAGAGGGGCGGGCGAGCGAGCGGCGAGCGAGAGGGGCGAGCGAGCGGCGAGCGAGAGGGCCCGCCAGAGTGAGTGCCTGCCTTCCCTCCTTAATAATAATTAATAATAATTAATCCCTATTCTACTAAATTAATAATTAAATTTAAAAAATATTTTAAAAATATTGGGGAAAAAAAGGGCGCCATCTTTACAAAATGTTTTGTAAATATTTACGAAATTTCGTAAATACCGAAACTTTTTTTGGGAAAGTTTTGTAATTATTTTAAATATCGAAACAAAAAAAAAACCCCAATTACAAATCGATTTTAGAAACAAATTTTTGCGTTGTTACCCAGGCCTAATATCCAAACCCAGAGAAATTCCCCAGTCTTAAATTTGATTCAGCCCAGGGTTTAAGATACCTTTTTACATTTTTTAGGGAAAAATTGTATACATCTTTTTCCTACCCACATCTCCTAACCCAAGCATTTTTGTATGCAATATTGACCAACACATACTTTTGTGCATGTGTTTCCCCTAATATATAATGCACTTTTAATGGTTTTATTTCTTTTACACACACATTCAAATGCATTTTAATTGGATAATTCATTTGTAAACATTCAGAGAAGTGCAAATTTTGAAGGACAGAAGAGCTGCAGTTTACATATTAGTTTGGAAGTAAAAGTTAGATCCATCTGCACTGGAATGAGAATTAAATAAAAATATCATAAATGTTAACATGCACTTTTGCTCTCATTACTCCCAAAATAGATTTTCCTACATCTGCAAACTTGGGCATTTAAAAGGTTTTGTCTACAAACTTCACCTAGGCCTCCCACAGCACCTTATTTTCCTCCCGTTATAAAATCATGAGGCTAAAAACTGGAAGTATATCCAGTTTTGGAAGTGGGGTGCTGCTGGAAATTGGGCCCCAGACTGTCAATATCTGCCCACTCAGCTACAAGTACATCATCTTCAACTCACAGAAGCATAGAGTAATACAGCTGGAAGAGATCACATGGGCCATCCAGTCCAACCCCCTGTCATATAGGAAAATCACAATCACAACACCCTTGTCAGAAGGCCATCCAGCCTCTGTATAATACATCATTAACAGCTTCGTTCATGGTCACCATTCATGAGCTGAATAGAAACATGACTGCCTTTTCACTGCTGTGGTGAACCCGGACTCTAGTGACACTGAATATAAAGTTTGAACAGCTTGGCTTCCCACAGATATACTCCCTAATGTACTGATGCCAAAGAGATGCTGGTAATAGAAGTCCTCTATTCAGGACCACCTTCAGGTCCACCAAACATGGAGGAAGGTACCTTTCTGCATTTTGCATGATGCAAACTGACAAAATAGAGTAGGTGGAATCCCACTCAGGAAAAATTCTATGATCAAGAAATGAAACAGCAGCACATACAAACTGTTTTTCTTTTCTTACTTGGTATATCCACTCTTAAAATAATAACCTTTTGTGCACACAGAACCAAGGAAATAAAATACATGTTTTTTCTTCTGCATTGCTTGTATTACATGCAACATTATGAGGTTCTGCAATGGTTGACACCAACCCTAGTGATTCCACTGTGCTGCTGGATGGGTATGGTGAGGTGAGATGCGACTTCTGGTAAATCAAACCTGGAAGATAGCATCCACAAAGCCTTACATTCAGTCCCATGGACTCCTGACCAATAACCTCTGCTCAATGTGAGGAACTTAATCTGGTTCCTTGGCTAGCTCATCTTCTTTAAGGGTGGGGCATTGACACACATAAATACTGCATAGTGAGATGAGGATCATACAATTACCAAATTTTGTCATGGTTTCTGATAATATTTTAGAAATTTGCCCAAGGGAAAGACATTAAGCCAATCTTCTGAGAAGAAGAAAAAACATGCTAGGAAAAGCATTAATGATTCCCACCCTCCCACTCCATAGTGTAGAATTTTTAACTTTTGTAATACAAATCCCAGAAGTTCCTTTGCCAACATGATTTTGTGACACATCTCTTTCCCCATCACACCTCTCCATTCTTAATCTATTCTCAACATGCTTTCTCTCTTTAAAAAACAACACTGAATTTCAGCTACATATCTTCCTGTGTAACAACTATCCCTTAAAAAATACTTCCCACAGCAACTGAGCTTTTCAGGGCACTTTTCAGCAAGAAGACTGAGCCCAAGTGTAGAAATTCCCCTAATTCTGGAGGCTGTGTCATAAACATGGATTCATAAATTTTGTATCCATCTGCCTGTGTACTGTTTCTAAAAACAGATCACAGAAGAAAAATTTGTCCACTGATTCTATAGTTAAGTCCACAGTGGAATATTTGTTCCAACCTCGGTTTGTTGAAATACAGTCCTTTTGCTCTGAGTCCTTGGTCAAATGTGAAAGGGGCAAGAAACCTCTGGTTTTATTAATTATATCACTGTGTCAAGATAAGTCTTAGAATTAATTCTTTTTTTTCTCCTTTACTTTACAGCCCTATCTACACTGTTGCATAATCCAGTTTGTGAATGCAGATTAACTGCATTGAACTGGATTATGTAGTAGACTCATATAATCCAGTTCAAAGCAGTTAATCTGCATTCACAAACTGGATTACATGGCAGTGTGGATCCAGCCTTTGATAAACAAACAGTATGATTACTCATGTAAAGAAGTACCAGTAAGTACAAAAAGGGATTTATTCAGTCACATTTTGGGGAACATGTACTTATTAGGCCAGTTAAACAAGTTAATCTAAACATTTAAAAACCAAAGCTGTGGGATTTTCTAATGGTTCCTTTCAGGATTATAGCAAGAGTAGTAGGTGTCAAATATTAATTTTGTCACTAAAAAAGCTCAGCTAAAACATGAAGACTTTCATTCTTTGTATTTTGATTCTAAAATGAGGTTTTCTTGTCCAGAAAACATTCTGGTTTGAGCTCCCCTGACTTCTACTTGCTCAGCTTTGGTGTATTTCCTCCCTGCTGATATTAGTGTACCTGCTGGGATTGTTAACATCCATGCAACAAGCTGCCCTAGATAGTTACCAGTTGCCTACAGTCTCGCAAGCCCCTATGCCAGGGCAACTGAATGGAAGGAGAAAGTTCACCAATTAATTACATACTTCTTGCTCAGAGCTGTGGCCCCAAGATAGGAAAATGTGTACCCACGTCTCCTACCTCAAGTTGGCACATGGAACCTGGAGACTCATGGCCAGAACATGAGAACTAAACACTCTAGATTAACATGCACAGAGGTATTCCTTTCATGATGACTATCCAACTTTCCCCAGTGCTGGAGCCTTGCATGTTCACACACACACATACACACATTTATTTACAGTCAATGACCAGCGCCAAGAAATGTACAAACATCAGAATAAGAACATATACATATGGGCATTAAGAAACAATGTCAAAAACAAAGTTAGTACCCAGTATTGAATATGACAGTTAAAACAGTATTAAACATTTCTTTGCTAAAATGATAATGGTAAAAACTGGAGTAAATATTAAAATCTAAGAGTGTGACAGCATTTTGTGATGACAAGCTATTGCTGCTGCACAAAAGCTAGCCACTTTAGCAGTAATTTTGGGGTGTTGGTCAGCCAAAAGACAATCAACATAAAACCTTACAGATCTCCCTGGTAAACTTTCTAAAATAGGATTTATAAAATGTTTACTGGGGTCTCGGTAATAATAATAATAATAATAATAATAATAATAATAATAATAATAATATCTTTATTTGTACCCCGCTACCATCTCCCTAAGGGGACTCAGGGCAGCTCACAGAAGCACTTCAGGTGCCACATCCAGACAACAACAATACATAAGTATAAATACAATGACATAAGTACAATCAACCGCACATAAAAATCCCACTAAAAACTTATAAAAATATAAAATTATAAAATTCCTAAAACACAGTAGAACCTGCAGCTAAGCCGGCTATCTGTTGTAACAGTCAAAGTGCAGGGCGGTGCAATCAAAGATTCATCTCGTTGACCATGGATTACTCAGGATCAAAGGCATGTCTGAAGAGCCATGTTTTTTTACTCACCTGGAAGGCCTGAAGAGAGGGGGCTAATCCAATTTATTTAGGGAGGGTATACCAGAGCTGGGGAACCACCACCGAGAAGGCCCTCTCTCTCGTTCCCACCAATCGTACCTGAGATGGTGGTGGGACCAAGAGAGGGGCCTCTTCAATAGATCTTAATGCTTGTGCCAGTTCATAGAAGGAAATGCGGTCTCAAAGAATGAAGATATCTTTATGAGTATAAGTTTCAGGGTACAATTGGAGCCCCCAGTGGTGCAATGGGTTATACCCTTGTGCCGGCAGGACTGAAGACTGACAGGTCGCAGGTTTGAACCTGGGGAGAGCGCGGATGAGCTCCCTCTGTCAGCTCTGGCTCCCCATGCGAGAATATGAGAGAAGCCTCCCACAAGGATGGTAAAATATCAAAACATCCCGTGTTCCTTGGGCAATGTCCTTGCAGATGGCCAATTCTCTCACACACCAGAAGCAACTTGCCATTTTTCAAGTGGCTCCTGACATGAAAAAAGGGTACAGTTAGGAAGCCTGGGGCCACAGGGTTCCCAATAGCATGGAAAAAATAGACTGCTTATTTAGTCATATCTGTGTAGACCAATCTTCATCCCTTTAACTTGCAAAGCTTAGCAACAAGGCCTAAACTTAATGCCACCCTAGTGCTGCCACACTGCAGTGATGAATGTAGCCAGTAATTCTGCAAACAGTCTTTCTTCTCACTTTTGACCTGATGGGTAAAATACTGATTGGCCATTACACAATAGCAGTAGTCAAGGCTCGGGATCCTGCTTTAGAATTGATTGTACAGATGCAGGCCCGTAGCCAGGATTTTGATTCGGGAGGGGGGGGGGCTGAGTTTGATTTGGGGGGGGGCTGAGTCTGAGTGGAAGAGGGTCTACCCTAGCAGACCTTTTGTATTGTTACCCCAATACCCCCATGCTTATGTGATATATTGAGTATGGTGATCAGATCATAATATGAATAAACATAACAGTTTAAATAATGCACCAGTAAGGCTTTCTCGTGAACCACCATGAAAATTTTGGGGGCAGGGGCTGAAGCCCCTCAAGCCCCCCCCCCAGCCAAATGGCTGTATAGATGTGAGATTCAGTGTAGCAGCCACAGCATGTATTTAGATAACATTAAAAGTTTATAGGATCTTGGCTTGTATTTTATTTTGTAACATATTAAACACTTGAATATTAAACACAGAATATTAGTAGCTGGTTAAATCCCACATTAAATTAAAAGAACTGCAATTTATGAAGCTTCCGAAAATGTCAAACAGCCAGACAAAAAAAGTCATGTGCCCAATGATGCTCGAGAGAGGTGTCATATTCTTAATAGGAAGGGAAAAATATTCTGTACATATTCAGTGAGATCTTATTCTATAATCTATAGCCATATACGTCTTTCATTGCTAAGGGCTGTGATATTGGAAAGCAGGTCCTTTTTTGAGCCCTCTCTCAGACTGTGCCCTGAGTTTGCAGTGGTTTCTATCCATATTTACTTTCACAGTGTTAGGAATTTTTAAAATATACGTTTCATTTCTTTAATCCACTCAGAGGCAGCCATCCTTATTTTTAACTCTCCCTTTTCCATTTGGAACATGTGTTTGGTTTTCCTTCCTTCTTCTTTGTCGGTCAAGTGTCACCTTTATTCTTATCCTCAAAGAGGTTTACTGACCCACTTTTTGTGCCTTTGCCTTTGGGTCACCCTAAGAAAGGCATTACACTAATAGGGATTTTGACATTTTCCTTCTGGCCAATGCGGTTACCTGTGTGTGTATGTGAGTGACCCACTTCTGGCAATTCTAAATACCCTTGGGAAAACAATGTGCCAAGTAAATCAGGATTTTGAGGTCAACATCAGAAACATACACAAGTTGTCAAGTTAGTTTTAGACTCAAGTTTACTTCTCTGTACTTTATACTGAACGTACAACTACTTACACATGTGGCATTAGGTGGATGTTTCGGCAGCACATGTATGCAAGCAGACAATCATGTATGCCAGTGATCCTTTTCTTCACAAGGAGGGAATAAATTGACTTTTCCCCACGTCATCCATCAGAAATCTGGATACAGGTTACTCTTTCAGTGCTGCTAGCAGGAGCTGAGGCTGGATCTACACTACCATATAATGCATTATAGGCAGTCCCCAAGTTATAAATGGGTTTGTTCTTAAGTTGAATTTCTATTTAAGTCAGAAGAGGTACATTTTAAAGTGTAACTCCAGCTATATATACACACACACACTTTGGATAGCATTGGAAAGGGTTAACACCCTTCTGGTGTCTGTTTTGCTGCCTGTGTCTCTGTTCAGAATATTTCATCTCACTTTCTGTCCCTGTGATAATTGGATTTTGAAAAATTTGGAAAAATTAGCTTGTTTTGGAAACAAGGATTGGTGAGACATCCTTTTCCCATGATAACTCTTTCAGGAGTGAGTTTCCTTTCTGAGGAGTAGATTTCTCTAATTTCCTGTTGTCTCACCCTGTTCTTAACTATGGGTCATTTGTAAGTTGCATGTTTGTAACTTGGAGATTGATCCACCTTAAGAAGAAGTATGCTGTATCGCATCCAGAAAATTGGGGTGGCAAGAATTTGGGGGGTCAGAGCGCCTTACAATTTTGGTAGGGTGCATGTTGACAACTTCAAGGAGCTTTCAAAACAACAATAAAAAAACCTAGTAATATATATATATATATATATATATATATATATATATATATTTGAAATGACACAGAAACAAAACCAAGAATAATTCAGCATTTTAAAAGACAACATTCCAAATAAACTAACTGCTAAAAATAAACAACTCTTTGGAGAGTCAATGCAATGCAGTGCAGTGGTAAGAGTGCAGCATCAGGAGTGAAGAAGTTTAAGTCCCATTCAACCATAAAACTCACAGATTGATATCAGACCAGTGACACTTTTCCAGATAATTTTATTTCCACTGCCTTCCCAACCTGACAAAGTCACTGTGATGATAAGGGGATGGGGGAGTCCCATGTGCACTCTTGTCAGCTTCTTGGCAGAATTATGAGATAGAATTCCAGAGAAGAAGGAAAAGGACAACAAGCGTCATTCAAAAGTGAAATAGAACAAATGTAGTAAAAACAAATACTCCAAATGAAAACATATGGAAGAACAATGTCCTAATTTAATGATTCATTGAAAAAGTCACATAGTTGGAAACATCAATTTGAAGGCAGAATCTATAACAGAGAGTGGACCATCAAGCCACAATGGAAAACTGACCCCACTTGAGGTCCCATGCTGATCCTTTTGCATTCACTAGAAAGCCATGTCCTCTTCCTCATGATAGTAAAATTTGGTGATTTGACAGTTTTGGGCCAGACTTTTCTGCATTCTGAAACACAGAAATGTCTCTCTCTGGGTCCATTTACTGGCAGTTTATGAACTTTAACGTAAAATATATTTTATTTTAGGTTCCATTCCTGTGCCTTCCTATCTTATCCACCATTGCAACACATCTCCCAAAAACCTATGTAAAATGAAATCCACTCTTTGATCTGAAAGAGATTGTCAACCTGTTTTGAATGGAGATTCTGAGCAAAGATCTGAACAAATTCTGGCTTTCCTTTCTGACCCTGGTGCCCACCCCGTTGCCCATGTTCGTATTCAGACTGTCCATTTAGAGGTTAAGAATTCCTGGTCTAGAATTCCAAAATACTCCCCAATTCAAAATTGTCCACATGGGTGGCTAAGATGGTGACCTCTGTGCTTTCTGATTGTTCAATGCTTTGTTTCATGTATGACATTGATAAAAATATTGTGCACTCATTTCCCATCTGGATATGTTTATAAAGTGAAACATTAAATAATGTTATGTTCAGATTTGGGATTAATTGCAGCATGTAAAGCTAAATGAATCAGTGGTATTTTTATTCAGATAGATACCTATCATCCCATCACATTTTCCCCTTCTGGTGCAAGAAATGAAAGCTTACATTGCCATCTTGTGTTGGGTGATAGACATAACAGTGTTTGCATTAGAGGAAAGAGCAATTTTGCCACAAAGTCTCTCCCTCCCTACCATCATGACCTCTGGCTATCTAATAACTGTGAGAGAATGTACTAGCTATTAAAATACTGCAAACCTAATAATCTCAGTCTGGAATCCTTAAAGGCTGACTATTGTGGGACCTCTGATGAACTCTACAAAGGTGTTCATGCAGCTGCAGATGGCAGAATCCTAAAGGGATTGGACCATTCCAGTGTTGAGTAGCAAGAATGCTATTTAAATCTTCTCCATTTTGGGATTTAAAAAAATAGTTTTAATTTGTTTTAAAACAGGACTTCAGAGAGAAGTATCTAATCATCCCTTCTGTGCTACTTTTCTGTTTAGTGATGGACACTGGGTGTTCTCAGGCTGTGGTGTTCACTTCCAAGTGAGACTCAATTGGTCCCCTCTTTCTACCACCAGACAAAAGCCTTGTTATTTGCACAGGCCTTTGGCTTTTAACTCATGTGAGAAAAGAGTCTTTTAATGGGATGTGCAGCATGGTGCAGTGGGGTGTGTGTATTGAACTCCATCTCTGGAGACCAGGTTTGAATCCCATCTCAACCACGAAAACACATTGGGTGATCCTGAGCCAGTCAAACACTCTCTGCCCCCAGAAAACCCTGAGATACAATTGCCTTATGGTCACCATAAACTTGAAATAACTTGAGGTCACACAAAGAAAAGCTGTGCTTTCACGCTTTTAAATCGTGAGTTAAATACTTTAACTGAGTGCATTTAACATAATGGTTTACTTGATTGTTTTGTGAACATTTGTGTTGGTGAGATTTTAGCTGAACTTGGTTTTGATTTGCGGTGAGCTGTCTTGGAAAACAGGAAAAAAGACAAGAATTAAAGAAATGGCAAAGATTATATTTGGGAATCCTATTAAATACTAGTACCTGGTATAGCCTGCTATCTTTAGAAAGAAGAGAATAGTTGTAGCTAATGGGTAGAAATAGAATATCTGTTTCTTCTTTCCTGATTTTTTTACCTCCCTTCATATTCTGTAGCCAGTGAGTACATTCCATCTGCATTGGGCTGTTTTGGGATTGCTATACTACTTAAAGTTTAATTTTCTATTTTTATTAATATTTTTTTAAATATACAAGACTGACTCAAAATTGAGATAATAATGTCATAAATATTTGCTATTATTTATTTACCCTATTTTACCCCACCTTTCCTCTACCCTGAAGGGTGCTAAAGGCAGCTTACATATGAAAATTATTCAATGCCTTAAAACACATATGAAACAGTAAGCTTAAAACTAAATTCAGTTTAAAATTAATAAATGTTAAACATTTAAAATATTACATTCAATATTAAAATCATGCCTTCCAGATATTCATTGTATTATCATTGAGACAGATGTACATGTGCAGCAAATGCAAATGGTCGAGTTAATTTTCAACTGGATCATTAAAAGTATTATTTATTTATTTACGACATTTATATGCCACCCTTCTCACTCCAAAGGGGACTCAGAGTGGTTTACAAGATATATATACATAATATTACTAGCATAGTACAATATCAGTATTATATGTTACTATATTCTACTATACCATTATATTGTAATATTATTAGTAATGTTGCATGTAATATAAAATACAATATATTGCATTACATTATATTATATTATTATTATATTTCATTTTAAAATAAATAAATAAAAAGCAATTACTATATTTCTTTCACATCCATCTTGACATTGTTATGTCTCTCTTTTTAGTTTCAAAAAATGCTTGAAAACTGCTGTTATATGTATTATCACTCATGAAGGTGGAACATTGAAGTATTATTGTCACCAATGAAGTGAGAAGTGGAAACCATGCATTATTCATTTGCTTATGATCAGCCATTTATATAAATGTATATTTTAAGCACCCTAGGAAAAAAAAACTAGACTCCATAATCTCAGGTCCTTTTACACTAGGGAAATATAGTACTCTGATTCCACTCTACTGACCATGGCAATATTCTATGAAATGTTGGAGTTTGCAGTTTGATGGGGAAGGGGGTATTTCATTTTCCCTCTCAGAGAGTTATATTGCTTTTGCCACATACCTTCAAATTGACTATTTTGTGGCAACTCCATCACAATTTTTCTTGTCAAGCTTTCTTCAGAGAAGAAGTGTCTCTAAGGCCCCATCTATACTGTCATAGATTCTTGTTTCTGGATCCAAATTATCTTCGATAGCCTGGCTCGAGCAGTATGTATGAAAAAGATCTTGGAGTCCTCATGAACAACAAACATGAGCCAACAATGTGATATAGCAGCCTAAAAAGCCAATGAGATTTTGGTCTGCATTAACAGGAGAATAGTGTCTAGATCCAGGGAAGTCATACTACCCTTCTATTCCACCTTGCTCAGACCACACCGGGAATATTGTGTCCAATTCTGGGCACCATTATTGAAGGGAGATGTTGAGAAGCTGGGATGAGTCCAAAGGGGGGCAACTGAAATGATCAAGGGTCTGGAGAACAAGCCCTATAAGGAGCGACTTAAAGAGCTGGGCATGTTTAGCCTGAAGAAGAGAAGGCTGAGAGAAGACATGATAGCCATGTATAAATATTTGAGGAGAAGTCATAGGGAGGAGGGAGCAAGCTTGTTTTCTGCAGGGACCTGGAACAATGGCTGAAAATGAGGAAGAACTTCCTAACTGTGAGAGCTGTTCAGCAATGGAACTGTCTGCTGCAGAGTGTGGTGTAGACTCCTTCTCTGGAGACTTTTAAACAGAGGCAGGATGGCCATCTCTCTGCGCACTTTGAATGCGATTTTCTTGCTTCTTGGCAGGGGGTCCCACAAGGTCTCTTCCAACTCTATGATTCTATTATTCTTTGTACTGTATTATATAGCAGCATAGTTAAAATCCAGTTCAAAGCAGATAATCTGGATTCAGAAACTGGATTATATGGCTGTATAGATCCAACCTAAGATGAGAGAATGTGACTAGCCCAAGGTCATGCATTGGGTTTCCATAATTATGTGATGATTTGAACCCTGGTTTCCTTAACTCCGAATCCAACTCTCAGACCATTACACAACTACATATTCCAGGGTAAAGTGGGCTATGGGTGTTACGGTTACATTATGGTGCTATAATTGTGAGTCAGTGACATAAACATATGCTGTGTCAAACACAGACAAATGAAACAAGATTGGCCATTAAGAGATCTTAGTACAAAGTAAAGTAGAATGTACCGCCAAAATGTAAGCCTATACCAGTATGCAGATTACTTTTCCATGTGACCTTATAGTACCAGGAGCAATGACTTGGATGGCACTACCACTGAGACCTTCAGGAGTATCTACAGATTTAAAGAAACCAAACTTTTGAGTAAAACTATTTTGCATACAGAAACTTGTGTGTTAAATAAGACCTGAAGAGGGAAAGGCATTAAAATAAAGTAAAATATGCTCACGTTGGTTTTACACATCACACTGCTTTTATAGTCATCTCCTGGTGGAGTGGAGTTTTAGCGTCTCTGCTGAAAAATAAACCAAGGCCCTTAAAGCTTCAATGTTATTCGCAACAACAATAATTTTTACTGATTAGCCAGTTGGCCTTATCAAAAACAGACAGTGCAAACACAACATACAACATACATCTACAATGTTATTCACCTTTCCTTTGGATTCAGCCACACTAAAACTGATGCAACTTAAGGCATAAGATCTAGGCTGGATCCACACTGCCAAATAATGCAGTTTGGATCTGCATAATATGTTCAGAGTAGATTTGCATAATGCTAGATTTAACTGCATTATATGGGTCTATGCTGGCCTAAAAATGGAGTTCCAAATTGAATTATATGGCAGCGGAGATTCAGCCCTGGTTACGCATTTATGTTGGGGAATCTGAGCTGTTAGGCTCAAAATACCAGACGACCAGAAGTAAACTTCATAAGTGGAAGAAACTTATGTGTGGCGAACTCGAATAGCCTTCTGTATCTTAAGGTGGATCTGGATTGCAGAGTCAGAACTTTAGGTTCAAAAATATTTATTGAAATAAAAGAAATACATTCTTGATAGAAAAGATCTTGGAGATAAAAAGATCCATGCCTCTATATTTTGCCTAGAGAGAGGCAAAATGCATCCTTATTGGAAGGAAGAAAAGGCAGAAGAGCCTGGAAAATGGTGAATGGCCACATGGCTAGCTCAGGGCAATGAAACTTAAAAAGGAAGTTCCCTCACAGAAGGAAGAAAAGGCAGAAGAGCCTGGAAAATGGTGAATGGCCACATGGCTAGCTCAGGGCAATGAAACTTAAAAAGAAAGTTCCCTCACAGAATTCCATTACTACATCATCAAAGGGGAGGAAAGAGTGGCTAGCAGTGAAGAGGAAAGACAAAGTCCTCTAGGGAAACATGCATAGGACTGTGGGGGAAGAAATCCCTCATCTTAGCCCTGTCTCTAGCCTAGCTACTCATTGAGGACTGGAAACTTGATGACACAAGAAACTTGTGCAGTCCAGGGATGAAACCCAGCAATTTTCATGTATAAGACTTTTCTCTTCTGCTGCCTAAAAGTGACTTGATAGACATGAAAAGAAGGGGAAATATAATTTTTAAAACTTTTATGAGAAAAGATGAACATAAAACACAACCTACAAAATAAAATCTATGAATGAACTAATGTTAGACATATCATATTATTTGAGAACAAAGAAATACTGGACCACTCTAACAGCTACCATGTCAAGCTACACAAAGAAGCCACTGAGATCCACAAGCATGTGGACAATTTCAACACAAAGGAAGAAACCATTAAAATGAACAATATCTGGCTACCAGTCTTTAAAAAACCCTCCAAAATCATAACAATAAATAAAGAACAAAACTCAAACATAGGGGAACCCCAGACAAGAAACAATCAGGAACAGCTAATCATTTCTCAACAAAGGATTCCCCCAGGCAGTAACAAGCCATGCCTAAAAACTGTCAGGCCATCAAATGCTAATCAAGGTGGCCAAATGAAACATTCAAGCCTACCTCCTACAGACAAGAGTTCTTTCTCCCACCCTGGACTTTCCACAGATATATAAACACAATTTTCCTAGTTTCCAAAAGATCTCACAACCTCTTAGGATGCCTGCCATAGATGCAGGGGAAACATCAGGAGAGAATGCTTCTGGAACATGGCCATACAGCCCGGAAAGCTCACAATAATGATAATGTTCAAAATGTCAACATATTGGCAAGCTTCAGTACCACTGATTTCAGTCTGTCGACGTTAGAGTTGGGAAAATTATCTTTATTTGGGGGGGAAGTCTCAGAATCCCACCCGACTTCTACAGAATGGAGTTCAGCAATAGTGTATATAGGTGGCTAAATCTAGAGGCACATCTATGCTGTAGAATTAATGCAGTTTCATACCATTTTGCCATAATTCAGGGATTTGGAATCATGGAATGATGAGGTATTGACAACATTCTTTGGGAGCCAAGGTGAAAGATGTATTGCCAAAGGCTTTCATGGCTGGAATCGCTGGGTTGTTGTGAGTTTTCCGGGCTGTATGGCCATGTTCAAGAAGCATTCTCTCCTAATGTTTCGCCTGCATCTATGGCAGGCATCCTCCTTGTGTTTTGGAACCGTTTCTCCTTGCAAAGATGTTCAATGTATTGTCGAAGGCTCTCATGGCCGAAACCATGGTCATACAGCCCAAAAAACCTACAACACCCCAGTATACAATCTAGTCTCCAGAGTTAATAGCTAATCCAGCCAAGTGCATCAACAGCACAAGAGTGGAATCTGGAAATGTATTCGAACAGGTGACTTTTCACAAGCAGGGTTTCCCCCATTTGTTGGTGAAAACCATTGATGAGGGAGTCTGGAAAAGGATGAACATGAACAATGAATGCCTTTTCAAGAAGAGATGGGGAAGCGGGCTGTCATTTCCTGAGCGTCCACTAGATGGCAGGGCTAGGTCTAGAATGCCTCGGAGAGCTGCCTGGCTGTTATTTATGGCGCTGGGAGTGGGGCACGTTTGCTTCCCTGTTGTCACACTTGAACTTACTGCTTTGAGGTTGATGAACTGTCTCCCGACGGTTACACTTGGCGTCTTTAAGCGATTGAGCCGCCTGTGTTGGGAAAGAGAGAGAGAGAGAAAGAGAGAGAGAGAGAGAGAAATCTTTCCACCATTATCCTGCGAATTACAACAAATCAAGTACTACAAACTTCTTCCCTCAGTCTTATTACAATATTCATTAAAGAATATTAGAATGCTTCCTATCAAGTTCAGGCTCCTATTTCATGAATTCCATGGAGTTTACTTTGGAGTAGACCGATGCAGATTGGCAGCCCTTTTAGCTGGACCTAGATTTAGCCATGCTTTGACATCTACAAGCAGGGCCGTAGCCAGAAAAAAAATTCGGGAGGGGTTGAAAATTTTGCGCGGGGGGAGGGTTAAAATTTTGCGGGGGGGGGGTGGATTGAAAATTTTGCAGGGGGGGGGTCTGAAACCTGCTTCCTAGCTCACGCTGAAGCAAAGAGCACAGCAGGGGGCAGAGCAGCCTTCAATAGCCTGCAGCTCCGCCCCTGTCAACCACCTTCACCAAGTCTGGCCTCCTTAATGAGAGCATTCAACACACACACACCCAACTTGGTTGCTTCACTACATCGGCTGTTGCTGCAAGTAATGACAGTGTGAATAAATTGTCAATATTTGCTTGAGATGGTACTTGCAGTTCTGGAGGGACTCTTTAATTTTTTGCATCTCATAGACTAAGAATGGGGGTTTGGTTAACCAGTTAAACTTCATGAGTAAACCAGGTTTTTTTAAAAAATCTGAAACATTTCGGGGGGGGGGGGGGGGTTGAACCCCTAAAACCACCCCCTCGCTACAGGCCTGCCTACAAGGTAGAATTATTGCAGTTTGATACCGCTTTGAATCAATACTATGGAATCACGAGTTGCAGTTTTACAAGGTCTTTCACCTTACATGTTTTCCTGGCTGCATGGCCATGCTCTGAGATGCAGGCGAAACGTCAGGAGAGAATGCTTCTGGTACATAGCCATACAGCCTGAAAACTCACAACAACCCAGTGATTCCACCCATGAAAGCCTTCGATAGTACATTGAACATCTCTGCGGGGAGAAACCGTTTCAAAACATAAGGAGGATGCCTGCCATAGATGCAGACAAAAGGTCAGGAGAGAATGCTTCTGGGACATGGCCATACAGCCCGGAAAACTCACAACAACCAGTGATTCCGGCCATGAAAGCCTTCGACAATACACTGAACATCTCTGCGGGGAGAAACTGTTCCAAAACAAAAGGAGGATGCCTGCCATAGATGCAGGCGAAACGTCAGGAGAGAATGCTTACAGAACATGGTCATACAGCCCGGAAAACTCACAACAACCCAGTGATTTCGGCCATGAGAGCCTTCGACAATACATTGAACATCTCTTCGGGGGGAGAAACTGTTCCAAAACACAAGGAGGATGCCTACTATAGATGCAGGCGAAACGTCAGGAGAGAATGCTTCTGGAACATGGCCATACAGCCCAGAAAACTCACAACCCAGCTATTCCAGCCATGAAAGCCTTCGACAGTAAATCTTTCACTTTGGCTCCCAAAGAATGTTGTCGATACCTCACCAAACTATAATTTCCATGATTCCAGATCACTGAATTATGGCAGTCCAAGTGGTATGAAACTGCATTAATTCTACAGTATAGATATGTTCCTAGATTTAGCCACCTGGATATACTATTGCTGGACTCCATTCTGTAGAAGTCGGGTGGGATTCTGAGACTTTCCTCCCCAAATAAAGATAATTTTCCCAACTCTAACGTCGACAGACTGAAATCAGCGCTGCCGAAGCTTGCCAATATGTTGACATTTTGAACATTATTCTGTAGGGCGTTATAGGAGAGCAGCCTGCGATTTCCTTTGTGTGGAAATAAATGCCCCCACTCTGCAGCGCCAAAGGGGTTTGACTAAATTGCAAACACAGTTCTATAGTTCTTGTCATTTTTACCGAACAGAGTGAGAAACTATTGTCCAAGGCTTTCGTGGCCGGAATCACTGGGTTGCTGTGAGTTTTCCGGGCTGTATAGCCATGTTCCAGAAGCATTCTCTTGACGTTTCGCCTGCATCTACGGCAGGCATCCTCAGAGGTTTGAGGTCTATCGGAAACTAGGCAAGTGAGGTTTATATATCTGTGGAATGACCAGGGTGAGAGAAAGAACTCTTGTCTGTAGGAGGTAGGTGACCAATTGCAACATTCACACCTACCCCAAACAGTCAAATAGTTCTTTCTCCTACCCTGGATATTAAACAGATATATTATATTGTGTTATATTGAGTGAGAAGGGTGACATATATGTCGTAAATAAATAAATAGTAAACAGGGGAATTCCAGACAAGAAACAATCAAGACCTGATAATCACCTCCCAACAAAGGATTCCCCCGGGCAGGAAGCAGCCAGACTTTGAAACTGCTAGGCCATTCAATGCTAATCAAGGTGCCCAATGGAAACACCTACCTCAAACAAACAAGAGTTGTTTCTCCCATCCTGGACATTTCACAGATATATAAACCCTACTTGCCTATATATATTATATATTACTATGTATTATCAGTAGTAATCCCTCTTTGAAGGTGAGAGGGTCGGTATATAAAACTTCGAAATCAATCAATCAATAAATAAATATATTTAATAGATTATTGTTATCATATTACACTATTATTATATTGTATTATTATTAGTATTCGTATGCTGTATTACATAATAATAATAATAATAATAATAATAATGGAAATTTCAGACAAATAATCAGGGCCAGCTAATTACCTCCCAACAAAGGATTTCCCCCGGGCAGGAAGCAGCCAGACTTTGAAGCTGCTATGCCATTCAATGCTAATTAGGATGGCCATTTGAAATATTCACACCTACCTCAAACAAATAAGAGTTCTTTCTCCCACCCTGGACATTTCACAGATATATAAACCCAATTTTCCTAGTTTCCAATAGAGCTCACAACCTTTGAGGATGGCTGCCATAGATGCAGGCGAAACGTCAGGAGAGAATGCTTCTGGAATATGGCTATACTGCCCGGAAAACTCATAACAACCCAGTGATTCTGGCCATGAAAGCCTTGGACAATACATTGAACATCTATCTCTACGTGGAGAAACTGTTCCAAGACTCACTGAGGATACCTGCCACAGATGCAGGCGAAACGTCAGGAGAGAATGCTTCTGGAACATGGCCATACAGCCCGGAAAATTCACAACAACTGAAAGTGGGAAACCCTGCACAGATATACATTCAGCAATCTTCTGTGCTTCTTAATGCTTCTCTCAAGAAAACAAATAACAGGAAATCTCTTTCCCTGCAAGTAGAAATCTAGCAGGTCAGGGAGGCGTCGCGGTTAAAGTGCAAATACAGTTCGTATGAATACTCTTTGCGTGGTGCTTATCAGGAGAGGGCCAATCTTCATGAATAATTATCTCCTATATCTTAGTTTAAAATCTGCCAAGGCTCACTATCCCTTGACAATGCAATCCTATCTGGAGTTTTCTTCTTCTACTACTAAGCATTATACTATAGAGAATGAATCCACTTTAAATCCGATTTTTTGCCTCCTGCAGAATTCTGGGGTTTGTAGTTTATTGAGGCTGTTAAAGGCTCCTCCCTAAACTACAAACCCCAGAATTCTGCATTAGGCAGCAACCGGATTTAAAGTGGATTCATTCTCTAGTGTGATGAAGCCTCAAGCCCCGTTGAATTCAGTGGATCTTTCTTCCAGGCTGTTAGGAATGGTGGGAGTTGAAGTCCAAAACACCTGGAGGCCCCAAGTTTGCCCGTGCCTGTTCCAAAGGGTAATAAAGGAAACTACACTTTCGGTTGTAGTTTTTTTTTTTTTACGGCGCTCCATGCAGTCATGCTGACCACATGACCTTGGAGGCGTCTACGGACAACGCTGGCTCTTTGGCTTAGCAATGGAGAGGAGCACCAACCCCCAGAGTCGGATACGAATGGACTTAATGTCAGGGGAAAACCTTTCCCTTTAGACTTTCGGTTCACAAAAGAGAGAAGCCAAGGTCCTTGCGTTCCTTGCGTTTGGTGGGTGCCTTTAAGTCCTCATTCTGGGAATGTTAAATCGGATCTATAGCCCGTTATAATGGCAAGATTCCTTCAGAAATGGTTTGCCATTGCCTTCCTCTGAGGCCCAGAGAGCGTGACTTGGCCAAGAGGGCTCAATAGCTTTCATGACTGAGTGGGGATTGTATTGCCGAAGGCTTTCGTGGCCGGAATCACTGGGTTGTTGTTGTGAATTTTCCGGGCTGTATCGCTATGTTTCAGAAGCATTCTCGCCTGACGTTTCGCCTGCATCTATGGCAGGCACCCACAGATATATAAACCCCATTTTCCAAGTTTCCAACAGACCTCACAACCTCTGAGGATGCCTGCCTCTCAGGATACAGGCGAAAGGTCAGGTGAGAGTGCTTCTGGAACATGGCCATACAGCCCGGAAAACTCACAACAACCCAATATTATATGTAAGGTAAGCTAAACCTTGTCCCCTGACATTAAGTCCAGTCATGTCTGACTCTGGGGTGTGGTGCTCATCCCCAGTTCTAAGCCGAAGAGCTGGCGTTGTCTATAGACACCTCCAAGGTCATGTGGCCGGCATGACTGCATGGAGCGCCGTTATACAACATATTATATTAGTAGCATAGCACAATATTAGTATTATATTATTGCTTAATTAATTAAGTAATTAGTTACCTGCCTCTTCTAAAGGCTCAATTAAGGCAGTTTGAAATCGTTTGACCTGCCATGGCTCAGTACTACGAAATGATGGGTGTTGTGGTTGCACAAGAGCTTTATTCTCCTCTGTCAAAGAAGGCTGTTGCCCCACCAAACTGCAACTCACAGATATATAAACCCCATTTTCCAAGTTTCCAACACACTTCGCAACCTCTAAGGATGCCTGCCATAGATGCAGGCGGAAGGTCAGGAGAGAATGCTTCTGGAACATGGCCATACAGCCCGGAAAACTCACAACAACCCAGAGTGGGGGTTACAGCTCTAGTTTCCACAGGAGCAACATACGCTGTCCTAGGCCTGCTGCATTTGCGACGGTTTTCCTTTCAGGTCGAAAGAAAGTGACTACTCCATTGGGCGAAGTCACACTCTCTCAGCCTCAGAGGAAACCACTCCTGCATAGAGATGGCTGGGACAGAGACCCCTTTGGGTCGCAATGTTCGGAAACAACATCCACAAACACGGTTTTGGAAAAAAAATATGGAATTAATGCGGTTTGACACCAATTAAATCAAGGAAATGGATTCGTGGAAGTTATAGTTTGACGTGGCACCAGCACTCTTGGGTATAGAAAGCGATAGGCCTTGCGAAACTACATTTCCTAGGATTGCATAGCATCGAGCCAGGGTTTTCAAAGTGTGTCCATTCTATAGTGTAGGTCAGGCATGGGCAAACTTGGGCCCTCCAGGGGTTTTGGACTCCAACTCCCACCATTCCTAACAGCCTCAGGCCTTTTCCTTTCCCCCTCAGCCGCAAGCGGCTGAGGGGGAATGGAAAAGGCCTGAGGCTGTTAGGAAAGGTGGGAGTTGGAGTCCAAAACCCCTGGAGGGCCCAAGTTTGCCCATGCCTGGTGTAGGAGCACCCTGGGAATCGTGTCAAGCGATGGGAGATGCTTCCCTTCCTCCTCCAGATGTCCCCTCCTTGGCCTCCCCTCTCGCTTGGCTTGCAAGGAATGACTCCATCCGGGTCCCAAGGCCTCCTCGGTAAACAACGCCTTGGCCAGCAACGCCTCTGGCTCTCTCTGTTGTGCCTTGTGCGCCTGGGACCAGCCTGCGCCTGTCTCCTCCTGGCTTTATGGCCCCGGCTATAAAAGGGCCATAAAAACCACGCGGCAACCCTGGCCTCCAGGCGAACCTTCTGCGGGTAGCTTAGCAAACGGGCTGAAAAGGGACAGGAAAGGCAGCTAAAATACCCTGGGGTATTGTAGAATTATTATTATTATTATTATTATTATTATTATTATTATTATTATTATTATTATATACAAATATACAATAACAAAACGGTAAATCATTATGCGTCATTATATCTTCTATATAAATAAAAATGTAATGTTCGTTTGAGGGATTAACATAACTCAAAAACCACTGGACGAATTGTCACCAAACTTGGACAGCGTACACCTAACAAGCCAATGTATGGCCTTCACTCGTTTTTTTTTTTATTTTGTCATTTGGGAGTTGTAGTTGCTGGGATTTGTAGTTCACGTACAATCAAAGAGCATTCTGAACTCCACAAACGATAGAATTGAACCTGACTCCCATAAACAACAGAAAACACTAGAAGGTTTTGATGGGCATTGCCCTTGAGTTTGGGAGTTGTAGTTCACCTACATCCAGAGAGCACTGTGGACTCAAAAAATGATGGCTCTGGACCAAACTCAGCACGAATACTCCATATGCCCAAATGAGAACATTGATGAGGTTTAGGGAAAATAGGTCTTGACATTTGGGAGTTGTAGTTGCTGGGATTTATAGTTCTTTTACAATCAATGAGCATTCTGAACTCCACCAACGATAGAAATGGGCCAAACTTCCCACACAGAACTCCCACAACCAACAGAAAATACTTAAGGCCATCCAGTCCAACTTCACCAGGGCAAGAAAACATTATTAAAGCACTCCTGACAAAGAGTCATCCAGCCATAGATATAGTTAGATATATATGATTCACACACACAGATATAGTATCATAGATTTGAAAGGGACCCCTAAAGAAGGACAATTATATGTTGCATGTTCCAGAGTAGGCAAATCAGACAATCTCCACATCAACACTGACAAAGAAACAAGAAATATTGTTTACCCACAACATAAAGAAATTACATATATTAGAAACCAACACTTTCTCATCTACCCTAGCAAACCTTTTGTATCATTGCCCCAATACCCCCATGCATATAGGATATATTGAGTATGGTGATCAGATCATGATATGAATAAACAACTGTTTAAATAATGCACCAGTAAGGCCTTCTCGTAGACCACCCGGAGAATTTCGGGGAGGGGGGAGAAGCCCCTCAAGCAACCCCCCTCCCGCTACATGCCTGATCAGTAGCAATTATATTTAATAGATTAGTGTTACTATATTACACTATTAATATTGTATTATTATTATTAGTATACTGTATTACATAATAATAATAATAATAATAATAATAATAATAATAATAATAATAATAAACCAGGGGAATTCCAGACAAGAAATAATCAGGGCCAGCAAATCACCTCCCAACAAAGGATTCCCCCAGGCAGGAAGCAGACAGACTTTGAAGCTGCTAGGCTATTCAATGCTAATCCAGGTGGCTAATTGAAACATTCACACCTACCTCAAAGAGACAAGGGTTCTTTCTCCCACCTTGGACCTTCCACAGATATATAAATCCTATTTTCCTAGTTTCCAACAGACCTGACAACCTCTGAGGATGCCTGCCATAGATGCAGGTGAAACGTCAGGAGAGAATGCTGGTCATACAGCCCGGAAAACTCACAACAACCCAATATTATATTTATATACAATATATTATATTAGTAGCATAGCATAATATTAGTACTATATTATATTGTATTATATTAATTAGTTAGTTACATGCCACTTCTAAAGGCTCAGTTAAGGCAGTTTGACATCGCTTGAGCTGCCATGGCTCAGTACTACGGAATGATGGGTGTTATTGTTGCACAAAAGTTTTATTCTTCTCTGTCAAAGAAGGCTGGTGCCCCACCAAACTGCAACTCCCAGTATTCCATAAGCAATATCAACCCACAACAATTGTACAGTATGCATTGATTGATTCCTATAACTCTGGACCCAATGACTCAATCACTGAACCCACTAGACCACCCTTGGGCGAGTGACACACTCTCAGCCTCAGGAAACTTATGATAGAGTTGCCATGAGGCCTTCATATGTCAGAAAGGACTTGAAGGCACACAAACAGAAAGTGGATTTGCCTCTTTAAGTCTCCTCATTTTATTTGGCAAAGGGGGCATCAAGGGTGTAGAATTAGTTTGGCAGCAGGGTTGTAAATTTTCCGGGCTGTACGGCCCGTGTTCCAGAAGCATTCTCTCCTGACATTTTGCCTGCATCTATGGCAGACATCCTCCGTGTGTTTTGGAACAGTTTCTCCCCGCAGAGAAGTTCAATGCATTGTCCAAGGCTTTAATGGCCGGAATCACTGGGTTGCTGTGAGTTTTCCGGGTTGCTTGGCCATGTTCCAGAAGCATTCTCTCCTGACATTTTGCCTGCATCTATGGCAGACATCCTCCGTGTGTTTTGGAACAGTTTCTCCCCGCAGAGAAGTTCAATGCATTGTCCAAGGCTTTAATGGCCGGAATCACTGGGTTGCTGTGAGTTTTCCGGGTTGCTTGGCCATGTTCCAGAAGCATTCTCTCCTGACATTTTGCCTGCATCCCAAGTGTGTCTTGGAACAGTTTCTCTCCGTAGAGATGTTCAATGTATTGTCCAAGGCTTTCATGGCCGGAATCACTGGGTTGGTGTGAGTTTTCCTTCCTGTATAGCATTATTTCAGAAGCATTCTCTCCTGACGTTTTGCCTACATCGATGGCAGGCATTTTCCGTGTGTCTTGGAACAGTTTCTCCTTGCAGAGATGTTCAATGTATTGTCGAAAGCTTTCATGGCTGGAATCACTGGGTTGCTGTGAGTTTTCCGGGCTATACGGCCTTGTTCCAGAAGCATTCTCTCCTGACATTTTGCCTGCATCTATGGCAGGCATCCTAAGTGTGCCTTGGAACAATTTCTCCCCTCAGAGATGTTCAATGCATTGTCCAAGGCTTTCATGGCCGGAATCACTGGGTTGATGTGAGGTTTCCGGCCTGCATAGCCATATTCCAGAAGCATTCTCTCCTGACGTTTCTCCTGCATCTATGGCAGGCATCCATATGGCCATACCGCCTGGAAAACTCACAACAACCGAGTGATTCTGGCCATGAAAGCCTTCCACAATACAGTTTGGAAGAGTTCAATGCTATGGGATGGTGGGAATTGTGGTTCTATAGCAATGAGCCTTAGCAGTTCATTCTCCAGCGTAGGTGCACCTTCAGCCCTTCCAGAAGATATATTCAATCCTTGTTTTCCTCCCAAATAGTGAGGGAAGGATACACTCAGGTTGGGCCGTGCAGTGGGGCCGGATCCTCCCAAACGTCAAAGGACGGGCTCCTTCCCAGCCCAGAGGTTGGGTTGGCGGCGTCAGTGCGAGAGGCGTCCTTTGCCAGGGGCGAAGGGTCAAGAGCTCTCTCTCCGGGAGAGAAGGGAGCAGGTGCCGAAGAGAGGCTGCGGAAGGGGGAGGAGGGGGGCTTCCTTTCAGTCTGGAACGAGAGGGTCGCCGTAGGGTCGCCAGAAGTCGGCGGGGGCCTCCAGGCACACAGCAACAACAAAGGAAGCTTGCTAGTGCTACACTGTGCAGGCAGCTTTCGCCACTGATCTGGACGCACAGGAAAAAGAAGTCTCTCTCTCTCTCTCTCTCTCTCTCTCTCCCCCCCCCCCCCTTTCAGCTCAATGCTCTCCTCTCTCGTTTCCTCGAGGGTTAAACCGCGTTGGGGTCAATGGAAGCTGCGGTCAGTCTCCCAAGGACTGCCAAGCCCCCGTTTCCCGTCTAGAATCATCACGGCATCCTCAAGAAGTGGTCCTGAAATCGATGTGAGTGGGAAGTGAGAAAAGATGCTGAAGCCCCACTGCCAGCCAGTCCGGCTTTCTAAAGGGGGTGTCTACACCGTGGAATTGAAATGCAGCTTGGCAACGCTATAAAATGATGGAAATTCTAGTTTGAGGAGGCAGTGAATGCTCAAGATCTTAAATGACAAGGCAGTGAGTGGTGTCACAGTACAGAATCGTAGACGCTTCTGTCCCCTCTCTATTCCCCTGACAGGAACTCCAAAGATGAAGGATGATGGGAGTTGGAGTTCAGCAGTATCATTCCCACCTCTGAAGCTGGATTGGTGTAGATCAGACATGGGCAAACTTCAGTCCTCCAGGTGTTTTGGACTTCAACTCCCACAATTCCTAGCAGCCTACTGGCTGCTAGGAATTGTGGGAGTTGAAGTCCAAAACACCTGGAGGGCCGAAGTTTGCCCATGCCTGATGTAGATCCATATAATGCAAATCAATGCAGTTGTACTGCCTTATATGGCTCGACGTTCGCCATATAATGCAGTTTCAAACAGTGTAGAATAGACCCAGACGGAGTTAAGGGAGGAAAATTATAGTAGGGATGTATATAATATTATATGTGTGTGTATGGCATATACACACACATATATACACATATATGCATACACACACTAGCCGTCCCCTGCCACGTGTTGCCAGTTTGTGTATATGTGTTTTGTGTGTGTATATGTGTGTGTATATATTTGTGTATACACACACAAAACATATACATATTTGTGTGTGTGTGTGTGTGTGTGTATGTATACTAGTCGTCCCCTGCCACACATTGCTGTGTTTTGTGTGTGTATATGTGTGTATTTGCGTGTATATATATGTGTGTGTGGTTTTGCACGTGCGTTGTAATGTAATTTTTTTTTGCTTTTAAAGTCTCTTCTGCTGCGTTTTTCAGTGCTTTTATGAGTGATGGTCACTCGTTGGCCTGTTAGATGCATTGTGTCCAAATTTGGTGTCAATTCGTCCAGTGGTTATTGAGTTATGTTAATCGTACAAACGAACATTACACACACACACACACACACACATATATAAAGTAAAAAGTTCAGGCACAGTGTTTGTATTAGAGAGAATAAAATAATGCACTTTCACTGCTCGATGTGCAATAGAAATAAATAAAAATATCCTCATGGGGAGACAAATATATAGGTCTTTCTGTGCTTTTGCACCCTCTTCTTATGGTAATCTATGCATTTCATAGGATTTCGTTAGGCAAGGAATATTATATATTATTCAGGAGTGGTTTGGCCAGTTCCTTCTTCTGAAATACTGTTCCTAGTATTCCTTAGCGGTCTCCCATCCAAGGACTAGCCACTGCTGGCCCTGCTTAGCATCCAAGATCAGACCAATTAAAATCCTTTCAGGGTATTGAGGCGGGAGGGCGTTTGTCCACTGACGAATCCGGGTTGGATAGAAACAAAGGCTTATTGTCGGACTACCGACTTCTATTCAGAGAATAAGGCCCGGACAGCTTCAACACAACAGTGTCAGAAAAAAACGCCATGGCTTGGACACTGGAAGCCAATTCCTCTCCAGTTCAGGAGCGTTCCCATTTGTAACGTCCATCTCAAAGAAAACTGCTCAGATCGTTACCCGAGCTCGTTCCTCTTCCCATTTTGGGCTCAAACTCTTTCCAAAGATCCAACCAGTCCATACTTCAGGAAATAAAGGCCGACTGGTCATTGGAAGGAAAGACATTAGAGGCAAAGATGATTTTGTAAATTAAGTAAAGATGCAAAGAAGTATTTTGGACACATCATGAGAAGAAAGGAAAGCTTAGAGAAGACAATGATGCTGGGAAAAATGGAAGGAAAAAGGAAGAGGGGCCGACCAAGGGCAAGGTGGACGGATGGCATCCTTGAAATGACTGGATTGGGGGGGGGGGGGTGACGGCCGACAGGGAGCTCTGGCGTGATCTGGTCCATGAGGTCACGAACAACAACTCTTTCCAAAGAAAAAAGGGTTGTGAGTTTTCCGGGCTGTATGGTCATGTTCCAGAAGCATTCTCTCCTGACATTTCACCTGCATTTATGGCAGGCATCCTCAGAGGTTGTGAGCTTTCGACAGTACCAAGAAGAAAAGCTTAATTCACAATCTCCTTTGGAGTAAATCGCACAAAACAACCAGATCTTTGGGAAAGGATGGCCAAGTGCAAGAATTATCACTTGGCTGTTGTTTCTCTAAGGTCTGACACGTTGTTGTTGTTGTTGTTGTTGTTGTTGTTGTTCCTGCCTTTTTCCCATCTGCATCCTCGCATCCTTCAAGCATACGGTTGGGGTTCAGCAAGTTCTGACAACTGACCCCAAATTCTGACCCAAGGCGGCTGTCAATGCTTCCATTTTGCCTCATCTAAAAGACATCCACATCATGCTTTGGACTTCAGCTCCTGGAACAGCCTCGTCTTCTACTTGCATTTGTCCTGAAGTGATCCCGCTTCTTGGGTTGACATCTAGGAATTGGAGGAGCGTAGGATGGTAGTTTTAAAGATCCCGCCAAGTTAGGACTAAAGGGTTTAGGCGAGGACGTCATGTCAGAGTCCAATGAAAGGGCGAGACCTTTCAGCTGTGGAAACATCTCTCTGTGCATTTAGGATTGGGGGTGGGTTGTTCTTGGCTCCTGATCCTAAAGGCGGATTTTCAAGGAGACCGACTTCCTTCCTAGTCAATCTGTTTCCAAATAAAGTGCGTAAACCAGTTAAAATAAGCGGGGAGGCATTTGGATTTGCCAGAGGTGTTGCCCCACCATTCCTGAGGTCTAGTCGGGCGTCTAGGGTTGCATCTACACCAGGCCTAGGGAAACTTGGGCCCTCCAGGTGTTTTGGACTTCAACTCCCACAATTCCTATAGCCTAACAGGCCTTCTCCTTTTCCCCCCCAGCAACTTAAGCCTCTTCCTTCCTATTGAGAAGAATTAAAAGCATGTAAAGAAGATGCAGCAGGCCAGAAGGAAGGGGATGTTTGAGCTTTATCTGTTGAGTTATCAAGAAACAGTTGTCTAAGATCTACAGAGACACTCGCTGGAAAACCTCAGCAAGCAAGAGTCCAAAAGTGGCAGGCTAAAACCCAGAACCTTGGCTGATACCAAATGAGAGACTCCCTCCTGGGCACACAGAAAACTGGGCGACTTGGAAGGCACTGATCAGACTGGGAGGGGCAGAGCCAGCCTTAAGAAATGGGGCTACAAAGTGGATTCCACAACATGTGAGTCTGGAGAAGAGCAAACCACAGACCACCTACCGAAATGCAGTCTGAGCCCTGCCACATGCACAATGAAGGACCTTCTCACAGTGACACCAGAAGCACTTCAAGTGGTTAGCTACTGGTCAAAAGAAAATTAAATATATTACCAAGTTGTGTTGTTTGTTTGTTTGAAATACAATACAAATGTACCCTTGGTTTGCTCCTGATACGATAAATATACACCTTTCGCACACTTTCCTCCTTCCAAGAGACCCACGGTGTGTGTATCTGCACTGTAGAATTAATGCAATTTGACACCACTTCAACAGCTTTGGAGGTGCAGGAGTCCCCGGTGGGTTAAATCCCTGTGCCGGCAGGACTGTAGACCGACAGGTCAGAGGTTCGAATGAGGGGAGAGTGCGGATGAGCTCCCTCTGTCAGCTCCAGCTCCCCGTGCGGGGACATGAAAGAAGCCTCCCACAGGATGGTAAAATATCAAACATCCGAGCGTCCAGTGGGGAACGTCCTCACAGACGGACAATTATCTCACACCAGAAGCGATTTGCAGTTTCTCAAGTCGCTCCTGACATGGGGAAAAAACAGTTTGGGGCCAATGCTATAAAAACACGGGAATTGCAGTTTTATCAGGTCTTTAGTTTCTCTGCCAAAGAGTGCTTGTACCTCTCCAGACCACGATTCCTATGACTCCATAGCATTGAGCCTTGGCAGTTAAAGCGGCATCAGACTGCATTCATTCTACAGTGTAGATGCAGCCATGATTAAGATGAATACTATAATACGCTATAAATGTCGGCGTTTAAACCCGGACACGATGTTTTGGAGTGGAGGGACATGCCTGTCGAAGGCAATCGCGTTCTTCATTCGGTAGCAACGCAGCAGAAATCTACAAACACATTTCCTCGACTGTGAAGCCCAATTTGGTCTTCCTCCTTGGGTTTTCTTCTAGTTTCCCTACGCTCATTTAGGAGTAAACCCCACTGAACGCAGCGGGGCTTCGTTGTGAGTCGACACAAATAGATCTGCGCCCATTAAGGGGTACCTCTGAGCACATGCAGAGTGCTTTTCTCTTTCCAGGGAGTCACGACACCGCGGGTCTTGGGAGGGTCTCGTTTTGGTCTCAGGGAGGAAAGACAGAAGGGAGGAAAGACAAAAAGGAGCAGCAGCTTGCATTATTAAAATCACACGGTAAATATGGCAGGTGAAACACGGTTGGACTGCCAAGGTCTGATCGAAACCCAGGCATTCTATAGAAGGATTAAAACATTCTCGCAAGATTGAGTTACTATCCCGGCAGCTGTGTTTTTGGCAGAGGTGCCCAAAAAGTAATACAATCCAACAAGGTTTGTATTTGGAGCCAATGGCGATGGCAAACTTTCCCTTCTTGTTGTTTCTTGGGAAATAAACCCCGTAGAGGGCATTTCCCACGAAGTTTTCTCCCACGGAAGGCCTAAGCTGCATCTACACTGTAGAATTACTGAGAAATGATCACGCTTTGGCAAAGAAGGCAGTGCCCAGGATTCTATAGCACTGAGCCATGCAGTTAAAGGGGAGCCAAACTGCATTAATTCTATAGTGTAGACCAGGCCTGGGCAAACTTTGGTCCTCCGGGTGTTTTGGACTTCGACTCCCACCATTCCTAACAGTCTCAGCCCCCTTAAGCGGCTGAGGGGGGAAAGAAAAGGGCCTGAGGCTGTTAGGAATGGTGGGAGTTGGAGTCCAAAACAAAATAGGCTGTTAGGAATTATGGGAGTTGGAGTTCAAAACACCTGCAGGGCCCAAGTTAGCCAGGGCTTTGAAAGTGGTGTCAAACTGCATCCATTCTATAGTGTAAGTCAAGCATGGGCAAACTTGGGCCCTGCAAGTGTTTTGGACTCCAACTCCCACCATTCCTAACAGGCTCAGGCCCCTTCCTTTAGGAATGGTGGGAGTTGGAGTCCAAAACAAAAGGGGCTGTTAGGAATTGTGGGAGTTGAAGTCCAAAACACCTGCAGGGCCCAAGTTTGCTCATACCTGATGTAGATGCACCCGTATGGCTAATTTAGGGGCTTCCATAGCACTGAGAAGAAGCGCACAGAATCGAAAAGAGGGCGCCCCTGAGCGTGTGCAGAGTACACTTCCCTCCAAGCCAAGGAAGGAAGGATAAACGTTTTGAAAGTTCCGGACAGACGCGTCAATATTTCGCAGCCCGGACTCTAAAGACACTGAATCCAAAACTAGGTCTGGAGGGTGGGGGTTCTCAACCTGTGGGCCCCCCAGATGTTTTGGCCTTCCACTCCCAGAAATCCTAAACTGGCTGGGATTTCTGGGAGTTGTGGGCCAAAACACCTGGGGACCCACAGGCTGAGAGCCACTGCTGTAGAATGAATGCAATTTGGCATGACTTACGCTGCTACGGCCTAATGCCATGGAATCGTGGGAGTTGCAGTTTGACAAAGATCTTTCGCCTCATCAAACTCGGATCGTTCCATTGCACTGAGCTAGAGTAATTAAAGTGGTGTCAAACTTCATTCCTTCTCCAAAGAAGACGAACCTCTGGGCTCTACAGGTTCCAAAGTTGGGTCCCGCTTTGCTCATCCAAAGGACTTGCTGGGGGGTGGGAAGCTGGAGAGGCCAGCAAAAACCGGACACGATTTGAAGCCATTTTAAACCGGGTCAGAAAGGACTGTCATTCCCATCTCCAGCTGCCTTGAGCCTAAAGTTTGCATGGGATTCGCTTTTATGTGAACTCACTCGGATTTGCGACTATTGCGAAGTGAACTGCTTGCCTTTTGCTCAGAACCACGAGATGACCATTCCCGAACTCATCAGGGATTTCTGAATGGGTCTGAGCATGGGATTGGCGGGCAAAGATGCCCAAGCTTGGCAGAGATATAATAAAGCAAGGAGCAAAAGGTGCATCTACACCAGGCCTGGGCAAACATGGGCCCTCCAGGTGTTTTGGACTTCAATGCCCACCATTCTTGACAGCCTCAAGCCCTTTCCTTTTCCCCCTCAGTCGCTTAAGCCTGAGGCTGTTAAGAATGGTGGGAGTTGGAGTCCAAAACATTTGGAGGGTCCAACCTCATCACACTCGAGAATGAATCCACTTTAAATCCGGCTGCTGCCTCCTTTTAGGGAGGAGCCTCACTTTTCAAAGGAAGGGGCCTGAGGCTGTTAGGAATGGTGGGAGTTGGAGTCCAAAGCACCTGGAGGGCCCAAGTTTGCCCATGCTTGATCTGCAGTGCACATGCCTCTTGGCACCCCTTGAATTGCCGCGGCTCAATGCTGAGGAATCCTGGGCTCTGCTCCTGAGTTTCCCAGGTCGTGAGCCTTCTCTGCCCGCGGGTGCTGGCGCCTCGCCAAGCTCCAGCTCCCAGGCTCCCACTGCAGGGAAAGTGGTGCCAAACTGCGCCTGATCCCCCGTGTGGATCCCCCCGGGCCGTGGGAGGGGGCCTGGACGGCGGGGCGAGGCAGAAGCAGCGCGGGAGCCCGAGGCGTCGCCTTCTCCTGACGCTTTCCGTGTTCCTAGAGGCTCTTGGTTACTGTTTAACCTCCCCACCCACGTTTCAGTTTGTTTAGTAAATCGATCCGATGCCTCCGGGGCCCCGGCTCTCTCGGCCCGGCCGCCATTGAGCCCTGGGGCCGCCTTCCTCGGGGCAGAAGGCGAGGGGAAAGGGCTGTGACCCGGGACGGAGGAGGGAGGGAAGGAAGGAAGGAAGGGAGCCGACCCAAGAGCGGCGGCTGGCACCCCGGCGGCAGGTAAGTTAAGTTTCCCTTCTGCGCCCTGGCTCCATGCAACGGGATCCTGGGAGCTGGAGTTTGCCGGGGCGCCAATACTCTTACGGGGAGAAGGCCAGCGCCCTTGTGACACTACAATTCCCATAAGATCCCGTAGCATCGAGCTCTGTCAAACTGCGGTCGTTCTACAGCGTAGGCGCACCCTTTGAATCTGCCTCCTTTGCTGTTGCTTGCAAGGAGGAAGGAAAACAACGCGAGCAATGGCTCCTGGATGGGAGTCACGTGGTCGCCCAGCTCCAGGTCCTCCCTCGACTTAAGTCCAAAGTTGGAGGAAGTTGCCTCTTGTTTCGGACCTATTTCCCAGCCTTGTTACTGGCGGGCTTGGCAAGCTGTAGTGCCCCCAAATGCCACCTTTCCAAAGCCCGCCTTCAAGGCGCTGTCCATTCTCTCCACTCCTGTTAGGAGGAACTTGAGGGCCCTTCCACACAGCCCTATATACCAGAATGTCTGCTTTGAACTGGGTTATCTGAGTCCACACTTAGATAATGTGGGATTTTCTGACCTGATATTCTGGGATATAGCGCTGTGTGGAAGGGCCCTCAGACTTTCTTTTCTTCTCTTTGTGTGTGTTTTCTCCCTGGGAGAAGAGCAGGCATACGATAACTCAGGGGTCCTCAAACTAAGGCCTGAGGGCCGGATAGGGCCCTCCAAGGTCATTTACCAGGCCCTCACTCAGGGGCAACCTATGTCTGAAACTACTTGAAAGCACACAACAACAACAACAACAACAACAACAATCCTAGGTTGTTGTAGGTTTTTTCGGGCTATATGGCCATGTTCTAGAGGCATTCTTTCCTGACATCTGTCTCCAACCTCACTACCTCTGAGGATGCTTGCCATAGATGCAGGCGAAACGTCAGGAGAGAATGCCTCTAGAACATGGCCATACAGCCCGAAAAAACCTACAACAACCCAACAACAATCCTATCTCATCAGCCAAAAGTAGGCCCACACTTTCCACTGAAATACTAATAAGTTTATATTTGTTAAAATTGTTCTTCATTTTAATTATTGTATTGCTTGTAAGGGTTATTTGTACTACAAATAAGATATGTGCAGTGTGCAAAGGAATTCATTCATTTTTTTCAAATTATAATTTGGCCCTCCAACAGCTTGAGGGGCTATGACCTGGCCAACTGTTTAAAAAGTTTGAGGACCCCTGCAATAACTGGCCTTTACCCCTCCAACCTGTTCTATCTCTGAGTTGTGAGTTTTCCAAGCTGTATGGCCATGCTCCAGAAGCATTCTCTCCTGATGTTTCACCCACATCTATGGCAGGCATCCTCAGAGGTTGTGAGATCTGTTGGAAATGAGGCAAGTGAGGTTTATATATCTATGGAATGTCCAGGGTGGGAGAAAGAAATTTTGTCTGTTTGACAACTCTTGTTGTTGGCCAATTGCAACATTCACACCTACCTCAAACAGACAAAAGTTCTTTCTCCCACCCTGGACATTCCACAGATATATAAACCCCATTTTCCTTGTTTCCAACAGACCTCAAAACCTCTGAGGATGCCTCCTCTGTCAGGAGAGAATGTTCTAGAACATGGCCATACTGCCTGGAAAACTCACAACAACCCAGTGATTCCAGCCATGAAAGCTTTCGACAATACATTGTTTTATCTCTGCCCCCCCCCCCCACATTTTTTGAAGCTGCTCTCCACTCAAGTCGCAGCCAAAGTGTGAAATACAGAAACCCCCTATGCTGACGCTTCCTTTTAAGATCTGGAAGCTCTTTGGTCCCTCTTTCAAGGAAAGACAGCATGAATAGTTTCCCAGTTTTGTCCAGAAATACTCAGAGGACTCATATCAGTTTCAAGCCACATATAACCAAAAAGGAGGTGTGGCTTGAGATGCCTTCCTTGTTTATCTCAAGATAACAAAAGAGGGAAAATCACTCTGGAAGAAAGACTCTTGGTTTGTTTCCTACTTCTGAGAGTTCATGAAATCATATAGGGGGCATCTACACTGTAGAATTAATGCAGTTTGATACCCTGTCTTCTTTTTTAGCAGTCTCATGATATCAGGCTCTGTGGGAGGTCTGTGCTTCACAAAGTTGCCACAAGTTGAAGTCCACTTGATGGTGCACAACAATGCATTTGGGGTCTATACTTAGCACCTGAATTTGTGAACATGACTCTCATAAGCTCCGCCTTCCACCACATCTGAGACAAGTGGCAAGTACAGACGTATATGATAATGAAGTACACACACATATGATAGTGAAAATGAATGTACCTCCATGTACCATTTTAGAAAGCTCTGTACTGCCACACGTGGTTACAGATAGAAATGTGACGACAAAGGATTCCCTTTCTCATATCAGGAGAAAAAAATCAGGATGTGAAAAACCTGGCCATCCCTAGGGCAGTGGGACAGAGAAAGGCCTTCACAGAAAATCTAAAGACATGTCCACACTCACATAGGGAGATATGGGCTTTCCTTTATTTGAAATGTTTGGATCAAAATGATTTTATCTAGTTTGGGTTTAAACATTTTTAATTTATGGGAAAATTGGATATGTTACCAGGCTATACATTATTTTCACTGCTTGGTATCTTGAATTATTTTCAATCATTTAAGTCAGGCATCCTCAAACTGTGGCCCTCCAGCTGTTTGGACTTCAACTCCCAGAATTCCTGACAATTGAACAAGTTCATTAGGGCTTCTGGGAGTTGGAGGCCCAAACAACTGGGGGGCTGCAGTTTGAGGATGCCTGATTTAAGCTGACAAACAAACATAAAGTTGTTGAAGGCTTTCATGGCTGGAATCACTGGGTTGCTGTGAGTTTTCTAGACTGCATGGCATTGTCTCCTGAAGTTTCACCCACATCTGTGGCAGGCATCCTCAGAGGTTGTGAGGTCTGTTGGAAACTAGGCAAGTGAGGTTTATATATCTGTGGAAGGCACCAATATGTAAAAACTCTAAAATCAGGACAGTAGCACTAAAAAGAGCAACACTAAAAAAACAGGGAAATTCCAAAAAGGAAATAATCTGGGCTAGTTGATACCTCCCAACAAAAGATTCCCCCAGCCAGGAAGCAACCAAACTTTGAAGCTGTAACGTCATTCAGTACTAATCAAGGTGGCCAATGGCAACATTCACACTTACCTCAAACAGGCAAGAGTTCTTTCTTCCACCCTGGACATTCCACAGATATATATCCACCCCACTTGCCTCATTTCTAACAGACCCCACAACCTCTGAGGATGCCTGGCATAGATGTGGGCAAAACGTCAGGAGAGAATGCTTCTGTAACATGGCCATACAGCCCAGAAAACTCACAGCAACCCAAACATAAAGTTGCTTGTTTTTGAGTTCAGAAATACTGAACTCAAAAACAAGTTTCCATACACTTTAAAAATGGGGACTGAATAGGGAGCCACAAAACGACCATTCATCATCCGATAGTCTCCGTGGGTGGTTGTTTCTTAAGCACTCAGAAGCACAATGAAAACAGCATGCGATGATGTCCTTTATTGTGGGCTACCCCAAGATCTAGTAGTTTGAGTGTTTGACTAAGAGTCCAGAAGACCAGAACTGATATATCTGCTTGGTGATGGAAACCCATGGATTGTTTTCTCATCTTCAGAAGATGGCAACAGTAAACTCCAAGAAAACCACATGATAGCTTCACCATAAAGTCACTCACCATGAGTAGGAAATGCTTTGAACACTACAGTGAGCCCTGATATCATTGAATAGAAGATGGGACAGAAATCTGCTAATAAATACATACATACGCACTTACATAAATACATAAATACTAGGTTGGGATGATCCATGACAATGTGCAACACATGGGTTAGTATAAGCCAGCATAAAATAAATGCGGTAAGCAAGGGCACCTCTGTTTCATTGAACATAGTGAGACCTATAAGTAAATGTGTAGCAAAGCAAGTAAGTACTTCCCTGGGTCCGTGGGATTCATTTTGACTCAGATTTCCTTAGAATAGGGATGGGCAAAGTGTGCTTTATGGATCACAAACCCAGGAATCACTATTTTCTTCAAAAACGACTTCTATAGCATGCATTTCCACTACGTATGGAGGCCCCACAGACTTCCAAAATAAAACAAATTATTGCAAAAATGGACCTAAAAAGCCTTCTGGGGGGCAGCCCATCCAAAACATGGGGAGAATATCCCTATATTACCAGAGGGCATGGGGGTGTTTTTTTTTGTTTTCAGCAGCAGGTGACCATCCAAGGAGTCATGGCAGCATTAATGTGATTTCCTACACTTTCCACAAATGCCCACTCCTTATTTCAAATTTAGGTACAGATTTACTGTCAGAAGCAGTGCCCACACATGCTAGTTTTAGGCAATTTGAGGTGTGTGTGGTAAAAGTCTGAAGCCTTCTAGACCCTTTTCCTCCCAAGTCAGAAGTGATTCCTAATATTTTCGCTGTTGTTTAGTCCTAGGGAATCATGGAGAGGGGTTACAGCTGTAATCTGATTTTTGCATTTTCTTCTACATACAGGAAAAAGAATATACCATGAAATATTCAGCTAAAGTCGGTTATGAGGAAACTGTTGTGAACATTTTATTGATCATCCCATTCTTCTTCTTCTTCTTCTTCTTCTTCTTCTTCTTCTTCTTCTTCTTCTTCTTCTTCTTCTTCTTCTTCTTCTTCTTCTATGTGTATAAAGCGAGTTAAGGTGGAAAGTGCTTAAAATGCTCTTTTGTAACCTGCTCCATACTTCCCATAATTCCTCTGTCGCTCTGCAGCTTTGAGGAGGCAGGGGGAAAACCAGTTAAAAATGCTGTTTTCATTGCTTGGTACTCAATTCCCTGTCTCTTTCTTCCTGTCTCACAGATGCATGGCAGCTCTGCCTGAGGCACACCTCATACACATTAAAAAAAATCCCGTGTAGGACAAGATCCCAATGCAGTTATCTTGTTCAGACTGTTGCCTTTCATTTTAGTGGCTCATACATTTGGTGTATAGAAAAGCCACCTACTCTTCCTGCTTACTTCAGCTTTCCTCAAGTCTGACTGACATAGAGACATTCAAGAATACTTCCAGATCCTATTTAACTATGATTAGATCCAGAGCAGGTTGCCTTCGGCAAATGGTTCATTTTGGGGGCCACATTAACAAGTTGTACATTTTCCTTGGTAAAGAAAGCTCTAGACTGCACCATTGAGTAATGGACTCTCTTTGGAGGTCTTTCAACAGAAGCCTTTTCTACACTGCCATATAAAATCCACATTATCTGCTTTAAACTGGATGTATGGCAGTGTAGACTCATAATCCAGTTCAAAGCAGATTATGTGGATTCTCTGCTTTGATAAGAAGGGGCCAGAGGTTGGATGGACATCTTTCAGGAGTGCTTTAGATGTGCTGCTTTGAGTCTCCTTGTGAAGAGAAAAAGCGAGGTAATAATAATAATAACAACAATATTAATAACAATAATGGCAAAATGGCCCTGAAATGGCCCTTTCAGTCACTTCAGTCTGCTAGGGCCCTTCTACACAGCCACATAACCCAGAATATTAAGGAAGAAACCCCCCCAATATCTGCTTTGAACTGGGTTATCTGAGTCTACACTGCCATATATTCCAGTTCAAAGCAGAAAATGTGGAATTTTATTCAGCTGTGTGGAAGGGGCTTAAGATTACTTTATTTAATGACATCTGTTCTTAGATCTTCTAAAACAACAGCAGGCAGTATTTCATCTAGTATACACTCCTTTACTGTGGAAGATAGTCCTCTACTGGAAGGGCTGACTATAATTTGGACAGAAATTGGATGCTCCTCATTATAATAGGAAACACTGTGATCTGGTGACTTGTGTGTCTGTTGCATCTGCAGAATAGATAGTGACTGCTGGCAGACAACTATAAAGCACATGTGCTCCTCCTTCTTCAGGTTATCTTTAAAACAAACCTGGATTGCACAGCCCATCAAATAGTAGACACTAGACCAGCATTTCTCAACCTGGGGGTCAGGACCCCTGGGGAGGGGGTCTCAAGGGCAAGTCAGAGGAGTCACCAAAGACCATCAGAAGACACAGTATTTTTCATTGGTGGGGTTCAGAATGCACTTTGATTGTATGTGAACTAAAACTCTCAATAACTATAACTCCCAAATGTCAAGGTCTATTTCCCTCAATCTCCACCAGTGTTCACATTTGGGCATATTGAGTATTTGGTCCAGATCCATCATTGTTTGAGTCCACAGTGCCCTCTGGAGCAAGGTGAACTACAAATCCAAAATTCAAGGTCAATGCCCACCAAACCCTTCCAATATTCAGTTCTTGTGGGTTTTTTCGGGCTATATGGCCATGTTCTAGAGGCATTTCTCCTGACGTTTCGCCTGCATCTATGGCAAGCATCCTCAGAGGTCTGCTGGAGCTGGGAAAAAGGGGTTTATATATCTGTGGAATGACCAGGGTGAGACAAAAGGCTTTTGTAAGTTGGGCTAGGTGTGAATCTTTTCAACTGACCACCTTGATTAGCATACAATGGGCTGACTGTGCCTGGAGCAAACTCTTCTTGAAAGGTGATTAGATGTCCCTGCCTGTTTTTCTCTCTGCTGTTTTAATTTTAGAATTTTTTAATACTGGTAGCCAGATTTTGTTCATTTTCATTTTCAACCATGAAAATGAACAAAATCTGGCTACCAGTATTAAAAAAAAATTCTAAAATTAAAACAGCAGAGAGAAAAACAGGCAGGGACATCTAATCACCTTTCAAGAAGAGTTTTGCTCCAGGCACTGTCAGCCCATTGTATGCTAATCAAGGTGGTCAGTTGAAAAGATTCACACCTAGCCCAACTTACAAAAGCCTTTTGTCTCACCCTGGTCATTCCACAGATATATAAACCCCTTTTTCCCAGCTCCAGCAGACCTCTGAGGATGCTTGCCATAGATGCAGGCGAAACGTCAGGAGAAATGCCTCTAGAACATGGCCATATAGCCCGAAAAAACCCACAAGAACTGAGTGATTCCGGCCATGAAAGCCTTCGACAATACCTTCCAATATTTTCTAATGGTCACAAGAGCTCTGTGTGCCAAGTTTGGTTCAATTCCCATCGTTGGTGGAGTTCAGAATGCTCTTTGATTGTAGGTGAACTATAAATCCCAGAAACTACAACTCCCAAATGACAAAATCAATTTCCCTAACCCAGGCCCGTAGCCAGGATTTCGATTTCGGGGGGGGGGGGGGGCTGAGTCTGAGTGAAAGAGGGTCTAGCTTAGCAAATCTTTTGTATCATTACCCCAATACCCCCATGCATATGGGATATATTGAGTATGGTGATCAGATCATGATATGAATAAACATAACAGTTTAAATAATGCACCAGTAAGGCCTTTTTGCGAACCACCATGAGAATTTCGGGGGGGGGGGCTGAAGCCCCTCAAGCCCCTCAAGCCCCCCCCCCCAGCTACATGCCTGCCCTAACCCCACCAGTATTCAAATTTGGGAGTCTTGGGTATTTGTGCCAAATTTGGTCCAGTGAATGAAAATGCATCCTGCATATCAGATATTTACATCATGATTCACCATAGTAGCAAAATTAGAGTTATGAAGTAGCAATGAAAATAATTTTATGTTTGGGGGTCACCACAACGTGAGGAATTGTATTAAGGGGTCACGGCATTAAGAAGGTTGAGAAACACTGCACTAGTCAGTTCTGTGAGAGCCTTTCAAATAATAGGATTTGGGGCATTCTAATTCAATAAGATACACATTCTTGCTATTTTTTTTTTAAAAAATCTACCCGTAATTCCTGACTCAAGTTGCTGATCAAAATGGGGGGAAACTAGCTGGAAATTCACTCTATCCTCTCCAATGGTGTTCATGGAAATAATGAATGTGTAAAAATTATGTATGGTTTCCATCCAAATGGAACACTGCCCCTGGCACTATACAAGGTTTAATATACCTTCTGTTTTTGTGGTTTTGGAAAGGAACTACGGAAATGAAGGAAATAATGTTGTCAGCCATCTCCCAGCCACAAAAATGGCATTGATCTGCCTTGTGAAGTGTTAGACTAATGCCACTGTATGAAACTCAGTGAGATGTGTAGCAAAACTTTCAGCAATTTTAATGGGTTTCTACTGGTTTCTACTTATGCGATGACTTGGGTGCTATTCTGTAACTTTGACCTGGCAGTTCTCGGTCACTTGAGCACATCAGCTGTGTTAAGTAATTCTGTTGTATCCTCACTTGGATATTATTTTAAATAGGAATGATAGCCAAAAGCTACTAGGGATATTATGTATGCAAGGCAGGAAGCAACACATATGTTTTTAAGATGTGTGAAGATATCTGCAAACCTGCCTCTTAAAAATCTTGAATTACCTTGTAAAAATACTTTCAGATGTCAGTCATAGTATAGGAAAGTAGAAAGAGGAAAAATGCAGTTTCTCTAGAGATTTTTTAAACACATGGAGATATGAAAATCTCTTTTAGTATGCCATAAGATACAGTGATTTTATCAGAAATACTTGACCTTGGAAAATGGAGAATCTGCCAGACCATGGCCAGCTATTTCTGGGAGATGTAAAGTAACTGTTCTGATAAAATCTGGTAAACATAAATGACTGCTGCTCTGTGGTACAAAATACCTTAAGTCATAACAACACAGCTGTAAATATAATACCAGTCAGTTTAAAAAAATAAAATAAAAATAAAAACACATATATTATAATATTAGCTTCAATAGCCATTTCATAGTATAGCCTATTATTCACTTAATTTTCTTAACATTATTGATTCCTCGTTTATCTTCCACAAGTGCCTAGAATTGTTTCTCAACCTGTGGGTCCCCAGATGTTTTGGCCTTTAACTCCCAGAAATCCTAACAGCTGGTAAACTGGCTGGGATTTCTGGGAGTTGTAGGCCAAAACACCTGGGGACCCACAGGTTGTGAACCACTGGCCTGATAGTATCACTCCCCTTGTAACATATAATTACTTAATGAAAAGAATGATATTATCCTTATTTAACGTGTTGCCGAAGGCTTTCATGGCTGTAATCACTGGATTGCTGTGAGTTTTCCAGGCTGTATGGCCATTTCCAGAAGCATTATCTCCTGACGTTTTGCCCACATCTATGGCAGGCATTTTCAGTGGTTGTGAGGTCTGAGGTTGGCCTGCCATAGATGTGGGTGAAATGTCAGGAGAGAATGCTTCTAGAACATGGTCACACAGCCTGGAAAACTCATAGCAATCCACTATCCTTATTTATATATATATATTTATTTGGGAAATATCTATATCACCTTTCTCCAAAGACTCAAGGCAGTTTGCAACAGCAGTTAAACATAAATATAAAATAAACAATGAAAAAAGTAAAAAAAAAACTGTACTAGGTGTACCCACCACACATTGCTGTGGCCAACCTTCCCTTCCCATTTCTCTCTTTTCTTCTTTCCCTTTTTTCTTTCCTTCTCTCCATCTTTCCTTCTCTACCTCTTTCCTTCCTTCCCCTCCCCTTTTCTTTCTCTCATTTCTTCCTTCTCTGCCTATTCTTGGACTGCAATTCCCAGCAGTTATCCTGATTAATCGATTGATCTATCTACCTACCTACCTACCTATCTCTATGTAATCTATCTACTTTATCTATCTGGAGGATTGCTGAGAGTTGCAGTTCAGGAATCAGAAATTGGAAATATGCACTGTATTGTCGCTTAGCTTTTTTGGTTTTTAAGTCCTTTCTGCTGGTTTTTTTTTGGGGGGTGGTGGGTGGTTATGAGTGATGGTCACTCATTGGTCTGTTAAGGATGTCATGTCCAAATTTTGTGTCAATTTGTCCAGTGGTTTTTCAGTTATGTGTTAATCCCACAAACTGACATTATATTTTTATTTATATAGATAAATTTTACTATAACTTAGTTGTGCACTAGTTATTGCCAAATGAATTAATAAAAGGAACTTGTTTGTAACTAGCTATGTCTAAGCCAGCATTTCTCAACCTGGGGGTCGGGACCCTGGAGGGGGGGGGGGGTCACGAGGGGTGTCAGAGGGGTTGTCAAAGACCATCAGAAAACACAGTATTTTCTGTTGGTCATGGAGTTCTGTGTGGGAAGTTTGGCCCAATTCTATCTTTGATGGGGTTCAGAATGCTCTTTGGTTGTAGGTGAACTATAAATCCCAGCAACTACAACTCCCAAATGACAAAATCAATCCTCCCTAACCCCACCAGTATGCAAATTTTGGCGTATCAGGTATTTGTGCCAAATTTGGCCCGGTAAATCAAAATACATCCTGCATATCAGATATTTACATTACAGTTAATAACAGTAGCAAAATTACAGTTATGAAGTAGTAACGAAAAAATGTTATGGTTGGGGGTCACCACAGCATGAGGAACTATATTAAGGGGTCTCAGCATAAGGAAGGTTGAGAAACACTGTTCTAAACTCTCTTTGAAAGGACTTTTACAATCTGATTAAACTGTTTACTACTTTGTGAAATGAGACACAATTTGGGAAGTGAAAATTAATATTTTAGTTTTAGATTAAAAGGAGGAGCTTGGGACAATGTGCCGCTTATTTCAAAACTCGCTAGGTCATCGATTTTCCCATTTCATTTTTTTTGTAGTAGCATTAATGGTAATTTTATAGTGTTCCATACAATTGGAAAGATCTGATGATGAATTTCCTTCCAGTGCCTGGTTTAACTGAACCAGTCAGCTGTACAAAAACCCTCTCTTGCATCCCAACTAAGTTGAAAAGCTGGTAAAGAGATTCCCTATTACAGTGACGCTAAGCATGAAATGTAAGCAGGGTTGCATATCCTGTATCTGTTATATGGAACCTTTTCTTGTTGCTGCCTGATTTATTGTTTTTGATGGCTGTATTATTCCAGCATTTATGCAGAACCCAATAGGAGGTAAGGAATGCTATTCTTTTGGTGATAGATGTAACTTATCATAAAGGTGAATGTCTTTTATGAGGCTACATTCTCCTGGAAAATTATCTTGGTAAGACAATATGTTGCAACTCTATGCAAAGGAGCGCATATTTACACTCACTTTATCTTATGCTACATGCTTTGTGTCCAAAATCTGATGCACACTAAATGAGAATAAATCTTACTGAACACCATAAAGTGTTAATTCTGTGGAAATAGCCATAGGAACAGCTTGTGAATGTTTCATTATTGTAAGGTACAGAGGTAATAGCATAACTGAAATAATTGACAGGGAGGATTTTGTCAAAAAGAAAAATTGTCCTAAATTTTGGGATAGTTTGGAGGTATTTTAAAATGTAATTCAACAGCTGTGATTGAATCGGGGTTTTCACTTTACATTTTCATTTTTTTTTTAAAAGTTAAATTTAGGTTGGAATAACACATATAATGTCAAAGCTGAAATCTATCAAACTGAAAGAGCTAGGCTACATTTTCAAACCTTTTCCAATTGTCAATTTAAGTTAATTGAAAGCGAAAGGTCTCTGATTCAGGATTGGGCCGTTTAAACACAAGCGTGCTGCTTTCATTTCGTAGAAGGGCAATCTCCCTCCACACACGTATTTTTAAAAGGTTCATTCATAATTCTCCCTTCACACTTCTATTGGAAATGACAGAATTCATTATTTTTGAGCTTCAAACTATTTTCCTCCAACTTGGGTGATGAATTGTATGAGATTTACTTCACAACATGACATGGCAGCCCTTGAGATTTTAAAATACTATGGGCGAGCTGCCTGCCCTTTGTAACTCCTCAGGAGAAAAAGTGGAGAGAACTTCAGACAAGACTCCATGTCTTGCTACCCTGTAAGTAACAGGAAAGGATTTCTATGTCATGCTCGCAAGAGTTTTAGGATCGGGGGAATGGGGGCTGGCAGCCATAGGCACTTTTATATCCTGTAATGTTAGACAGATGAAGAAGGTAGCACAATCTATTCTACCTGCTTTCTGTATAGCTAGTGATCAAAGAAATATCCCCCTCAATCTGCCACATATTGTACGTATATAGTATGGACCCTGTAACTACTGGGGATATGTTCCAAGATAAGTTCCATTCTAAGACATGGATACTTGAAACTGTGGATAATCCCAAACCCTACATTTTTACTATACTTGGGCTCCCCCCCCCCCATGTCAGGAGTGATTAGAGGAACTGCAAGTTGCTTCTGGTGTGAGAGAATTGGCTGTCTGCAAGGACATTTTCCAGGGAACGCCCAGATGTTTGATGTTTTACCATCTTTTGGGTGGCTTCCTTTATGTCCCCGCATGGGAAGTGGAGCTGATAGATGGGAGCTCACCTCGCTCCCTGGATTTGAACCGTTGACCTTTTGGTCAGCAGTCCTGCCCGCACAAGGGGGCTCCTATACTTGGTTTGAAAGGAAATCATGGAATTGCACTAGAGGACCTGGACAGTCCCACTAACATTTTCATGGAGAAATATTTTTGGATCATGATTAAGTGAAAGCATAAATATCTAATTCCGTTGGCCCACGGGGGTTCCACCATGTGGCACACTAGACCCCAACAGGTTCATGAGGCTTTGTAGTGGACAGTGGCATCTTGTCATCACATCTGTCTCGGAATCCAGAGACCATGTCCCTGCTCACCTGACTGTGCTATTGAGACCAGTATCCATTCATTTGGCCCCAATTTCTGATTTCAGTCTGCATAACTGCCTCCATGAAGGAGACACTTTTTTTTTAAAAAAAAAAGATAAGTGTCTTCTGAATTGGCCAATTAGTTTGTTTTCATTTTTTCAGTCCATTTTAGTATGTTATCTCTTGTTGCCATTGTTAGACTTGGCTCTTCAGACTGCCTCCTTAGAACATTACTTTAGGCACTGTTATCTGCCTTGTGTCTTGTTCTCACTCTGTCTCTCTGCCTCTCCCTCTCTTTTTCAGTTCAGCTTTTCTGCATTGTAGCTTGGTTGTCATTTAGCTAAAGGGCCCTTTCACATTGCACAGTTATAAAAATGTGATTCCACTTTAACTGTCATCACTGCATTCTGTGGATATCTAGAATTTGGTGATTCTCAAACTTTACTCCTCCATGCATTTAGATATCAGATCCCAGAAACCTTAGCTGCCTTGACCACTGATTGAGGATTCTGGAAACTAAGGACCAAACACTTGGAAGACCAGAGTTTGGGAAACACTGCTGGCTGAGAATTCAGACCTCAAATCTCAGATTTCCATTGGATAGAACCACGGTAGTTAAAATGAAATTATGGCAACAAAATGATGTATAGGCAGTCCTCAAGTTATGAACAAGATGGGTTCTATAGGTTTGTTCTTAAGTTGATTTTGTATGTAAGTCAGAACAGATACATTTTTAAGTGTAACTCCAGCCATATCTACACATACATACACATACATACATACGTACACACACATATACACATAGTACTATGGATAACATAGGGAAGGGTTAGAATCCCTGTGGTGTTTTTCTGTCTGCAACCATGTTCAAAAGACTTCACCTCACTTTTTGTCCCTGTGATAATTAGATTTTGAAAAAACTGGAAAAAATTGGCTTGTTATGGAAACAAGGATTGGTAAGAAAACTTCAGTTGAGACACCTTTTTCCCATGATAACTCTTTCACGAGTAAATTTCCCTTCCTGGAGGTAGATTTTTCTCACTTCCTGTTGTCTCACCCCCATTCTTAACTATGAGTAATTTTAAGCCAGATGTTTGTAACTCGGGGACTGCCTATAGTGTGAAAGGAGTCCAGAAGTCCAGCTCCCCCACCACCCCAAATGTGGTTTCCTGCCTCTGATATATTTACAGAAAGTACTTCTGTTGGTGTCAGTAATTGTTGTCAGTGAAATTGTCTTTCACAAGAGGGAAAATATGCATTTATGCAAATGATCTTTCTTCACAACTGACAGAGTACGGCTGGAATCCTGTTGGTTCATCCCAACTGTTATAGACATATTGAATCGATTGTTGAATGTTAATTCAAGATATATGTAAGTCCAACAGATTTAAAGGTTGGGACTAACAATAGCATTTAGGTCAAGGTGTGTATCCCCAGTATTAACACATTACAGAGAATGGGTTGTAAAAATCATAAAGCTCAAAGACAAAATTGTCTCCTATCTTGAGAGTAAAGACAGCAAATTGGATCCCAGGGGAAGTAAAAAAAATGTTTTCTAAAGTCTGATTTAAAAAAAAAGATTTTGAAATTTCCTAAAGAGGCACAGTTGTCATAATAATAATAATAATAATAATAATAATAATAATAATAATAATAATAATAATAAGAAGAACTGGTAGGATCACAAGCTGAAAAAAGTTACAGAAATTGAACACGTCAAACTCCTCTGGGACTTCCTAATTCAGACAGACAGAGTTCTAGAGCACAATATTCCTGATCTCACAGTCGTGTTAAAAAACAAAGATTGTTGATGTTGCAATCCCAGGTGACAGCAGGATTGAAGAGAAACAACTGGAAAAGCTGACACAATGTGAGGATTTAAAGATCAAACTGCGAAGACTTTGGCACAAGCCAGTCAAGGTGGTCCCAGTCGTGATTGGCACACTGGGTGCAGTGCCTAAAGACCTTGGCCTAAAGACAATCGATGCTGACAAGATTACCATCTGCCAGCTGCAGAAGGCCACCTTACTGGGATCTGCATGCATCATTCACCGATATATCACACAGTCCTAGACACTTGGGAAGTGTTTGATGTGTGATCCAATGCAACAGCCAGTAGAGTGATCTTGTCTGCTGTGGACTCATCTTGTTGTGTTGTTAATAATAATAATAATAATAATAATAATAATAATAATAATTATTATTATTATTATTATTTTATATCTAGCCCCATCTCCCCGAGGGCAGCTAACAAATATAGAAAAGCAAAAATTCAAGGCTATCAAAATGTATGCATAAATTAATAAAACATATAAAACAGTGTAGCATTCAAAATATAAATAGACCATAATAAAATAATAAAACACAATACAAAAAGAGTTAAAAGTTATGTCGATATATGCACATACATTTCTTTTGTCTCTGTGCTGTTACCTGTAGTCAAACAGATTCTTCAGGGCTCTGAAACATTAGAAATCCTTGAAAAACATAGGTTTGTGAGAAGTAATAACACAGAGAACAATGATGCTGCTATAAAACATTTTCATCATTCTGGGAGTGAGGGATTGAAACCCCTTTTCACTCTTTCACCCTTTTTCAACCCTTTAAACTCTTTCCAGCTTTTGAGGGATCTCTTTTTCTGGAATCACTAGTTGGGATTCTCAATTTTCCTGTCTGTTCATTGCCCAAAGGGTTTTTCTGTGACAATTTGGTTTTAAGAAGGAGACAGTCACTCTGTTGATCTTTTAAAAACAATATTATTCAATCATGCAGAGGATGGGAGTATTGCATTTTTGATCTGAAGGCTGAATCTGTCTGTTCTTATTCTCTTTAATAGAGGATTTGATGCTGGTAAAAAGTTTAAAAGTTATATTTGTAATTTGGGTCTTTTGAAACTCTTAGAAACTTGGCTAAGAGACTTACAAGAGGATCTGTTGTTTATGTGATCATGCTGTATTGTTTTGGGCTCCTCACGGACTAAGCAGGCAGGAATTTGAGTAATCTTTTAATTGCCGTGATTCTACTCTATGGAATCCTGTGAAGTGGATGGGTCGCATTTAAAATTCTCAGCCAGAGAGCTTTCATTTTCACCCAACTACAAGACCTGAGATCCCATAGGATGAAGTATTTATTAATCGTATCAGGAGCGAACCAAACAGTTGGATTGTATTTAAAAACAGTTATCAGTGCTAAATAATTCTGTCAATCATTGCGGTTTTAATAACTGTTTTGATATTTGATGATGTACTGTTTTTAATATGATTTATGTTTAAAATATAGTTTTAATATTGTAGTTGTAAGGCATTGAATTTTTGCCATTATCTATGTGTAAACCGCTTTGAGTCCCCCTAGGGGTGAGAAAAGCGGCATATAAATGCTGTAAATAGTAATAATAAATAAATAATAAATTTTGCTTGTTGATTGTGTTAAGCCATCTGAAGGTTTATTCTAGAAGAAATGTGGGATATAAATATTAAATAAAATAACAAATATTTGTTGATCTCCAAGACAGCATTTTCTTCTCAAAACTGAAGTTTGGAAAATTTGGCTGCATATGTATTAGGTACGTTATTTAATGCTTGCATGTAGTTCTGGTGGGAAGACAAAACAAGCAAAAAAGGAGACCACTAGATATGACAAATGCATTTATTTTTAAATTGAGCCCAGCTTGTTGTGAACAGAGGGTCTCCCACCCCCTCAGCATCATTCTTGAACAACTCATTTCATCCTGGTATGTGCATTATGTTGTAACTTAATACTGCATTTGAAATGGTTTGGTATACAATGCACTTATATTACTTAAGTTCTCATCCTTTGGTTACTCAGTGTGATTGTGTGAGGTAATTCCATTGGGAAAGCACAGCCTCTGAGGCAATACTATTCATGTTATTTGTTTGAAGATGGCTTATGATAGGGCCTGTCACTATTGTTTGGAGATACTTCACAAGAACCATTAATCAAAACTGATGTTCATGCATTTGTCTAAACTGGAAAGATCCTCACATAGAGAGTGTCCAATACATTAACAGCTACTTTAGTTTTCAAGTTGTGTAGCATTGTAGTTCAACTTTATTTTGCCATTTTTTTTCCAAGTGGAACACTGTGTTAATTTGAATACTCTGATGTGAGGAAGGATTTAGATAACTTGAAATGGGTTTAGAAGAAGGCAAGGTATATAGGCAGCATTATCCTATGGGAATGTTGGGGTGAAGTTCAAGACTTGGGAGGGCATGATATCATTGCCTCAATAGTTAGAGGGCTGTCAGAGGAAAGAAGGAAAACATTAGTTCTGTCCTTCCCATAAACCAGGACTAAATATAATGTGCTTAAGTTACAAAACACAGATTTCTGATGAACATTATGTGAAACTTTTTTGATGACAGAGCAGTTTGACATTCACTAGAAGGGTAGTGGGTAGTGGGCTATACTTTAGAGATCCTGAAGCAGGGTTTCAGGAGCCATCTGTTGGGAAGGTAGCAAGTAGTTTCTATGTCAGTGGGGCAATGAGTTTGACTTGTATCATGACTTGAATTGTCATTCAATCTGATGTTCTATACGATATTAACTGATCCTGTTAATTTACTTCATTTCCATGATATTTCCTATGCCCTTATACATTGTTATCCACCTTACTAAACCACTTATCCTTTAGCTAGTTCATGTAGTGGTTTTCCTCCCTCTCTCCAAAATTAGTCTGCTGTTATTGTTGTTGCTAGCTATTATTGTTATGTTGTGTTATGCTGTTTCATGCTGTCTGAATTGTTTTGCTTTGTTTTTAATTGTATTCTGCCTTGGGCCCCATGTAAGCCGCCCTGGGTCCCTTCGGGAAGATGGAGGCAGGGTAGAAAAATAAAGTAGTAGTAGTAGTAGTAGTTCTTCCTCTTCCTCTTCTTCTGCTGCTGAATGTTCCTATCCAGGCTTTTAGAATGCTTGACACATTTAACATCTTGAAAAGTTTATTTAAAGCTAGTGAAAACCTGAAATAGATCCTTCTCCCCTCTGATGTAGGCATTGCCAGCCACTACTGGCAACTTATTGTATCAAGACTGCCTCTTTAAAAAATGGCATGTGATATGAACTTTACAGATTTGCGTTGAAGACACAAATGAGATTTTCATCAAAAAATTAAATTTAGCACAAAGTAATGCATGTAGACACCCGAAAATGTGTCTCAAATCTATCTAGTACCTTGCAGCACATATCTGATTCTCTGTCATTGACTTTTTGAAACAATCCCTCATCTTTCCATTTTCCAAAAGGAGTTGTGTGAAATAGGAATTTTTCCTGTTATGCATAATGAGCCTTGAAGCATTTTCCTAGTATTTTTCTAATGTGCCAGTATATTATGTATTTAAAGAATCTAAGGTTGTTCATATCTGGATGGAAATCTGACGTGTGAGATGATATTGTCAGTGGCCAATCTCCCCCCACTGACGAGAAGCATTTAATTCTGTTATTGGTATATGACATTCTAGATCACTGTTGAAAATCGATAACCTGCTAAAGGTCAGCCTTACAGTTTGACCTAAATCCATTTAGAGCTACTTTATATACCTCATTAGTAATGTAATTTAAGGGTAAAATGCCTTGCCCACATACCGTTATACAGTGTCATTAGTATGTTTATTTTTATTTTTCCCGTCACACAGCCTCTCGATAACTGTGTATGTGCCTGGTGGTCTCTAGACACTTACATTTACAGAATAAATAGATCAGAGGTTTTCACATTGTGGTCCAGAAAGCTTTTCCTGGTGGTTTGCAAACAACTGATGGATGACTTGATGGTATATCTTCTTCCTTATTTACAGAGGCTAAATTGTATTAGGAGAAACTAAAAACCCATTTAAATATCTCCCCTCCCCATATTCTCCATATGAGTAATTGCTGTAATTTCAAAATGATCTTAGGCACTCTTGGACATGAGAAGTGAGCTTGTTCAGGAATGCCTACCGAGGAGTAATTCATGGTGCAACCTATCACAACACAGGAAGACTTTGACAAATATGGAAATATGAAATACAGTGTACTGTTTGACATCAGATTGAAAGCAAGGCTTCTATTGTGAAAACTGGGCTGACAATACTCCTCTGTTCCGGCATTATCAATTGGAGACTTACTCTGTGTGTGAATTTCCCCATTTCCTGAATAAAGATGTCAGACAATACATTAGACACATACAATTTTTGTTTGATAATTACAGAAATCTTCAACAAGACAAATAATAGTATAGTGAATACTTACCTGCCTGGCAATTCTAGTAGCATCCCATTTACTTTATGAGAATGATATCACCTTGAAGGAGTGGATCAACCAGTCACTGGATCATATCTTTCATAGCAGCCCATAGCTGCTTTAGCCTACCTCTCTGGTCAACACTGATGGACCTATTTGTGCAGGACTAAATGAATGCTGACTTCCTCCATATTCTGGAGAAAGTGAGTGTTCTTTGGCCTTGCAGGCACCATGAGAAGTAGGCTGGGTTAATGAACCTTTAACCTCTAGCTACCTGAAGTTTCTCACCTTGGACCTCCCTCAGTTACTCCCAGTTGTAACAAGGATTAGCCAGATAAAAATATTCCATATGCTGTTGCTAGCAGCAAGGAGGACAAAAAAAAATGTTTCGAAGCCAACCTAAGTGTCTACCAGGAGTGCTACTCTGAGCACGGATGGAATTTGGGAGAGTATGGAAATCCTAGAGCCACATAAGATGGAAAAGAAACTGGAGAAAAACCCGAGGATGTCTTAAAAGGCTCCTTCATTGCTCACACCAGATATCACAATAATGTGCTGTTTGGAAGATTTCCATAAGCCCCCATTCCAACCATGACAAAAAGGGGCAAATCTGTTGGAAGATACTTTCCTCCCCCAAACTGTAGTCCTTTAAGAGAGATATATGTGCATTTAATAACATGCAGTTCAGATTATTTTCATAACTAATTTTAACACTCATGACTAGTATGAAACATTATAATTTCCCAAGGTCATATTTGGTTGCAGAATTTAAACAGAACTTGACCTAAAATTGTGTAGGCATTCTATTATATTGTGCCTGCACAATTTTAACAAGTGTGCTCCAAATTATAGCTACAATGTGAATTATTTCTTTTTTTTAAAAAAGTAGCCAGGACAAAAACAAACACAGTAATACACAAATAAATTCCCCTGAAGGGGTCTTTTGTGTAGAAGCAACTGTAATATATCTCCCCTGAAAGTTGCCATGCTATTTTTGGAGGACGGAACCATGAAGTAGTGAAGTAGATCTGGAGATGTAATGTGCTCTAGTTATCAGTAAGTTGGCTCTACTAGAGTAAATTTTTTTATAGGGGAAACACTGCAAGTTTTCACTGAGGTCAGGGAATACCCTCAGTGAAACAACTGTATATTTTACTGAGTTGTTGTAGGTGTTTTGGGCTGTGTGGCCATGCTCTAGAAGCATTCTCTCCTGGCATTTTACCTGCATCTATGGCAGGCATCTTCAGAGGTTGTGAGGTCCTCACAACCTCTGAGGATGCCTGCCATAGATGCAGACGAAATGTCAGGAGAGAATGCTTTTAGAACATGGCCATAAAGGCCTGAAAAACCTATAACAACTCAGTGATTCCAGCCATGAAAGCCTTCAACAATACATTGTATGTTTTACCCTCATCCTCGTCCTACCCATGACCAAACTTTAACAATGAAAATATCAGAATACTTTCGTTGTAAAAAATGTAACAGATCTCAAGCAGAGCAAATCTGCTGTTTTAATCTAGTGTTTGTGGGCCAAGGAGATCAAAGGGGGCAGAGGATAATTTTCATGTAGATTAGGATGTGTAATATTAATTGCAGGCATAAAAAGCATCCCAAGAGCTCGATGAATTGGAATCCAGGTTCAGAAAAAATCTTCATGCCATCTTTTAAATATTCAAAGAAACGAGTATCTATTTATATTTATTTTGTAGGCAGACATCTATGGTTACTTTATTTCTATCCCTCCTATGTTATGTATAGTTCTGCCCAGAGTTAGCAACTGGCACCAACAATCTATAGATCTTATTTTGTTTAATCCTTTTGTTGTTGTGAATTCTGCAATCGCTGAAATGGCTGCATGCTCCCAAAGCTCAGGTTTGTTGATGAATCAAAAAAGAATTTACAGAACCTGCGAAAATGGGACTCACAAGATTGGTTGTGGTCCACTTTCTCATTTGTGGTTTTCTTTTTCTACCCCCCTTTTTCTTCCCCCCTTCTTTTCATTTTGTTTGAGATTGAATTTTAGAAAGAGCTTTGTTCCAGACAGTAGCTTATGGCAGTGGGTTGCAGAGATGAGATTTCGTTGAATCACAGAACTAATACACAAACAGAAAATATGTGAAAATTGAAATGACAAGCTAGAGTAGTTTGGTTGTTGAGATAGATTAAAAAACCCTAGGTTTGCAAGGAAATGAGAGGGTGAGGAAGATGTATGTTTGTATGTGTGTGTTTTAACTGGAGAGGAATTGTTTTGAACCACAGTTGTTAATGTGCCTAGATATCTTATAGATACTTATTAAAATAAAAGAGACCTCATTTTTCTTATAACAGAAACAATGATGCTTCTAATCCATTTTCTAATGTTTCAAAAAATGTGGCTGTGGCTGTCTCTCTACTTATATTTTCTGCTTGCATTTTAAATATTTTTATGATTTGTCCATCATGTTATGTCTTTCAATAAAGTGACATTGTTTGGAATGGCTATCTTTACTGAGATAATTTGCCAAATGAGCATAAGTGGCTGTCGTGGATACTGGAAACTGGAAACTGTCTTTTCAGCCACCTCCTTGCCTTGTAATGTGTCCAGCTTATAGAAAGCAAGGTGGCACCCCTGTGTACCTTTGGGTTTCTCCAATGTGTATCATTGGACTTTCATCTGATTTAGTTTTACCTTTAGTGTGTTTTCAAATGAGGCTTTTATTGTGCCCTTTTCCATTTATGAAATGTTATGAGACAATCCTTACTTGAATATGGAATAGACTCCTCATACTATATAATTCTTATTTAGAGTACAGCTAACTGAATTCCCAGATGAGCATGGAGCTGAAACCCAAAAAGTAAATTTGGTCTAGAGGGGGTTGTCTTCCATGTTTCTTATACTTCTTCAATAATAATAATAATAATAATAATAATAATAATAATATATTTTTTATTTATATCCCACTTTTCTCCCTAAATGGGATCCAAAGCAGCTTACAACATAATATAAAAGACAATACAAAACAATATGCATATGTAAAACAATAACCTATAAAACAAATTTACAATAAGAAATAAATAAATGCATTCAAAAACATCTGTCTCTAATACAATTACTGCAGGCACCCCCACAAGACAGATGGTAAACATTAGCATGACTCAATAAAAGTTAGCCTTCCTGTCATTACATCTGAGTGTCTTCATCAAAAGCTTGTGCAAACAGGAAGGTCTTTAGCTGCTTTTTAAAAGATGTCTGGGAAGGGCCTGTTTTAACCTCCTTGGGGAGGGGGTTCCAAATAGTTGGAGTGGCCATGGAGAAGGCCCACTCTCTTTTCTCCTCCAATCGCATTTGTGATGGTGGTGGCAATGAGAGGAGGGCCTTGCTAGACGATCTTAACGTTTTGGCAGGTTGATATGAGGGGATGCAGTCAGATAGGTAAGTAGGACCTAAACCATTTACGGTTTTAAAGCTAAAAACCAGCACCTTGAATTGGACCCAGAAAGGAATTGACAGTCAATGCAGGTGCTTTAGCAGGGGAGTAGTATGCCCCCTGAGTGCAGCACCTGGCTGCAAATCTCTGAACTAATTGAAGTCTTCGAAGAACCCCCAGTAATGTAATGGATTAAATCCTTGTTCCAGCAGGACTGAATACTGACAGGTTGTAGGTTTGATTCCGGGGAGAGCAAGGATGAGCTCCCTCTGTCAGTTCCAGCTTCCCATTCAGGGACATGAGAGAAGCCCCCCACAGGATGGTAAAACATCAAAATATCTGGGCATCTCCTGGGCAGCGTCCTTGCAGACAGCCAATTCTCTCACACCAGAAGCGACTTGCAGTTCTCCAAGTCGCTCCTGACATGGAAAAAAGAGAGAGAAGTTTCCAGACACTCTTCAAGGGCAGCCCCACGTAGAGCCTTTACAGTAGTCTAAATGGGATGTAACCTAGGCATGGACCACCAGTCTGGCTTCTCAATGTATGGTCACAGCTGACGCACAAGTTTTAATTGTGTGAAGGCCCTCCTGGCCACTGCTGACACCTGGGCCTCTAGGCTTAGCAATAAGTCCAGTAGAACTCCCAGACTGTGGACCTGCGTCTTCAGGGGGAGTGTGACCCCATCCAACCTAGGTTGTCACCCTATACCCTGGTCTGCCTTCTGACTGACCAGGAGCACCTCCATCATAACTGAGAGACCACCACTGAAAAAAGATCTGCTCTCATGTTCACACATTTAATTGATCTAATTAACCACACAAGAGCAAGAAATCTGTAATGATACCAGAGGTGCAAAATATATAGAATGGGAAATCTATAAAAAAAAAGACTCATTTTTTAACTATTAGAAATTAACTTCAAATAATTTCTGGTTGTGTGCTGGGATTAAGGACATATTTTCAGCAGGTGATCAGTGTTGGTACTGAAGGAAATTTATTCCTAGACCCACAAATGTTGTCTCTTCCTGCTCCAAGCACATAGATGGATTCAAAAGGGTGAGTCTAGTTCTTTTAGGTAATCTGTCACAGGTTATTTAAAGCTGCAAAGTTGGTACCAAACTATTGAAAATTAGCCTGAAAGGAAATTGATAACTGGCAGAAAAGAGATGTTACATGCTCAGGATTTCTGCTTCTCAAACATTCTGGTAGCCACTTTTTTAGCCACTGGAATTTCCAAGAAAACCTCAGATGCAGCACAATGTAAAGCACAATTCAATAATCTAGATCAGAAGTAAGGGACTGGATTACAGCAGCAAGTTCTTACCATTTCAAAGCTGCTTTAACCTCATCAAGAAGACCAAAATTTTCAAAAGGGGATAACTCCATAGAGGACTGGCCTGAACATCTGGTTTCCCAATTAAAAATAATAATCCGGGTTTATGTGGATTAATGTTCAATTTACAATTCCTGTATATTTCCTCCCGTTTACAAATCTCAAGGGGGAAAGGCAGAATCATGTGTCATAAATGTACTGGTAATGATGAAATCCAAACCTCTAGATGTCAGTAGCTATTTCAAAGCTATTGAAGAGAATGGAAAATATAACTGAACTACAATATGCTCCATAAGTGAATGAGCATGGTGCAGAATTGAGTTAACCCAGCAGAACGTATTGTCACTAGCCAACCACATAGGACTATTGGCATCATAATATTGTGATTACTAAGTCAGCATTGCAGAAATATATGGTGATCAGTGGTGCCTAAGGCTCCAGAGCTATCCAGTTGGACTCCTATATTCCTAACACTCAATAAGTGGTAAATATCCTAAATCATCCAGAGCAATGGTGGTTGCTAATCTCTCCAAATCTGAATGGAATTAAGTTTGAAAATGATTCAAAAGGATTCATTTATTTTAAGACTGTCTGCAGTTGAAGACCCACCACCTTTGCTAACTTTTGTTTTAAAGGAGGTGCATTTAAGTTAAAGAATAATGTGTAGACATAGTTATAGAGCAGCCTTTTTCTGTCTGTTTGGGCTTTTTTTTTGGTGTGGTGGAAGAGGACAATTATACTGTCTAGTTTTCTCAATTTCATCTTTTCAAGTTGAGGTTTGAGATGGATTTATGGTACACATCAATGTATGTGGTGCTTTATTTATTTTCCCTATTTCCTTTTTGAATAATTCTGTTGACAAGGTTTGAGTGACAGGGATTTACTTTTCCTAACCATTTAAAGTCTGCTGTCAATTTTTATGATTCAGCAGGGATTCCAACCTAAGATGTAACAGTTTCATTATCGTGATTTTTACCTCCTCCCAAATCTACTCTTTTTAGGGATTCATGAGACTATTCATTGTTGTAATTCCATAACTCATATGCTGTGATCCTTATTTTTGAATTTGAGGCTTTATCTGTCCAGTTTCTCCACTATATGTTTTATAGCCCCTAACAGATGAAAGCATGTGTGCATTCAAAATTTGTAATGCCCATATATAGGGTGTTTTTGGGATATATCTGTAGAAAAACAGAAAGTTCATGAGCATTTAGGTGGTTGCAGTTGTGACAGACTATAATTGTATAACAGGCAATTCATCCTGCATTTTCTGTTGGCATGACAAGCACTCCTGCTAATTCTGTAGTCATTTCAGTTCGCCTTAGGGTTAGCATAAATCGGAAATGATTTGAAGGCATAAGCAACAGCATCATCATCATCAACAACAATAACAACAACAGGAGCAACAAAAGAGTTCAGATTGCTGGTGTGATCCTCCTCAATGCCCTTTGGTGTTTGGTTTGGCAAGATGTTGGGAGTCATGGAAGACATAGGATAAGGACGAGAATACATATCTGACTAAATGCAGTCTAGAATCCATCATAGATTCTACTTTGTACAGTCATGGTGGCAGTGTTGTTTTCTTTAAATTGACCAGCTGTCCAAATAATAATAATAATAATAATAATAATAATAATAATAATAACAACAACAACCCCCCCCCCCTTTTGGTGCTTGTTAGTTCTAAATCCTTTGAAATAAAATTGTTCATGGCTGGAGAGCTCACAGCTTGATTAGGGCAAAACTTCCATTGTTTGGGAGCTCCTTGACACTCTGCATTTGATACAGGCATGCTCCAAATATTTGTGTTGCCACAATGTTTCCCAATTTGAATTATTTGTTTGATTGCATGACACTACCCTCTGTTCTTTCTCCTTCAGGTTCAACTGATCTCCCTTCTTATCAGGCAGTGGGGCTTTCCAGTATCAAGAAACCTGGGTGGAGACTTCTCAGAACAGTGAGCTTATCGGTGTTTACATAAAATCTATTGCCTTTTCTGCTATAAAAATAACTATATTGCCTATAATGACCATAAATGCTGAGATCAAACTTTCCCTCTGATAAGAATAGAACATCTCCAGTAAAACCAGAAGACAGAAACTTTTGTAGTAACACATTTCCACTCTTAAAATCCCTCTGGTCTTTATGTATGTATATATGTATATTACAGCTTCCTTTCTTGCCAAAAATTAAGGAAAGTTGGCTAAGAGCATTAACATCTAAGAAAATTTGGATATAGAAGGGTTACAACACAATTTGAACCTGTTAGCTGAAAGAAAGAGCATCCAGCCTATTAAAAAGTCTTTAGTAGCAACCAGCCTTAAATACTGACGAAATCTCTAAATAAATGATATTGTCTGCCTTAGATGAAGGCCTCGGTATCTACTGGCTATCATGCCTATGAAGTTCTTTATCCACTTTGTGTCTATGTGTGTTTTAAAGCAGCTATTTGAGGCACCGGACCTAGTCCCTGAATATGTTCAGTACCCTGGACAGCTCATTTACAATACAAATTAAAATCAGAAAGGAGAAGCTACTCCACTAATATGGAAGTCAATGGCTACTAGAGGTGTGCATTTTTCTCATTAGTCCTTGTAAGTCGTATCAAGTTCATTAAATTTATATTTACGAGGTGATATCCAACACGTAGGCGTGGCCCACACCAAAAATGTAACAATTGAAACTTACCCAATACTTTTTGTTTGAATTTTGTAAATCTTGGAAGCCTCCCAAAGTCAGTTTTATTTTCAACACAAGGAAGCAAAGCAAAGCCAGAAAGGCTGGCTTTCTTATTTAAATTCATGGCCTTTCGCCATTCAGAGAGGAAAAGCAGGGAGAAAGCAGAGTCTGCTGGGAAAGAAAGCACAGAACTCTGATAAGTGTAGTTCAGGAAGGTGAGGAGCACTATGGCAGAGAATGCAAAAGGCCCTGCCCTAAACTACATTTCCCAGAATTCTGCTCGCATCAGAAAGCCCCAATCAGGACTGGAGAGAGACTTGTCTCTCCACAGCAGCAGCCAGCCAGAGTTCCAATGAATGGTTGAAAATGCAAATAGGAGGATTGACCGATACTTCTAGTAAGTAGTAATAGTAGTAATAACAACAATAATTTCATTTATTTAAATCAGTGCTGGGATGGGAAGAAATCCCTAAATGAATGGCCTTGGGGGGGGGGGGGTCCCTTCCAACTCAATAGGGGAAACATATTAATTATTTTAGAGGCTGGATGGCTATCTGTCACGAGAGTTTTGATGGTACTGTTCTGCATGGAAGAATGGAGTTGGCCTATATGGCCCTTGAGGGTCACCTCCAACTCTAGAGTTCTATGAAGTTGTAGAATTGGTTAATATTGGTTTCTATTGGTTATATGAGAGACAGTCAATGAGATAACTGTTGTGGCTTTTAAAAAAATAAGTATTCATTAAAATTTTAAGAAATTCTCTAAAATCAGTAAATATATGAATATTTTTGAAAGTTGGGGGAAATGATCCCCTGTTATTTCGTGTCATTGTACAGAAATTTCAAAAAGATAGCTCTTGTAGTTTTTTTAAAAAAAACGTTGTTTATAAAAAGTTTAAAAAATTCCCAGAAATCCATGGATAAGTGTAATATTCTGAAATTTGATCAGCTAAAAGTGGTAAATGTATTCTACCATTGTTGCAAGTTTCACCCAAATAGCTGTAAAAATGAGGGAGAAATGAGCCCCTGAAATTTTCCCAATTATAGTAATTATGTGTGATTACTATAACAAAAGAGTAACAAAATTTCATTACTCTCATCATAACAACAATTTTACTAACTGTACTTTAGAAATACTTTAGAAATGAAATGCCAGTACCCCCTAATTTTGTAATGACTTTTGAAACTTTTTTATTGATTGCACATGCCTAATGCCTACTAATGAAGGAAGATGAAAAGATGGAGGATTAAATGTAAATGTCAGTAATTTTACAGGGCTTTGAAATGCTTTTATGCTACTCTCTTACCACTATAGGATTATGATTTGGTCAGCCAATAGTGCAAGTTCTCCCCTTGCTTTTCAGTAGTGACAGAAAAGTGTAAGTGTACATCTAATAATTAAGATGACAAAGAAAAATCTCAGGTCGTTTTTATTTGTTTATTCATTGCTTTCCAATTGCTATACATCAGTGATTCTCAACTTTTTTTTTGACCAGAGACCACTTGACCAGGGACCACTTTCCAACATTAGTATCAAATGGGTTACGAATCTATTTTTGTCAACTTTAGATATAGTTGGTTATTTGGGGTGCTGATTCAGAAAATTACATCGGATAGACCACATCAGCTCTAGTTTCTGATACAGAACATATGCCATCCAGTAATCGCCAACTGCTCGCCCAGATTATAAAACATATTTTATAATCTAGAGCTGATGGGGCGGGGCTGGTAGGTGACAGGGAAGGAGTGGCAGGTCTCACGAAAGGAGCAAAAATAACATAAAAATATATCTTTTTAAAGGACCAGATTTTTATCCTTGCAGCCCACAGGTTAAGAACCACTGCTATACATGGAGCCTGCCACTATGTGGTGGAGAATTTCACTTTAAATGTTTAGTGATTTAAATATTTCAACAACAACAAAACTTTATTTATATTCCTCCCCATATCACAGACTCACAGACATAAAAAGGCCAAATATTCAATGCCCTGTACTGTAATAAATAAGGAATACAATTTAAATAAAATGCAATTTAAATAGTATAAAACGTATAGCTATAAAAGCAATAATAATCATCCTAGATTATTAGGATTATTAGAATTAACATTAGACATCAATGCTAATCTATGAAATTTAGACATGGGAGAACATTTATTTTCTTAATGAGGATGTTTTGATTTTGGTGTATTATTGTAATAGGAAATCATGGGAAACCTTTGTCATACATGGCAATGTGTGTTTGTTAAGCTATAAACATGTATCAGCATTCTTCCAACATCTCAGAAGGGAAGCCGTAGAGAGATTTCATAAAATGCAAATTTATTTTAATTAAATTAATGAATAAATGAGTACATTAAAAAGCAGCTGTTTTAATCAATGATAAATTCTTTAATGGGCTGTGAACTCTAAATTAAATTTATCAGTCTTCTAAGTACTTTGCAGAGCAGAGTGTCAGGTGGTGGCAGCATTTAACTGTGGGACAGATGGCATGATAATTTCTTTGCAAATTACCAGCTGTGTGTGTGGTGTGCTATATACATATCAGCTGCAAGACTTAATTCATTAATCAGTTAGATTGAGAGTAAAAACTCTATTTGATTCCATGGAGTAACATTCCAGTCAATCTGGCAGCAGAATGTTGTTTCATGGAAAGCAAAATAAGTGATTTTTAAAATCTGCATTGGGAAATCATCGTCAAAGAAGAGGCATATCTCTTGTGAGAACAGGGATGCTTTCCTTTTAATATGTGTTGTGCTCTGGTGCACATATTCACTACCTGAAGCCAAACCACTTTTCTGCATTAGAATTAGTGTTACCTATAAGTGTATTTATTATCTAGTTAACTGATTATAATTTGTTTAAGTCTACACAGTCACTCAACAAGTAAACCCCCGTTATCAATATAGATATGTTTCTGGGCATTGCTTCTTTAACAAGCTCATTGCTACCAAATATGGTACTTTGGGTCAGAAAGAATTTGGAAATAATAGGGATAGGTTCCTACAAAAACCAAAACCAGAGGATCATTCACATGTAACAATATACATATGTGAGATGAGGCAACGAAGAGTTCATCTATACCTGCTAAGAAAAATCCAGGGCAATCTTAAACAGAGGTGTCCAGATGCTCTGATTCCAACTTGCAGCAATGGCAGGTCAGGCCAGGCATGGGCTTAACCAAGCTGAAGCCATCTTGGTATGGCTAGGCTGTCACCCTTATTGTTCCTATCATCTCTGCTGCCATGACAGACAATAATAATAATAATAATAATAACAATAATAATAATAACAATAACAATAATAACAATAACAATACCTTTATTTATACCCCACCACCATCTCCCCAAGGGACTCAGAACATGAGGCCAAGCCCAACAACACATCAATAAAACAAGAAAGCAATACACAAAACAATACAATGCATTAAATTAAAATAAATCACATATAAAAAATAAGCAATAAACAATAACAAACAAGGATTAAAAAACTCATGGCCGGACCAAATGTAATAGTTTAAAAATTTAAAAAATAAATGCTGGACATGAACAAGGTAGGATATATCTGGTAGGAGGGTTAAAAGAAGTGAGAGGAGCGCAGTCCAACCCAGTCCAATAGTTGAAGTGCATTCTGAGGACATATTGCAGGGAATTATTTTCCTTATTCCGGGAAGGCACACTGGAACAGCCACGTTTTCACGCTCCTCCTAAAGACTGCCAATGTTGGAGCATGCCTGATGTCCTTGGGAAGTGAGTTCCAGAGTCGGGGGGCCATCACCGAGAAGGCTCCCTCCCTGGTCTCCACTAATTGTGCCTGCAAGGGAGGCGGGAGCACGAGCAGGGCCTCTCCAGATGATTGAAGAGATCGTGTGGGTTTGTACAGAGAAATGCGGTCACGCAGGTAGGCAGGTCCCAAACCACTCAGGGCTTTGCAGGTAAGAACCTGCACCTTGAATTGGGACCGGAAAATGAATGGCAGCCAATGTAGCTCCTTAAACAGTGGGGTTGACCGCTTCCTGTAAGTCGCAACAGTTAGTAACCTGGCTGCCGCCCGTTATACCAATTGAAATTTCCGGGCCATTTTCAAGGGCAGCTCCACGTAGAGTGCATTATAGTAATCCAATTTGGAGGTGACTAAGGCATGGACCACGCTGGCCAGATCTGACTTCATGAGGTACGGTCACAGCTGGTGCATGAGTCTTAATTGTGTGAAGGCCTTCCCGGCCACTGCCAAGGCCTGAGCTTCAAGCGTAAGTGATGAGTCCAAGAGGACACCCAGCTGCGGACCTGTGACTTCAGGGGGAGTGCAACCCCATCCAGCACAGGTTTCCACCCTATACCCCGATCCAGCTTACGATTGACTAGGAGGACCTCTGTCTTGTCGGGATTGATCCTCAGCTTATTCATCCTCATCCACACAGCCACAGCAGCCAGGCACTCGTCCAGCACCCGAGGGGCTTCCTTGGAGTTAGGTGGAAAAGAGTAGTAGAGTTGGGCGTCATCTGTGTAGAGATGGCATCCAACTCCAAAACTCCGGGTGACCTCTCCCAGCGGTTTCATGTAGATGTTGAAAAGCATGGGGGACAGAATGGAACCTTGCAGGACCCTACAGGTCAAAGGCCAGGGGTCTGAGCAGGTGTCCCCCAGCTTCACCATCTGGGAGTAACACTGTGGACCGCCCCAAGTCCCCTATATTTTATGTATGTGTTCTCTTTTTTCCTGAAACATTTAAGTTATATATGAATATGTGCTTTTTTAAAATGTAGCTCCTGAAAAAAAAATGAATCAGTATGTTCTTGCCAAAATGCCTTGGACTTTTTAAAAGAACAACATCTATAAGCTCCTGGAGAGCAGTCTCCTTTTTATGTTGATTGATAATATGTGCTTTTCAGCATCTCTTTGTGCTCCTTGAACATTAGCACCTACTCCGTATGCCACAAGACTGGTGTGCCAGGCTGACCACTGCACTATGGCCCACTGACCACAACATTATGGCACTCTTCCACCCATAGTGATAATGTTCTGCAGGATCCCACATCAGTTCATGGCAAGATGATATTTGCATTATAAGAAACAGCCATGTAGAATTTTAGAGCTTAGTTGGGTGTGGGAAAGCTGTTGGTATGGTGTTCCTTAGCTGCAAACATTGCCTGGTACGAAGGTCTGCCATTAAGAAGCACAGCTAAACAAACAGGTTGTGATATGATTATTTTAATGCCCTTCCCTCACTTTATGTCATTTTATTGCCCTACTAATTGCTGTTAGATTAGGTGTATAAGAGCTCTGGAAATTTACATGCTAAAGAACTGTACAAGAAAGTAAATCTTTCCCACAGAGCTTTTCTTACAGTAGATGATGTAGAGGCTAATTTGCCTTGCATAGATAAGCAACGGTATGGGAGATAGGTTTAAATCAGTCTTTGCTATTATTACACTCAGCCTCTGCTTTTATTATACTCAATAGTATGTAACCATGATTTTCTTTTACTGCAGTATGCTATAGTCCTCACTGAGAAACAGGACATTATTAAAGACAGGTTAAAAAACCCCCACAAGATCCTATCAAGCATGTACTATGAAAGTGTTCTATACTGAGTTATCTTTGATATTATTTTAAAAAATTAAGTCCTTTGTATATTTGTGGTATTTCCAAAATAAATCCAGAAGATTGGATTAACAGTAACACAATGAGGAGCTAATACATGGCTAATACATTTCTGCTTTCTATTTTGCATTTCCTGCATTTCTCTGTGATGGGACAAAAAAGAGGAACACTTGGTAGAAGCTTTGCTTAATTCAGCTTCTCCAAACTTTGTGTCTGTCAGACATGCTGGACTGGAACTCCAATAGAAAACATTATTTATTTCATTATCATATGCAAGAACAAGTAATTTCAGAATTTTTCTCACTATTAGTCAAGATTCTGAGAGTTTTTGTACATTTTTTCTGTTTTTCAACACATTGGAATCTGGGGAGTGGGGTAAGCTTCCATTGTTAGCCCCAGCTTCTGTCAACCTAGCAGTTCAAAAACATGCAAATGTGAGTAGATCAATAGGTACTGCTCTGGCAAGAAGGCAACGCCACTCTATGCAGTCATGACAGCCACATGACCTTGGAGGTGTCTATGGACAATGCCGGCTCTTCAGCTTAGAAATGGAGATGAGCACCAACCCCAAAGTCAGATATGACTGGACTTAATATCAAGGGAAAACCTGTACCTTTTTACACAAAATCTGCATGATTTTTTTCCCGATAAAATCTGTTTTGTGCAAAAATGTTGTGTAGAAGGGGTTTTTTTTGCTCAAAAACTAATTTTTTAGTTGAAGCTCCAGGTGTGAGCAGTCCCACAATGGAATATGTGAAAAGCTGAACGTATTTTAAAGATCCATAACACCACTTAGCTTTTCTAACTGCTCTGACAGTTCAGAACAGTGGAAATTACACTTTAGCACATTTGGAAGACAACAGTTTGGAAGAGACTGGCAACAAATGATTATTTAATTTATTAGTTTTGTATAGTCACTGCTTGGGAGGGGCAGAGATATTTGTGGAATTTTCTGTCATATTTAGCAAAATGGATATTGTGCTTCTTGATTTGAGAAAATGGGGTATCATTTGCTGTTGCATCTGGAAGCAAAAATATTATGGACTAGAGTCAACTGGTAACCACTGTTAGTATATCTGCACTATGTAGATAAGCACATAGTGCCACATTCATTATGATATTCTGGGATTTCTAGTCTGGTAAGGCTCATATAAATCTCTACAGGAGGATTTTGGTTCATGCTCTGAAGTAGAGTACTTTTTAGGGAAATATTTTAGATGCCAAACTGCAAAGCCCAGGATTCTGTAGAATAGTTTCATGGACTTCAAAGTGGCATCTGCTACTGTATTTTTTGAAAAATATCTCTATGCACTGAAGTAAAGCAGAGGTAGCTATACCTCATATCATCAGACAAATTTTGTGTGAATCTTTTATTGGAGAATTTATTTTAATTTGCCTCTCATCCTTGTAGCATTTAAACTGAGCAATTCTTTCAACTTTTGGGAGGCAAGTTTTGTAGCTAAATATTTAAAACACAGGACAAATTTCTCAATAGGCTTAACTTTTTTCCTGATTAGAAAGCAAGCACAAACTGGTTCTTTGAGCCACAGGGATGTAAAAAAAGAAATAAGTTATTAGTGATGCCTTCCTCTCTATAAATAGTTAAAGGAATTGCCACCAAGGGTTAGTCTCACAACAAACTACAAGTACATTTTCAAAGAGCTTCTTTTCATTTTTAATGTACAAAGAGTTCACGTTTTACTAGAAACGTCGGATGGATTTTCTTTGAACGTAAGAGTTGCTAACTTCTTCTGAATCTCGAGTTGCCCCTTTGGTAGAGGCTCCTACATTTTCAAAGGTATGTATCAAAGTTTTAAAAAGGAAGAAGCCGGCATACATGATAGGGAAATCATAGGAGGCTAAGGTTGGAAGGAACCCCAAGAGTCACCTATTCTAGTGATTGGCGCTAGGGAACATGTATACCAAAACCTCTTCTTACGAATGATGCATGCCCTGCGTCTTGTTGAAAAACCTCCAGAGAGCAGGATCTCTCCTTTTCCCAGAGATGCTTTGTCCACCAGGCCTGCCAGTTCATAAGCTTTCCTCTTCCTTAACATTTAACTGAAATGTTTCAAGATTTTGTACTTGCTTTCTAATCAAGTTGCTTGGTTTCAGAAATAGCAGAAAAATAGGCCTTCTGTAGGCTACCAGTCTGATGGTGCATTTATGCTGGAGCACTGATACAGTTCAGCATCATGGCTCAATGCTATGGGATCATGGGACTTTTCCTTTACAATGTCTTTAATCGTCTCTGTCCAAGAGTGTTAGTGCCTCACCAAACTACAAAGCCAGGATTCCATAACATTGAGCCATGGAAATTAAAATGGTATTAAACTGCATTAATATGTCAGTATAGATGCATCCTGAGTGGTATAATCAAAGTGGTGAAGAAATAATTGGATGAAAAGGTAACGAAGACAATATCACAAGAAAGATATGTACATATATGTATGTGGGTTTGTTTAGTTATTAGCAATGCATATATGAGATTGTGATAGTGGCATAATGGAATTAGGGATTATGTAGTCAAAGTGCTAGAAATTTTGATTAGTGTGATGGTGACGTGATTTCCCACCCCCATTAGCCTCATTTCTCCCTTTCTCCTATTAACTAACTACAGTTCTCACTGTTTTACTGGGGCTAATGGGGATTGGTATTCAGAGCAATAATATTTTATGGACTATCTTTGTATTGTACTCAAATATTTTAAGTTGCATTAGTCTTGAATGACTGATTAAGATCCATTACCATTACAAAAGACATGTCCCTAATGGGGATGGAAATGTAATATAATTCAGAAGTTCCTGGTGTATATTTATGGGTAATTATACAAGTAATTAAAAGTGGAGAAAAAAGCAAGCTATAAATAAACATAACAATGACAGCAACAACAACAACAACAACAACAACAACAACACAGTGGCGCAACTTGTGGCAGGAATGGGAAACATGCAACTCTCTGCCATTTTTACAGCTCCCCTCCAGATAAGTCCACTGCTCCTATAAGACTTAGTATAGTAGAAAAGGAAGTGCTTTAACTGTACATTTGCCAGTGGCCATCAAAATATTTCACTGCCTCATAAAAATGACACCATGTTTTCTTTATGAGGGAGTGTAGTATTTTGAACAATGCCAATATTGCAGTCTGACTGGGACACCCCAAGCTGCCTTGGTGACAGGAAGGTGTCTCTATTGCCCAGTCACGCTGAAGCTGGTCAGGGACCCTTCCCCATTGTCAGCTAAACGGATGAAAAAGTGCCCCTCCTAATTAATGCAGTCTTGCCTCATGCTAACCAAAGTTGGGGGGCATTCTGGATTCTGGTACAGTACAAATCCGTTATCTTAAATTCTATGGGTATGTTTCTCAGATTTGTATTTTGGTATGATGGTTGGCTTAGTGTTCTTCGGCTTTACTCTATTTTTTATACCAAGAGCTACTGGTCTGTGCCACAATCTGCAATGTGGTCTTGTTTTTACAGAGAGAATAGAGATTCTCCATGTTCTATTTCCAGTCAAGTAGTTTCCATTTGATTACTATATTGGTCATCAGGTGATGGCCTGATGTACTGTCTCATTGCTTTAAGAATGTGTTTGTGATGAACAAGCTGTGGGCATCTCAAAATTCAACCTGATGCCCTCCTGATTTCATGTTGATCCTGGGTCAGTTGTTTCATCAAATCTTTGATTCTGCTTTGTCTCCTGCTTTTGAATTTCTATCACATATGATTAACATGAAATCCTGTGTTGGTGTTTGATCAATTTTGTCTTTAACCTCAGCATAGAACCTTTCAATTTCTTCTTCTTCTGGTTCTGTAGTTGGAAGCATAAACTTGAACTATGTTTATATCGAGGGGTTTTCTCCTGAATATGATTCAGTCCGACTTTGTGTTATATCCTTTAATGTCTTTTGCTACATCTAACCTTACTATTAATGCTACCAATTCCTTTTCATTTCCTAAACAGAATATTGTGTAATTATCTGACTCAACATGCTCCATTCCTGTCTTCCTCAAGGATTGCAATGTTAATATATTCAATTGCTTCTTTTACTATTACTAGCACCTCATGATTCCTGCTTCTTGCATTCCATGTTCCTATAATATGTGCTGTGTGGCTTCCGACTTTCCTTTTTACTTCTGAGCATGCCAACAATAGAACATGCTTTTTTTATTTTAACCACAGCACTACTCATTGTCCTCTGCTATCTTCCAGTATTTTGTTGAATGCCATTCAGCCCGGGGACTTTCATCTTCTGGCACTATCTTTTGATTCATTTTGGAAAAACAGTTGTAATCACCTTATTTTCCTCAAACAATTCTACCACCACCATGGAAAGGTAGTGCCATGGTGGCACCACAGTGTAGTCCCATACATGCCTTTTCGGAAGTAAATGCCATTGTTCTCACTGAAAATTCCTTATAAGTAAGTTGCAAGTAATCTAGTCACATTGATCTTGGGAGGAAAAGTACACTGCATAGAAAATATCTCAACAGTATTCATCAATCCCAGATTCATATTGCTGGAAGAGTTAATCATGACTTCTGTAAGCAATAATTTGTTTGAATTCTAGTTAATTTGTTTTCTGAGTAGGCCGTTGTTGGATTTTATACTGTTGTTGGGTTTTGTAGTGTTTTGTATAGATACTTGTGAAATGTTGTTTCTGTCGGTGTAAATGATATAACCATTGGTCGGAGCATTAATAAATGGATTGTCGATGGCTTTCATGGCCGGAATCACTGGGTTGTTGTAGGTTTTTTTGGGCTGTATGGCCATGGTCTAGACTCTAGACCATGGCCATACAGCCCGAAAAAACCTACAACAACTCAATAAATGGATTGATTGACTGAGTAGGCCAAAAAAATCTGCACTTCTCGATCATTTGTATAAACTACATTATTAAGACAGGAGTTATATGGTCACCAGCTACAGAAACATTCAAATTCGTTTTTTCTTTGCAGCAGAGCCTTCAGGCCACCATATGCCAGAAACTGTTTGAAGGCACACAACAACATCTTATGCCAGTGGTTCTCAACCTGGGGTCCCCAGATGTTTTTGGCCTACAACTCGCAGAAATCCCAGCCAGTTGACCAGCTGTTAGGATTTCTGGGAGTTGAAGGCCAAAAAACATCTGGGAACCCCAGGTTGAGAACCACTGTCTTATGCAATGGAGGATATTTCAGTTTTTAGTAAGAATTTTAAAGGAGCTATCCAGAGTGCTGAAACCTATCCTAAAACATGTATAATATCTTGGATAGCTTTTTAAAAGTTGAGGCAGGAGGGGTACCAGCTACTTATTGGCAAGAAATTATCAAATTTATTGAATGCAGCAGTAGGCACTAGTGCAGGCATGGACACATTTCGGCCCTCCAGGTGTTTTTGACTTCAACTACCAGCTGTTAGGAATTGTGGGAGTTGGAGTCCAAAACACCTGGGAGGGTGAAGTTTGCTCATGCCTGCACTAGTGGCCCTCAGGTTTTCTCCTGCCAAGTGGTATGATGCTGAAATCACTAAACCAGGTGACTCTATAGCTAGTAGTTACAGGTTCATGAATATTTTGTGAACCCAGTTCTATCCCTCTGTCACTTAGACATATTTTCAACATTTTTGCTGGTTTACTATTGAAGGGGTTTTGATGGGATTGGGTTATCTCCTTTATTTTTTCCCCATTTTAATTCTATTTTGAATTTAGTTTTATGTTCTATTTATTTTATTTTTATTTTGAATTTGATTATTGATTATGTTTAGCAGTTTTTATTTTTACAGAAAGTAAGGGTGTAAATTTAATAAAGCAAAATAACAAAAGAAATTAATGATAGACTGTGAATATGTATAGGAAATCTTAACCCTTGCCTTAGTTTCAACTACATTTATTCAGATGGTTGAAACATTTTCACTTAGTGGTATATATCTAGGATATAGATTAGCACATCATGTGGAGATTTGCTGTGGTGCAGTTAAATGGCATGTGAACAGTGTAGTAGGTTAAATATTGCTTAAACAGAGTTATTTATTCTTTTCCAATTTTAAAAAAAGCTTCATGGAGAGGGGAGAAAAGAGGAGAGAGTTCAAATGTAAGATGTGGTTGGTTTGTATGGTTTTTCTAAAAGGTCTCCTTGTTGATGAATAGCCAGGCCATTAGTAGTTCGTTAATAATCCTTCATCACAAACCCTGGCTTGTATTTCATCATGGACATTGTATGTAGATGATTAGAAAAAATTTACATGAACCTTCACCTCATTTACCTTGAGGGAGACAGTTTCATTATATACATTTACCAAGAGACAATGATGACTCTCTTGGTATGACTTCTGGTTAAATTATATTTTGTTGTTCCCTCTCTGTTCCATTGACTGTTGCTCTGAACAAGAAGGGAAAGCACTGAAAAACCAACATGAGGCTCCAGAAACTATAGTTCAAATGAAAACCCCACAAAATGCTTCCACTTCTTTTTTGAGGGACTGTTCACACATAAAAATACTGCCATTATATTTAATGTATTCATGAGTGGTGGATTCATAAGGAGGCACCTTTATAAAAATGCTCATTCTAAGTTTTCTCCACTGTTGAGTTTTGCTTTCTGGAGAATTCCAGACAAGAATCAATCAGGACCAGCTAACACCTCCAACAAAGGATTCCTCCAGGCAGCAACAAGCCAGGCCATTAAATGCTAAACAAGGTAGCAAATTGCAACATTCACACATATCTCTAGTTCTTTTCCCCACCCTGGACATTCCAGATATACAAACCTCACTTAGTTTCCAACAGACCCCTCAATCTCTGAAGATTTATTTATTTATTGTGTCAGGAGCGAACCAAACCAAACAAAACACAAAATTTGCAAACTTGGCAGTTGATTAAATGTCCTTTGGCCAATAGCTGGCCACTTGGAGTGCCTCTGGTGTTGCTATAAGAAGATCCTCCATTGTGCATGCAGCAGGGCTCAAGTTGCATTGCAGTAAGTGGTCTGTGGTTTGCTCTTCTCCACACTTGCATGTCGTGGATTCCACTTTGTAGCCCCATTTCTTAAGGTTGGCTCTGCATCTCGTGGTGTCAGAGCACAGTCTGTTCAGTGCCTTTCAAGTTGCCCAGTTTTCTGTGTACCCAGGAGGGAGTCTCTCATTTGGCCTCAGCCATTGATTGAGGTTCTGGGTTTGAGCCTGCCACTTTTGGACTCTTGCTTTCTGAGGTGTTCCAATGTGTGTCTGTAGATCTAAGAAAACTATTTCTTGATTTAAGTTGTTGTCATGCTGGCTGATACCCAAACAGGGGGTGGGCCGGAGATGTCACTGCCTTGCATCTCTGAAGATGCCTGCCATAGATTGGGTGAAACATGAGGACAGACTGCTTCTGGAACATGGCCATACAGCCTGGGAAACCCACAGCAACCCAGTGATTCCAGCCATGAAAGCTTTTGACAATACATTTCAGTAATAACCATTTATTTGAGAGGAAAGAGGTTTCTTGCTATCACTATGCTATGAGCAATCCCTCTGCTCCATGATACTGTAGGCTTCCAATAATGATGCCTAAATCATTAACGTGAAATTACATGTTGTCCTGATTGTTTAACAAAATTAGAAACTGGTAAAAATGCATCAAGAAATACATGCCTAGTGCATGGCTGATAGAGAATATTTCATGATGCCACATTTTACAGAAACTTTCGGGAATAAGCATAGTGCATGCATGTAGGGGCACATGATTCCAACAGCACTTCATTTGCGAAAAGTTTAGCTATGAACATTGTTGCTCAAGTGATCAAAAGGGGATTTATAGTGATCACGTGAAGTTTCCATTTGAAAGAATCCTATGATGTGTAGGCAGTATAGGAACAAGCCTGGCAGGACACATATGGGAGGAATCGGCAGGTGTGCCTCTACATTATCTTTCAATTTAATGATAATACTATGAAAACTATCAGAGACTACAGATCCCAGGGTCTGAATTCTCTTTGTCATCTGAGGATAAAGGATGTCTTGGGGAAAGCAGACCCTTAAAAAGTGCATGCATATATCTTTTTCTCCTTTTGTTATATTTGGTGTTTTTTCCTGTATTCTGTGATACTATGGTTTGTTAAAGTATCCTGTTTAATGACATCATTTGGGGTTTATTCATTTATTTTATTTACAGTATTTATATTCCACCCTTCCCACCCCACAGAGGATTCAGGCAGATCACAATGCACACAGACATGGCAAACATTCAATGCCATAGACACACAACATATATAGACAGAGACACAGAGGCTATTTAACTTTTCCAACTTCATGAGGATATGCTTTTTGAATTCTGGCTACCGGGGGAGCTGTCACTTCACCATCTACTTGTGACACTTGTGAGATACTTCCTCATTCTTTTTACACACTGCTGGAGAGTTTTTATGGTGTCATAAATTAGTTAAATTAGCCTCCCCACATAAGCAGTACCTAAATTTCCTACTTGACAGATGCAACCATCTTTTGGGCTGCAATGGTTGACAGCAAGCTAGACAAATAGCCGGAAGCTCACTCTGACTCAGGCTGGCTTTGAACACATGACCTCTTGGTCAGTAGTGATTTTTATGCAGCTGACTCCCAATCAGCTGCACCTTGTAACATCATCTTTGGGGCCTAAATTCTTGGGGATTGAAATGGTCCTGATCTGATAATCTTAGACTCTTTTGACTTCTACTTTGTCTCAACTAGAACTTGGAAGAAAGTAGTTTTTGTACCACAACCCTTTTAAGCTTTTGATATTAGCCATGCTGACTGGGACTGATAGGATTAGTAGCCTAAATTACAATGGGTGCAAGTTTTCTTACCCGTTCCATACAGCTGTATAAAATATACATTGAACTGGATTATATGGCAGTGTAGACTCAGATAATCCAGTTCAAAACAGATATCTGTCTTGATATTCTGGGTTATATGACTGTGTGGAAGGTAGATTTCCAGATTGTTTTCTGCACAACTAAATATGTGTATCCAGAAACCATTTGAAAACAAAAAGCAGGAGTGAAAAAGTAGCCCAAGGAGAGAAGTAAGAGGTGTTAGTGTACTGCCCATTTGTGTATCATGCTACATGCTGGGTGAAGCTAATTTTAGTCAAGTGGGACAATGGAAATATTGGGAATTGTATGTAAGGTAATGCTCCAAACTTCCAAACTGCCCTGAAAATTATATGACGACACTCTCTGGATTCAGCTGAATGTTGAGACATTTGAAGGTATATGCACTGACATGTTGTGTGCATGTATATTTAGGTGTGTTCATTCCTGTTGTTAACCTGGATGTTTAGCTTCCATAACTGCAGTGAGAGAACGGAGGACTCCTGTAAGGATATGTCATTATTAGGGGTTAAAAACACCTCATTATTACATGTTAAGGACAACTAAGAATTGACAAAGTAAAGTGCCTAAAAGATGGAGCTGTGAATCCAGATATCCCCACTGCAAATTTTGCCTCAAGGTTATTAGGCAGCCTCGGGCAAACTACTCTTTCTCAAACTCATCTCCCTTGTCTGGAATTTTGGAAATATAGTACTGACATGTTGTAGAAGTCTTGTAAGAACGTGATAATCTATGTGAGCTGCTTTTCAGCAAGTGAAATATATATGGCTTTGTCTTCCTCATCATCCCCATATCATTAGTCTGTCCATTAATTCATACAGTGGCTGAAGTCTGATATGAGCTGAACTTATGTCCAAATATAGGTGCCAAGGACTTTTAGGCAGTTTTTAGGATGTTTATGAGCACCAAATGGCAAAATGATAGCTATGGGAATGGCTTTGTAATCAGCCCTAGAACAGTGATTCTCCTGCAGATGCCCTTATTAAGAAAATAATAATATTATTATTAATAATAATAATTCTGCAACAGCAGAATTGATGAGAAGCAACTGGAAAAGCTTACACAATAAGGGGATTTAAAGATCAAACTGCAAAGACTCTGGCACAAGCCAGTAAAGGTGGTCCCAGTGGTGATCAGCACACTGAGTGCAGTGCCTAAAGACCTTGGCCTGCACTTAAAAACAATTAGTGCTGACAAAATTACCATCTCTCAGCTGCAAAAGGCCACTCTACTTGGATCTGCACGCATGATTCGCTGATACATCACATAGTCCTAGACACTTGGGAAGCATCTGATGTGTGATCAAATACAAAAGCCCACATAGTGATCTTGTTTGCTGTGTACTAATCTTGTTGTGTATCTAATAATAATAATAATAATAATAATAATAATAATAATTATTATTATTATTATTTTATTTCTTACCCACCTCTCCTTTTGGCTCGAGGAGGTTAAAACACACAAACACTGCAAAAATACAACAAATATACACATTGAAATGTATTTCTATAAAATACATATTAAAATTATCTTAGTACATCTACATGGGTACTCTAAAGTGGGGTGGGCGAGAATCATCCTTGTAGTGTCCACGGGACATATAGGCCCTTCATGCCCCCATAATGGGAAAAGGCTCATTAATAATGTTTTGTCCCACATCTGCCAAAGTCTCACTTTCCTTTTTTAAAATAAAAAAAAATCAAATTATCCAACAAAAAGGAGCAAAAGGAAAACAGGAAAGAGAAATAAAAAGGAAAGGGGGAGGTGGAATTATTATTAGTAGATTAAACTGTGACAAATATTAAATATGTCACAAAAAAAGAGGGAAGGGGTTAAAGAAAAGGAAAAATGATAAGGGTGCCTGCCATAGATGCAGACAAAACATCAGGAGAGAATGCTTCTAGAACATGGCCATACAGCCCAAAAAACCTACAACAACCCAGTGATCCTGGCCATGAAAGCCTTCGAAAATACATTAATTTAATCTGTTAGTAAATTAGTATTGAATAAGGCAAAATTTTAATATATTTAACTCTTTATTTATTTATTTACCATATTTGTTCCTTGCCCTTCTTAGCCCCGAAGGGGACTGAAAGCCGCCTTACAATAGGCAACAATTCAATGCCTTATCGAACAAACAATAATAAAATCAACACATACATTAAAAACTTAATAATAATATATATATATATATATATATATATATAAACATTAAAAACAATTATTAAAACAACACAATCTGAAATCATAGTGAAGGCTGTTCCAGTCATAATTATACATTTTACATCTTCTCTTATTGCACTATGATTCTACCCAAAGGCTTGGTCCCAGAGCCATGTCTTCAATTTCTTTCTGAAGGTCAGAAAGGGAGGGGCTAACCTGATTTCACTGGGGAGGGAGTTCCATAGCCAAGGGGCCACCACTGAGAAGGACCTGTCTCTCATCCCCATCATTTGCACCAGTGAAGGAGGTGGGATCAAGAGCAGGGCCTCCCTGGATGATCTTAACCTCCGAGATGGTTTATAGAAGGAGATACATTCAAACAGGTAAGCTAGGATGGAACCATTTAGGGCTTTGTAGGCTAAAGCCAGCACTTTGAATTGTGCTCAGTAGCAGACAGGCAGCCAGTGGAGCTGACGCAGCAAGGGGGTCATATCTTTGTTTCTTCCTTTTCAAAACAGTACACTTAATTTATATATCTCTGTTTTAAAATCCCTAAATAGTAAAAAACAAAACAAAACACCCCACATATCACATACCCAAAGTATCTTAGGTCATGGGGGGTGGGAGAGAGATTTTTTAAAAACGTATAAGTAAAAGTAAAAAATTAAAAAAATTAAAAAGAGAGCAAAAAATCTTGTAGTCCTGTTGTTATTGACATGGTAGCCACAGAGCTTTAAAGACCCCTTGCTGGACACCCTTGCTGACGTTTGCAAGGGTGCCAACATAACTCAGAGATTTGGGCGGGGGGGAGGGGGTGTCTGTCGCCTTGTGGATACATGTAGAAAAATCAGCAATCATGTCCAAGAATGGCCTGGATCTGTTTGGACAATAGCAACAGGACTACCAAGGTAAGATTGGCCATTCAGCATATCTTTGTAATACAGGCACATCTGTTAACCGATGACAGTTTCCTGTGCCATGTGGAAGCATGTATTCTGGAAATATTTGCCCAGTTTTACATAACTGCTTTTAACATAGAGGTTTTTTTTTTTGAGTGGTGGTGGGCTATATGTCTCAGGATCCTCTATGAAGCATGGCTGGGGGATTCTGGGAGTTATAATCCAAAATTTGACTTTTTCTCTGACACAACTGAAAAATGTCAAGTTGAGAAGACTGGCATAGTAGGCCATAACCAGGAAAACTACTTTACTAAACAATGGGCACCTCCACATAGTTGCACTTCCCTGCTTTTCAGTGCGTCACATCGTTTTAAACATAACAAGAACTATTAGTGATAGGCACTTAACCTTGTGAATGAGGATGTGGCAGTTCAGGAAAAAAAATACGTGGAGCAAATGTCTGTTGAGTGAGCATTTAATGAAGTGGGAGTTGGCTTGATAACTGTTCCAGGCACAAGTCACAAGACAGAAACTTGAGAATTCTCCATAGCTGTTGGAATTGATATTTCAGGAGGATGGGTTCAGAGAAATAACCTTGATTTTTATTAGCTTGTTTTCTCTTTTTATACCCTCATCAGATTGATTGCATCTAATAGAAAACAGGACAATTAGCACACCAAGGAGTCTTGCCGATAACACAGGAATGCTTTTTGATAGCATGCTTATCAGCTGGGAATGAGCTCAGAATCTTTTAAATTGCAATACAATGACTTGCACAGCAGTTCTTTCCTCTAAGAGGCTGGAACAGTAAGTGGCAGGACCATATGGCTGTTCTTTCTCTGTAATGGAGGATATTTCTTTTAACTAAAGTTGCTAGCTTAAGAACAACCCAGTGCCAAAACCTGAGATCTATTTTAGACCTATAGTGATGCCACGGTTATATATTATACATTAACCATCACTGTTTTTCAGACATTGGGTGTATCTACACGGTAGAATTAATGCAGCTTGGCACCACTTTAAATGCCACAGGTGAATGCTGTGGAATTGTGAGAGTTACAGCTTTACAAGGTCTTTGGCCTTCTCTGGGTGCCGGGACTTCATCAAACTACAACTCCCAGGATTCCATGGCATTGAGCCATGGCAGTTAAAATACTGTGTGGAGTGTAGTATTTTGCACCAGCCCTAGATATGGCTTTAATGCTTGCCTCCATTCTGTTGCAGTGGTGAGCCAGAGTCCTAGTTGTCCAGTGGGGTCAAAGGGGGAAAGGAGGGGGATCACCTCCCCGCCTTTCTGAGTTGCACTTCCAAATGGAAGTTATGGTGTCTAGGAGGTCTTTGGAGCTCCATGGCCACTGCAAAAATGTTGACAGGACCACCAAGTTGGGTGCCATCTTCCTGGCTGCACAGCCGGACCAACTGTTTACACATCTCCAAAGTGCTAGAGCAGTGGTTCTACAACTCCCAGAAATCCCAGCCAATTACCAGTTGTTAGGATTTCTGGGAGTTGAAGGCCAAAACATCTGGGGACCCACAGGTTGAGAACCACTGCTCTAGAGCTTTTGGGAAGCCCCAGGGCATCCTGACTTTGGGTAACATAGGGCAAAACTGCATTAAGCAGTCTTGTCCCACATTGATGGAGGGAGTGTGGAGAGAAAGGCCCATGAATCATGTGGATGCCAGGAGGCCGATTCTTGCCCACACCATGTTATAGTGACCAATGTAGTTATGCCCTGATAAATTACTAATTAGAAATATTGTTATTAACCAAGTATAACTATGTATAATTTTGATTATAGTTCTGTAATAATATTAAGACAGTATGAATCGAATTCTAAGTTGCAGAAACATATACTTCAACTACCCTGATTTCACAAGAACATTCCAGATTAATCCTTTATTTCCCTCCATTTTCAGCTGCTTTTAAAACACCCCAGTTTCTTCCCCCTTTGTCCCTATCTTACTTCATTTTCTATAAACAGAATACAAAAGTATGTTGCATTGCCTTGACTCGATGTAATGGTGGCTGGGCAATGGGGAGAGGAAGGAAGGAGAGAATTGATCAAATAAAATTCAGGCAAAAGAAAATGCCCACAGTGTCTCTTATCTTGTGTATTTTTCTTCATTAAGAAATTTTGCCATCTTGACCAAAGTCTGACGCTGCTTGGCTGCATCTGTCCCAGTTTTCACCTGTTAAATGGAGAATATGCAAAATAGTTAAATTTAGAACAACAACTGCCTGGTATACATAAACATAGATATGTGTATTCCAAGACTCATGAAGATTTATTTAGCTAGGTTTCAAAAATATGATCCTCGAGCTGATTTTTTTAAAATTAAAAATTTTGATTGATAAAACAATCAATGACTGGGAACATCAAAAAAGGAAGAAATCTTCTGAAGAGCTTATTTTAGCTCTTCTCCTCTGCTACCACGCTCATGGGATTTGAGTCAAATGAAGCTTTCATACTGAAATCCTGAGGGACCCAAGCCCATTTGGCAAGGAACTCAAAAAGTTTTGCTCAGCAACTGTGAACCTTTCAAGTGAAGATTTGCTTTCCTAGTTTACTTCAAGAAAATGTTAAAAAATGCCGTTTGAAAAAAAAAGTTAATCAAGTTTTGCGAAGGGTATATCCAGCACCTGAAAAGAGTCCTAGAATGATATTCTTAGTCCTGACACTTCTTGGCATAAACATTTCAAAGCCTGATATTATAACCCTGACAGCTCGGTAGAAATCCCAGTAATTATAACAGTCTTCTGTCTTCTGCTTCGTGATATGTCAAGAACATCTGTAGTTATATCAACTGTAATGTGAAAGTCAATAAAGTGAGGTGTGGTGGGGAAGGCATAACATATTCTACTTTTTAAATTCTTGGTTACATTTACCCTATATGTTGGTTGGAGAGAGGAAAATTCACATTAAAATGGGAACAACTGAGCATGGGGCCATATATTACTTTTGACCACATTTCTGTGGGTTCCTAGCTGATATTCCTTTGCTGCTGAAATAGCACCGTGGATATTTCTTTGCTGCTGAGATTGCAGCAGAATTGTGCTCCTAGGGGATGACATGTCATAGTATCCAGTAAGAAACTGATTTTAAGGGGTGAGGCTGGAACAGAAGGCAGCAATGGGAATACTGTCAGCTGGGGCACATTTTCAACAACAGGAAATCGTAGCCCCTAGACCTTCATAGGGGACAATGGGTCCCACTGCCTCGTGATTCTACTGAACTCATTTTACACAGTAGAGATGACTAGTGAAGCAAGCTACAAAAATTGGGAAAGTTAGGTTTGGACTTTGAAAAAAAATAGCTGCCTTCAGGGATTTGCTTTTCCGTGTGTGGTTTTGTGAGACATATGGATACATTATTATAATATCTTAGTAACTCTATAAAAGGATAGATGGAGGGGATAAAGAGTTATGATAGATCAATGGTTCCCATCCTTTTTTTTGACCAGGGACCACTTGACCGGGGAACACTATGACCAGAGACCACTCTCCAACATGAGTACCAAAAGGGTTACACATCAGTTTTTGGTCTACTTTAGATTTGGTTATTCGGTCTTGCTGATTCAGAAAATTGCATTGGATAGACCACATCAGTTCTAGTTTCTGATACAGAACATATGCCATTCAGTACTTACCATTTGCTCGCTCACAGAAAACCATATTTAATAAGCCTCGGCACTATAAGAGGGTTCTGCGAGACCAGTTGCTCTCATTGCAACTGTGTAGTAACGATGAGACTGTGGGCCATAATTTAGTTCTTGCAAACCACTGGTGGTCCACAGATCACAGGTTGGGAACCACTGTGACAGATGAAATATGATCCAAGGCATTTAATGGTGTAATTAATACTACTTTGTATGTAGACTATATAATGATCTCTCTCTCTCTCTCTTTCTCCCTCCCCCCCCTCCCTGTGTCTATGAAAATCTCTCTATTTCCTGATCTCTCCCTTTATGTTTCTCTTTGACAAACACTCCACAAAATCAGACAAAAAGCACTACCATAATTTTGAGTAGGACTGTCAGAATGAATCCAGAAGACTCCTCTAACTAGAATCCTTAACAGGTCTTGGAGCACAATGTTCAGGGACTCCCAAGTTGTCCATTTTTGGTTTGCCCCTGGAGGAAGACCCTTGTGCATGGGATTTCCTGTTTTAGCTGCTTTGATAATCTGAATTATATGGCAGTGTAGAGCCATCCTATAATAGACCTTCTGCATCACTTTTAGTAATTAATCATGTATGTAATCCCTTTTGATTCAGTGGGTCTACCTTATCCAGAAAACAGTTGGATTGAGCTTTAAAGTATCTTCTGGTATGATTTCTCAGAAAAGACATAAAATAATATCACAAAAAATATACTATAAAATTCAGATTTATTTGTCATGTCAACTTTAGTGGATTTATCATTTTTTCCATAATGAAATATACTATAGTCTGTACTAAGAGTATCCTCCTTAATTAAATCCTTGTGCCAAATGTTCTGTAACTCATCTACAGAGGAAAAAAAAACCCTCATAACACCTAATCTACACTCAGCAGTGTTATTCTATTTGGTGATCTTGGAAATTTCTTGAAATATGAGATCCAAAAGGTAGCCACAATATCTCATTTCTGCCATATGTGATAGAATGACTCTGATATATCACATCCTCCCCACAGCTTAATAAATGAAACGTTTTGTAGTATATGATTGGTGTCAGATGCTAGAAATGGATAATTTAAATATCACCTCTGTATGTTTGGCACAAATAACTATAGACCACATCTGTTTCCAGGATTCTAGTAGAATGGGCAATTTCCTACATTGCCCAAAGACTTTCAGTATCACCAAAAGCTAAGCAGTATTATTAAAGTATACATTTGCAGCACCGCTTCCTTAGAGGCTACCAAGACATAATCGATTACTGAACTTAAAAGTGGTCAAAGAATGAGGTGTTTAAACCATCAAGCAATAAAATCCCTTTGGTCTCTGCATAGCGGTAGGATATTGCTCTGGAACTCAGAACAGTTTATCATCCACTGATCAATTTCAGTTATTGATTTGGTAAGGTGCAAGTTCTTAACAAGACCTATTTGTTGAGCATGGATTTGCACCTTTAATTAAACAATAGCTATAATCAGTCAGTTAGTGCTCTGGTTTGGGTTCCAGAGCACCATCCTATAGTCAGTGCAATTATAAATTGCTTCAGCATATTATGTTCATTATTCTTCAAACTAAAATTTCAAATTCTGGAATGTGACTCTAAATAAAATGGTAACCTCGTTGTTTCCTATTTTTAGCTGATAACATGGCATAAAATAATTTTGGAAGTAATAAACATGTTAATATATTACAGGGGAAATTATTCATGCAGTTAAGGCCAAATTAAGGTGCTGGGTTTGTCTATAGGACAGTTCAAAAAAAAATAGGACTCACCCTTTACACATGTTTTAGCTGTTCTAGGAGCAATAGCACAGGAATAGCCTATATAGCTTAGCCAGTGAACAGCCTGGAGCAACTATTGATCATACCATTAATAATCTGGTCGTGTCTGTGTTACATAAGTTGTATTCTGTGAAAGAAATGTTATGCTTCAATAAATGCTGTTAGCACTTAAGGTATGGTGTCTCTATCATTAAAAATGATGGACTAAGAAAGGTATGAGAATATATATGGGTTCCAAATCAATCATGTAAGCTTATTTCCTTTTGTGTCCATAACTTTTAAAACTGCATTTTCATTTAGTGCTGTGCATTTTTTTGCTTGTAGTGTGCAAATATAAGTTACAGATCAACAGTTGGATTGGCCTCAGTAACTAATCCAAAATTGGTAGTTACCGGACTCCTTCCCCAGCTCTCATGTTTGGCTACATACAATTTTCCTTGCTGTGTTTCATTCACTCCTGCAGGTACCCAGTAGGTCTGTGCAATGTTTTCATTAGTTATCGTAAGTCATGTCACATTTGTTAAATTTTTACTTATGACACAATATCTGACATGTGGTTATGGTCTGCTCCAAAAATTTAAGAATCAAAGCTTGGCCAATATTTTTTTGCTTGAATTTTGTAAATCTCAGAAGCTTCACAAGGTCAGTTTCATTTTCAGCACAGGGAAGCAAAGCAAAGTCAAAAAGTCTGCCTTTCCTCTTTAAATAAATGAACTCTTGCCATTAGGAGAGGGATGCAGCAAGAAGAAATCAAAGTTCTCTGGGAAAGAAAGCACAGACTTCTGGGAAATGTAGTTTGGGAAGGCAAAGAGTCCTATGAAATATTCAAAGGCATGCAAAAAGCACTAAACCTCTATTTCTCAAAGAAAACAAAAATTGGTCCTTCGTCATTGGCTGCCCTAGTAAGTGTGTCAAAAGAATCAACTCATTTTTCATTCTCTCATGTTAGCTGGTGGATTCTGGGAGTTATAGATACAGAAGCAGTTTTCCCATACTCTTATTGTTTTTTTCTGTTGATAATGCTAGCTCGGCTTCACTTGGCTTGAGCATACCAGTCCCTTCAGCAGGGCAGCAATGTCATGAATCCCAGGTTTAGCCTGGTATCAGAGCTGGCAAAGAAATGGAAGATCACTCTCACCTTGATAGCTTCAAGACTCAATTTTAAGACCCAATTTGTTCTACTCTTTAAACTATAGGATGGAAGTCTTTGCTCAGTTTATTGCCACATTTGGCAATATGAAATGATATACAAATACTTCCCCTTGCTTGTAAAAGAGAAATATTTTGCAGTGGTCTTGAGAGAGTTTTCATATTTACTGGAATTATTCTTTCCACAAAGAGGCAATTGCCTGCTTTCTAATGTTTGAAAAACGGAAGCATCAAGTGGATTGATAAAGTCTTTTTGATTGGTTAGCTAGTCCAGTTGTGCTTGAGCATATATGTGTACTTTTTGTCACAAAGAAAAAGGATTCATTGTATGAAGAGGGGGGATCTGACCAGAAAAAGAAGGAATCCTTATATTCATACACTAGAAGAGGTGTTGACCAGTTTTAAACAATCTGTCTTTCTGAGAAGGAGCCACTGATTCACCATGGTGGAGTTGGCACGGGAGAAGGTGCCTATCTGAATGTGGTATCTTCAGAATCATTGGATGAGTATTTTGTGCTTGATCAACAATTTCACCTCCTTGAATTGCTTTCTCATTTGAACAAGGGTCAGACTATCATGTTAACGATTAATGAGATGCAACAAGTCACAGTTTTACATCTCTTTAAGGAGACTGTCTCATGCAAACAAGACATTACTAAGTAATATATTACTTCAGTTCTTTATGCATGCAATAGCTGATTGAAAAATGTTAGGGATGTAATTCTTCACGAGGCTTCTCCTTTAAGGTAGCAATGTGTAATTTCAGCATTTTTTCTTCTGGGTTGTTGTAGGTTGTTGGCCATGTTCTAGAGGCGTTTTCTCCTGACATTTCTCCTGCATCTATGGCAAGCATCTTCAGAGGTAGTGAGGTCTGCAAAAAAGTTTTCAAGAGCCACAGAATTTTCAAAGGCTATTTACAATTTCCAAATTTATTCTTCACAAAGTTTGCATGGGATTGTTTTGTGCAGTAAACAGAGTTTTCTGCAAAGAAAACATTCTTTTCTTTGCAGTAATTGTTCTGCATAGAAAAATGTAATTGGCAATTTTAGTGCAGAATTTCTGGACAGAAAATGGTTTAAAAAGGATCAGTGTGACATGGAGGGGTCAGAGGGAAAGGAAGGGCTAATCCCTCATTTACATTTTCACCTCTCTGAGAAAGCTAGCACTTTTGCAAACATCAGTGAAGTCAATTTATTTGCATTATTTATCTACAGTATTTATACTCCATCCTTCTCACCCTGAAGGGGACTCAAAGCAGATTACAGAATACACATATGGCAAAACATTCAATGCCAATTATACAGTTAACAAGGACAGACACACACAAACAGAGGTAAAGGCAGTTTTCCCCATCTTATTTCCGCCATCTTGGACACTGTTCTTGACTCTGGCCATGGGGGGAGGGGTGCTGTCGCTCCATCTTTCATGCCGAGGAGCTTCTTCCTCAAATCTGATCTCCTTTTAAAGGCATCTTTATTATCTCCCTGCTAAATAGCGGTACCTATTTTATCTACTTGCATTTCTGCTTTTGACCTGCTAGGTGGACAAATGAGCTGGGACAAACAGCAGGTGCTCATCCCTCCTGGGATCAAACTGCTGACCTACCAATCAGCAGGATTTTTCTGCAGCACAGCGGTTTTGCCTGCTGTGCTAAGCCCGGCCCCTGAGCAATGACCAGGAGCAATTTGAAGCTCTTGGTCAAAATAATGACAGTAAAGGTGGCCATCAAATTCAGTTCAACCTTGCTGTATGGCGTGGACTCCCTCTCACTGCCACAGTGGCATGGAGACATTCTGCATGAATTTCTTTGGGGTTGAGCTATGTGAATATGCTTCAATCAGGTAGAATAATAATATCATTTAGTTTTCAGCCTGCATTCTTACATCCCAAAGTGTTTCAAGAATTTTTTCTGTGCAGAAATACACATGATTTCTTTACTTTTTGAATTTATATTTTGCCTTGTGTGTAACAACACAATTTCTACATAGCTAGGGCAGTGGGGGGGGGGGAGGTATTGTTGAGTTAAACCACCAGGAAATGTTGCACATAAAAACTGACTTCATTTTTATTGTTTGTGTTTGTGTGCAGAATCATTTTATGTTGCATAGAAAATTGCAATATTGCACAAAAACCACATATGGCAACTTCCACAATTCTCATGTAATCTCCACAAAATGTATTTTTGAGTAGAATAATTTCCTAAAATATATCAGAGTGTGTGGATACCAGATTAAAACTGCATGGAAATATTAGTTTCCTGCATACAATGTGGGGAAATTTGTGGAAATAATTAGTCCACATTTATGGAAATACCTAGTAGGCAATAATGAGTTAAATATGTCTGGTTCACTATAGGACAATTCCCTGTATCTTATCTCTGACAATACTTTCTACTGTGCAAAGCCATGGCTGTGCAAGAATAGCAATATGCCAGGTTTTAAAATTTGAGGAATATCTTCTTACTCATAACATTTATATGAAGTTTCATTTGATTTGGATTGGATTTGGTTAGCTTCTAAACTGTTGTCAATAAAACAAATGTATTGTTAGGGCTTTTTTTTATAAAAAAGAAAGCAGTTTTTTTAAAAAGTTGGAGACAGATTGCAATTAAAAACAGTAAATCAGAAAATCACATTTAAAACTTTCAATGAAACATTGCAAGATAATCTATCTGATTGTACCCCATAAAAAGGAGGAATAATTGCAGGTTGAGTACAACCAGCTGAATTGGTTTCATAACTCCTCCCATTGCAACACTACATGACACAGTTACAGTTAACACTTGGGTTATTAATCACCAATTGACAGGAAAACAGAGTGTTTGCATATTCTCCTTTGGAGAAGCCGTCATTTTCTTGATTCACACTCAATGATGAGGATCCCAGAGCCAGTTCTGGACATGGACATACCAAATTATACTGAAGAAGTCTTAGATCCAAGTTATACCAGCCTGGGATTTGAAACAATGCAGGTCTTGTATAATGGCAATGGTGAGTTTGAATCGTTTCAGACACAAGAGACAGTTTGTAAGTGGACAAAAAAAAATGACACTTCTTAATAGTTAGCCAAATGTTTCATTGTTAATAATACAGTTTTGTTTTGAAAATAGCATCTCTAGTTTTCACTCTTTTTCTTTGCACATCATTGCTAAATGTGTTTTAATAAAATTATAACCGATTGAACATAGAAAAGATTATTGGATATCAGATTACTGTAGATCTTATGCTGTCTGGCGGGTAGAATAGCTAAATCCCATTTAAACATGCTAGATCATAGTGAATGTGTGAAAGCTTGACTTGGTTTTTGGTGGCTACAGTCTGAAGGAAACAAGAACGGCTTTAGGTTCTTGTGGCTTTCTTTGGATTATCAGGGACAATATGATGGTATAGAATACTAATGTATAAAATGTGTTATTATAGGAAGGTATGGCCACGTGAACAATGGATATGTTGAAATTTATTCAGTAAAAGAATCAGAAAGCATAACACTAGAATTTATAATGAACTATTAGAAATTGCATAAAAACAATTCTGGATGGTCTGATCTAATTGATGTATTACTAATTAATGTGATATCCTTGGATAACACCTCTATAACATGCAGTTTTGGGAAAGATATGTGTAATAAAATATATTGTGCAGAAAATAATCTGCCAGTTCCAAGTAATATATAACATTACAGTCGTGTCAATGGTCAATTCATCAAAAGAAGAAAAATATTCTTTTTACATTTATTTTATTTACTCTGGGATGAATGAGTAACTACCATTGACAGTGTGGAAATGGAGAATATTTTTGTGGATGATATTTAAAATGACAGTTAAGATATAAATATGCTGAGGGTAAAATAATTAACGATGTAGAAAAGAACCTTGAAGTGTTTTTTTTTCCAGTTGATATGTTTAATATGTGGTAATATTGCCCTATATGAATTGATAGACGAACTCAGATGTTAATCACAAGAGGGCTTTACAAGCTAATGTTTAGCAGAGAAAACATCTTACTATTTGATTAGAGTAGCTTTTTAACTTTAGTCAGGTGGGAATTGTCTATGTAAAGCATTTTTGTTCCTATGAAGGCTGATGTGAGCAAACTACATTAAACTTTTCTCATATACACGTATATACTGTATCATGCCATAGGGCATCAAACAAGCTCAGGGGACACAAACAAGGTATAATTCACCACATAGAAAAATATCTTGTTAGAGGTTCTGTTGGTTTTGCCATCCGGGCAAGTTAGTTGAGGACACTGTGGAACTCCTTTCTATGGAAGGGCCTGTTTGCCCCCCTCCCTGCTTTTTTTCCATTGGCAGGTGAATACTTTTTGCTCGGGCATATTTTGAAATGTAAATGATATGGGAATAGTGTGCATGAAGTGCTGTGCTGTTTTATCTTTTGTTCATAATTAGGTTTTAAATGTTTTTTAAAATTATTTTAATATATATATTAAAAACCCCACTAACACTGTATTTAGCTTTTTTAGCTGTTGTAAAATAAGATTTTACCTTTGTTTTAAATTACTAAAAACTTCCTTGGATCCCACCTCACGAGAAAAGTAGAGGTATACATTCAATAATTAAATCTAAATAAATACATAATTAGTACTCAGATGTATCCTCTTGTGAAAGGGATCATCTAGAAAGCTCAAAAAGAATGCCCAGCATGGGCTATTGCCACATCTCCAACATACTCCACTGTATTGCTGCAACTCTCAGTTTTATGCTAGGGTGGGAATCACCAAGATACGTTTATGTTGTCAACTGCAACTTCTATTGGCATATACGAGGTAGGGTGATGGGAAATGCGTAACTGGAGGGCTACGTGATTTCTGCCACTGCTTTCATAAATAGTATTCTTTCCTCTGCCCTCTATGTTTGCATAAAAAAGGAAGGAAAAAGTACAATAGGTCTTTGGTATCCATGGATCCTCAGGTCTTATTAAGCACAATGGTAGAGTAAAATGGCATCCTTAATATAAAATCAAGGTTTGCTTTTTGGATTTTGAAAACAAAATTTCAAGTCATGGATGGTGGAATCTATGAATGCAGAATCTGAAAGATACAGAAGGCCAGTTGTAGTCTTGTGGTATCTTTACCATCAGTGACCGATTTTATGTACACCCTTTTCTGAAATGAACAAGTTAATCTTAAAATTATAGCAAAGCCCCATCTTCACTGGCCTAGGGATGTGGGATGATTGTCCCCTCTTGAACCCTTCTCCTATGGTTTACCTCATTATTGCACCTGTGTGGATACCTCTCGGGACTGATTCAAGGGTCAGTGTAGATGTGCTCAAAAAATCTGTTTTTAATGTTGCCTTTATTTATAACCAATTGTATAAAAATGGAAAATAATAATCTTGTTTATTTGAGAAGTTTGGTTTGTATTGAGACCCCTCACAATCTGAGACATTGTAACTTACTTAACTAGTGCAAAAATCATACACTTCAAGGTCCTTGTGCCTGGACAAACTGAATATATTTGCAACAACAAATCACAAAATAAACACCCTCCCCCAGAAGAACTGTGTGGAAAAAACAATAAGTGAATCATTTGCAATTATTTAGATGCCAAACACAAAATTATTATTTTTGTTTACAATATTTAAGCATATACAATATACAATTACAATATAAAGCATATTCCTTTACCTGGTAAAGCAGACCCATTGAATCAAATCTAGAACAGAGAGTCAATACATAGATGAATTCAATTGTTTCAGCGGTTTTACTTTAGTCACATTATGACTTGTGCTTTCCCTAGTTTATCGTGTGCCTGCCATTTTCCTTTGGAATCCAGATGCTATTTCAAACTAGTGATGACTAGTGCAATCTAAGCTTGCCCTGCCTTTGAAACAAGAAGACACATGCTTGTTTCTCAACTTGAAGATATATGGATGCAAGGCCGTATTGCCTCCTTACCTAGAATCTCCAGTCACAGTTGATTTACTTGAAAATTTATGTACAGTGATTTAGCAAGCATCTGAAAGAATGTAGCCTTACAGCAGCATCTCCCAATTATTTAAACTAACTAGGATATTTAAGCAGTTAGAGACATATGTGGAGCTGGGCAATTGTATTAGTGTTATTACTTCTATTATCAGTCTTGGGGGTTTGCAAAACAAAAAAGGCATTTATTGTTATGAGCATCATAAATTCTGACAAGTAGGCATGATAGGTTTATTGGAGGTAATTAGGCATGCTGTGTTTTCTGCCATCTTTAAATGGGAAATGCTAATTAAAAGAGAAGGCAAGTACAATCTCCAGGATGGGATAATTTAGTTGCAGGCTTGAATTCCCCCCAAGCTTTATTCCTAATCATATACCTTGTTCTTATCCCTTCTCAGATAGTTGCTCAGCAGAGCAACCCAATATGAATACTGCAGACAATGGAGCCATTGGTCTTTGTGCAATATGTGGAGACAGAGCCACTGGCAAGCATTATGGTGCCTCCAGTTGTGATGGATGTAAAGGGTTCTTCCGACGCAGCATACGAAAGAATCATGTTTACACTTGCAGGTATAAGAAACATCAAATTTAAAGGATGTCATATGTATTTTCCCCCAATATCTCTATCCTGTGTCTTTTTAGTATCTCTATCCCTCCCCCTCCCAATTTCTATCCTGACAAGGGTTCCAGAGAAGAGTCAGAGAGGAAATTTGTTTGATGAAAATTTTTCATTTTTAGATGACAACTGTATCAAAAATGGAGTTGTCTTTGAAATTTGATTGTCTTTAAAATTTTCAATGGAATTCTCCAATTAAAAATTAACACAGAAGTATAATATACAAACATTTACATGTTAGATGACATGAACATACAGACGTTCACGTAAATTTACAAAATACACACCCCAAAACTTTAAATTCAGGGCAAACTAAAAATCAGAAATATGTCAAAATGGATATCCATCCAGCCCTTGAATACAGAGAATTGAAGCAATTATAGCTCAAACGTAAAGCTCTAAAGTTCACTTATCATGTCCTCAAATACGAGGTGAAGGTGATGATTAATGTCCCATTTTCCTTCTCAATATGACGTACAAATTATGGTTAAGACATACAAAAAGATATTATTAGAATATAAAGAAGCTATTGACATTAAAACAATTTAAAACATAAATTTAAATAAAAGAAAACTGACTTAACATGTGAGGCAGTTGTGATGTGAGGCTAAGTTGGTGATCTCAGCCCCCCTTTTTTCATGGCGCTTTACATCTTTTCTTGCTCCCCTGAGCATGCTTTGTGGATAGACAATTGGGCAGAGTGGATAGACCTGAGGGAATACCACTTACCTCAGATCTGCCTGCAGAGTATTTAAGGAGGTCGGCTGCTTCTCTGGCTCAGTTACCTTCAAGCTCCTCTGGAAAGGTCATTATTTGGAGTATTGGGTTCATGGCTGTGCAGTAAACTCAGAGCTGCACCGGGGGGGGGGGGGTCTGCACCATGCCCCCTCTCACCTTGTTCCACGTTCAGTAGGGTGAGCTGTCCAGATTTCAGCCTGAGGTTCACCCCTCTGTCACGTCGGATCAGCAGTTGGGCTGTCCAATGCGGTGGATCCAGGACACATGTATGCCTGCCAACCCTATTTCAGCTGTAACTAATAAACAAGTTGTGGCCTTGATTATCCCAACCTTTGTGTGATTTTTTAAATTGTGTTTAGATGAGGGTTGCCTCCCTTGTGTATGCAACTAATATTTTCATTCTGGTTTAGATCACAAGTTTTTTGCCATTTCCTTTTTTACAATTCAACTGTGATTTTTTTTTTTGCAGGAAACTTTTGCTTTTCTGCAAAAATGTTTTGTAAAAAAACTGAAATTTTTAATAAAATCCAGGTTTTTGAAAATACTAATATATTTGCACAAAATGGTGGGGTTTTTTGTAGAAAAGTAAAAAAGTATATGCAGAGAGTAGTTTAAATATAAACCATGAAATATGAAAAATCCTTAGAAAGCTAAGGGAAGGGATGTATGACCTTCTAGAAGTTTTTCATCCCTGCCACAATTGGTATGGCAGGAATGGAATCCTGCAATCTTCCATATGCTGTTGGACTGCGATTCATAACATTCTTCATCAGTAGCTATGCCATATGGAAATTAGAGTCCAACATTTGGTGCGCTACATGGTCTCCATCCTAGTTACAGGTCAAGGAAGGTAGAGGTGTTCAGGAGCTGCAGGGCAAATCCTTGATCTGATTCTTCATTAGGTAAGATCCATTTTCCCTTGCCCTTAAGTTCTCTGCATGTTTAGCGACCTACCACAAGCGCTGATGGGGAGCCAATGCAATGGCAAGGACCTGAGGTCGTAAATTCAGATTTCAGTTCTCCTCATCTTTGGAATACTTGTTTGTTAGCTACGGAAAAAGATTCCTTGCAGTATGAGACATCTTTTTCTGTTGCCAATCCAACAGTTTTTTGTGGCAGGTGTTTGCAGCCCTGGACCAAACTATTTCATTTGCAAATGACAATAAATGTAGATTTTGTTCATCTGAGACTTCTCTGGAAGAAACATTTGTTCTCTGCCTCTTCATTGCCTTTCTGTCCCTTGTTTTATTTTTACTTTCCATGTCTCTGCTACAGGAATATATATATATATATATATATATATATATATATATATATATATATATTCCTCAAGTACTACTAGATCTGTGCTACAAGGTGCCCTCTGGCATTTTCTTTTATCTGCTTCTCATTTCTCAAGAAGGTTGCCTAAGACTGCTGCTGAGGTTAAAAGGTACTCTCTCTCCTGCTATTACTATCACTTGACTCAGGTCTCCCTTTCAAGATATTTTTTCTGTTATCTTGAGACTTTCTGGCCCAAATTTATCTATATCTATATATGTTAATATTGAAGTTGGAGAAAGGTTAGCATGCCACACTGGAAACTGGATTTCAACCATTGCAGATGATATCTAAAGCAGTGTAGCTGTTTGATTGAATGAGACTATTTTAACTACAGCAGCTCATACTATCATTCTGCCGTCCTCAAAATGACAAGAGTTTGGAAATATTACTTTTCTAGACTATGTATTTATTCAATGTATACCTTACCTTTCTCCCAGCATTGGATATAAGATATCTCACAATTTGAGTAAGATAAAAATTCAGTTAATGGAGACTACAAAATGAAATAGAACAATTACATTAAAACATTAACTTAAAACAGTTTGGAAAAGACCTCAGAATATCCACGTGATAACATGGTTTGGTGGATTGCTGCCTTTTTGTATGTGTTTACTTTTTCACCATCCTAACAAGAGTGAATGACTCCCATAGGATGGTGTTAGGTAGGACACACCTATATAGCAGAGTTAAGCAGGGTGCATCTATCATAACCCTGGATGTCCCAGATGCTGGATCAAGCCTATTTGATAGACTGATAGGGACTCCCTAAGCCACTTTGATCCTGGGGAGCACAGCTGCTGCCAGTTCTGGTTAGGAATAAGCCCAGGTGTCTTGACACCCACTCACTTGGGGGTCAAACCAAATTTTGCATTAAAAAGCTTTGTTGTGGGTTAAGCTGGATCAACCCCATGTGGTGATTAGCCACTGTGGGGCTGATCAGAAACCACAATGACTTAAGTAGTATAATGTAAATGTGAATTTTCTCCCAAACTTTAATCAATAGTTCTAAGATCTTTAATTTAAATTATGATGGGGTGAGTATTGTAGAATGGAAGCCTTGGAGGACTCACTGCTCATGTCGCTGTTCCTACATTGTTCAGAAACAAACGAACAAAATAAAGTTGTGCTAGAGATAGTCACACACATGTGTCATTGGTGCATATTTTTGAGTGATTTCATCTTAAGGTAAAACCCTCATGGGATTTTCTTGACAATAACTGTTCAAAGGGGAATTGCCATGCCTTCCTCTGACACTGACTTCTCCTAGGTTATCCTGTGTGTTTCCATGACTGTGATGTAGTCCTAGTCCAATGTTCAAACCACTATACCACATTGGTTCTCCTCTCCATCATTATCTCTGTCATCTATCTATCTGTCTGTCTGTCTTTCTGTCTATCATCATCATCATCATCATCACCACCAATATATATGCATACCTGTAATAATAATAATAATACTAATAAAACTTTATTTATATACCGCTCCATCTCCCCAAGGGGATTCAGAGCGGTTCCCAGGTAACATCACAAAAAATACAAAGTAAAAAACAACATAACCATAAGATTAACAAGACAAAATAGAAGCATAAAAATTGTCGCCATAACACATGTATATTAAAAGTAATCCTGCCTGTTCAAGGCAATTTAAAAATTTAAAATAACATAAAAATATAGATCTATTCATGCTTATCTATATGCATATGAATTGCTGTTAATCTATTTGTGGATAAAACCTCCCCAAACAAAGACAATGTATCTTTGAATTCCAGACTGGAGTGGCAAACAGCAGGGGAGAGTGCTACCTTCATGTCTTGTCTGAATGCTTCTCAGAGGCAGGGTCACAACTGGCTATGCTGGTTGCGGACAAAGTGGCATGTAGTTCAATACACCGGGTAGCACCATGTTTGAAAATGCTGTGCTAATGCTTTGTCCCGATTCAGTTAGACTTTTTCCTTTTGTTTCATAGTCTTCTTCATCTATACACCAGCAGGAGATGAAGCCATAAAAAGTCACCTTAAAGATCTGCTACAGGGAGAAGAAAATGTCTATGCTTTGCTTTCACAAGATGATGAATAACCTAATGGGACTTTACTTGATCATCACAAGGAAATATTCCCTTTAGAAGAATGGCAGAGAGAAATGTTTCAAGGCTGATTAAAGCAAAAGGAGCAGGGGAGGTTGATAGTTGGAGACATTGTTTTGACAGTGCCCATTAATTGTTTCACCTGTGCTAATCAGGATCCTCCTGGAGTTGCACTCTAATATATTTATCCTCGATTCTGTCCAACAGATTTAGCCGGCAGTGTATTGTTGATAAGGACAAGAGAAATCAATGCAGATACTGTCGTTTAAAAAAGTGTTTCCGTGCTGGGATGAAGAAAGAAGGTAACTTTTTCCTAACCTCCTTTTCAGAAAAAAAATCTCACTTTATATCAATTAGAAGGAAATAAAAATCTTTAAACAAATAAGGAATGAACCTGTGGTGCCTCCTGAGAAAGAGCTTTTTTTCCTAAACAGAAACAGAAATATGCCTCCAGTAAGAAGTTAGTTTACTATGTAATTTTTTTTGTTACTAATGGGTCATTATACAACAAAACAAAACATGCATTCTTATGCTAGTCATATATAGAATGCCCTTGCTCCAATGGTTGCACTGGCTGCCGGTATCTTTCTTGAAACAAGTCAACATACTGTTTGTTCCCCCCGTGTCAGGAGCAACTTGAGAAACTGCAAGTTGCTTGTAGTGTGAGAGAATTGGCCATCTGCAAGTATGTTGCCCAGGGGACACCTGGATGTTCTTGATGTTTTACCATCCTTGTGGGAGGCTTCTTTCATGTCCCTGCATGGGTAGCTGGAGCTGACAGAGGGAGCACATCCGTGCTCTCCCCGGATTCAAAACTATGACCTGTTGGTCTTCAGTCCTGTCAGCACAAGGGTTTAGCCCTTTGAACCACCGAGGGAAATCATACTGGTTATGATATATAATAAAGCCCTATCTGGCTTAAAGTTTAGGCTGACAAACCACATCTTCCCATAACAGCTTGTGTGGATTCTAAGATCCTCAGGAGATCTTCCCTTTTTAGCCTCAAGGTCTTCATGTGTATGGTTAGTGGGGATGCATCATGGTCTGGATCTACATTGCCCTATAATCTAGTTTCAGAATGCGTATTAACTGCATTGAACTGGATTATAGAGGAGTGTAGACTAATATACTTGAGTTCAATGCAGTTAATTCACATTCTGAAACTGGATTATTGGGCAGTGTAGATCCAGTCATAGGAAGGGGAGATTAGAATGATTCTTGCCCTTGTTGTTCATTTTTTTTAAAAAAAATCAACAGGATTTTGAGAACTGAAGAAAGTTTTCCAAAGTGATTTTCAAAATTTTAATCAAAAATTTCATTTAAAAACTTTATTTTTTTAAAAAAAATGATTAAAATTTTACACAAAGGTATCATAGGAAGGCAGAAAATACCCCATTTTTTCATTATTGTGTACAAGAAAAAAGTAAGCAATTGAGTATATTGAGTAATCAGTTTTAAAGGATTTTTTTTTTTGTAAAGACTGAATGGTTTCTATAACATCACTGTTCACTCTCAGTTGTAATCACATAGGTCCCTTCCACATATAACCCAGAATATCAAGGCAGGAAACCCCACAATATCTGCTTTGAGCTGGGTTATCTCAGCCCACAATGCCATGTATTCCAGTTCAAAGCAGATATTGTGGGATTTCCTGCCTTGATATTCTGGGGGGCTTTCCAGACAGGGCTTTATCCCAGGAACTTTCATGTTTAAAAAACGCAAATGTTCCTGGGGCCCTGTCCACACACATGCGCTTTCTGGGGTAGGTGTTCAGATGTCCTTCTGGGACTGGCCTGGGAGAACACCAGGACACTCTATCCCCCTCCCCAAAAGCTCTTAAAAACCTCTTTTAAAAAGTAAAGCCCTTACCCAGCTTCCATTGGAGAGCCGCCGCAGTTTTTCTAGCATGTAGAAATGTCGCACCAGGAAGGGGGGGGGGGGCAGGAGAGATTTTCCTCCTCCTCCCATTCTTTCCCCTGATGCATAATTTCTATGCATCAGGAGAGCTGCAGCAGCTCTTTAATGTTGGCCGGGTAAGTACTTTTCCTTTTTAAAGGGCTTTTTAAAGGCTTTGGGAAGGAGGTTGGTATTCCCACAGTTTTCCAGGCTAATTTAGCCCAGAAAACTCTAGGAATACTGTCTGGACTGCAGTATTCTTTAGTCCAGACACTGGAAGTAGTTGGTTTATCCCGCGCCTTTCAAGAAGGTGCGGAAGAAACCCATTATCAAATTAATGCACCACAAACCTGGGTTTTCCTGGTTTGTGGTGAATTACTTCGGGTTTGTCCAGGACATTGTCTGGAAGCCCCCTTTTTATTGCAGAAGTTTCCACAATAAAGGGGTTGTCTAGATCCACCCTATGACTGTGTGGAAGGACCCTGAGGCTATTTTTAATTTAAGTCTTTTAATCTTTGTATAGAGGGATAACATTTAATGTCTAGTATAATGTTTGAGGTAAATTAAAAAAATTAGTTGGAAGCTCTCCTGGATTCTGCTTACAAATGTTTGCATAATAGTGGATTTAAAAATCAAAATGGGACAGCATTGCCAAAAAATGGTAGTAAAACAGGAAGAATAATAGCGCTGTGGATTGACTTTTCTTGTCTCTTGCCATTTGATACATTCAAAGAATGAACAGTGTCAACACAATCTTTGGTCTGTTAAAATAATGCTGTTATAATTATTTCCTTATTTTTTACTTTTGCAAAAAGTCTTGCACATACTTTCTGGATATTTCTCTTTTTCTTTACTTCAAATCCCATCACAAACATTTGCTAACATATTCCAAATGAAAGCTCTTTTTGAAACTTCCAGGGAACATGGAGTTTGGTAGTAGAGATTAATAGGCCTCTAGGAGTTGTGGTGGTGATTCTTCCTTGAGTTTTAGGTCCCATCTACACTGCCATATAATCCAATTTCTGAATGCAGATTAACAAAACAACTGGATTATATGGCAGTGTAGACTCATATAATCCAGCTCAAAGCAGTTAATCTACATTCTGAAACTGGATTGCATAGCAGTGTCGATCCAGCCTTACTCGGAACTTTAAAGGAACTATCCTGTTTTAAGAAAAAAAATCTGACACATTGGATAGTTCCTTTAAAGTTTAGATAAAAACTCAAAACAGATTTTCCAGCCCACTGATATGGAAACCACCACCATTCTCTGTTGTAACTAAGTGGTTGTTAATTAACAAAATTGCCTGCCCTTGAATAGCTAGATGGCAGCAACTTCATTCTTGTCTTCTTTATGCTTTATAAGTTTTCTATTGAATTCAGATTTGACTCTAAATCTTCACTTTAGCATTATCCAGAATGTTTAAAAAGTTACTTTTTTTTTGAAGTAAAGGTCCTTGTTTATTATGGGAGTTGCAGTTCAAAAGAATAATATTTTTAAAGATCTGGGCTCATCATATACATATGTGTATTTATTAAGAAAATGGTCAAATGGAAAAACAAATACTGAAAGGATACCAAATAAAATATTATCTCTAAGACCTTGCCTTCTTTTGCTTTAAATACCTTTAAATGCAAGCCAACCACATGCTTGATAATCAAAGAAGTTTGGTGGCTATCTCACTGGCACAATTTTATATTTAAAGATTTAACCACAGCTTGTTGCTTAGTTGCTGAGTTAAGGAATGAAAGAAGATAGCACTTTTCCAGTTAAAAAGAACCAAGCATCATTCTTGATTCACGTCTGCATGGCCATTTATCACTTAGTGTTTATCACTCTACGACATTTCTTATTATGACCTTAATAAAAGGCCCATCAGTGAATGTCCTTGGCTAAGAATGTAGTGTGCCTTCACCATAAAGTGTGTTCATTCTTTATATAAACTGCAGAATACTCTATAGCGCACAGAGCACATTTTTATTGACGCATTGGTGCTGGCGCACCACTTCTCGAATGCAGATTGCATCCCTAAAAATAACAAACATATCATTGGAAATACAACTGCTGCTCTTATAAAAGGTTATGAGGTGCTATGTAGACTGAGGACTATGCTGATCAGAACTGTGCTTTTCTATCCTCGATGTGACCTTGGATATAAAATAAGCCCAGGAAAACTGATAGGTAGCTGCATTTATCTCTTTCATTTTTGTATTAAAAGGGACACCTTATTGCTTCACCAGCCTTGTATATCCACAATCCCATTCTCTTTCCAAAAGCTCTCAGGAGCATTTCTTTCTCGGGCTATCTGGTCAGCAGCAGAGCTTGGAAAAAGTTAGTTTGGGGATTGCAGTTTACTGAACCAACTCTTCCGAACTTCCCTCAGAATTCATTGTTCAATTGTCACAGAACTTCTCACATTGCTAATCCTTAAAGCTTGGCATGGACTGAAAAATATCCAGTCATATTCAGAACTGAACATTAATTCTGGTCTTGTTTATGCTGCTATATAATCCAGTTTAGATTTCATTATAATGCCCAGTGTAGACACACAGAATGCAGGCTGAACAGCATTGAACTGAATTATAAGAGTCTACACTGCCATATAATCCATTTCATTACAGTTGATCTGTATTCTGAAACTTGATTATATGGCAGTGTAGATGGGCCTCTATACTAATCCCCAACCGAATGCAATAAAATAGGACTCTTGTACCTTTTATAGTAGTGCACAAGAAGGAATTGCAAAATCTTTCCTTTTCCTATATCATCTGAAATCCCCTCTCTTTTCCTATATCATCTGAAATCCCCTCTCTTACACAGCTCTTAGAAGTGTATGAGCCCTATCCTCATTTCCATGGAGCCATAATAATCCTAAATCATACTTGTGGCATTTCTTTGTTTTCATAAGTGTATATAACAAAATATTCTATCAATACTGCCTGTGGCTATCTTTGCTGCGACCACTCCTGGTTTATTAGCATGAAAGCCAATGTAAAATCAATAAAGTCTGCAAACAGATGTTTGTTTGGATCCCTGATATTATTAGATAACCAATATTATATTGTACATATGGTAAGACTATTTCAATTGCAGCACAGAAATTACATGTGTACTTCCAATGTATTTTGGGATTGTAAGGCTGGAGTTACTGACCTGAAAATTACCATCTCTAGAGTAGACCCATTGAATAAATAGGATTTCCCAATATGTTGGGTCATAATTCAGAAATTAACTAACTGGTTTAACTTTGGTTGGGACTAATAAATAGGATTCTAGTCTGTATGTGTAGTAAAAATTGTAGGGAAAGATATGTACTACTGAAAGTAGGGATTTTTAATTTTAATATGTATCAGAGGCATTATGAACAATGATCATTTCTGGAACACAAAAACTCCTGGGCTTAGAAATGCATCATCATCATTATAGTGTACTGCAGTGATTGTTGGTTTAAGTATTTCCAATAAGCTCAAATTTGATCTAAAAAGACTTAAGATCTGTCCATCCTCATTGTGCAGCTTGTGGCTTTATAGCTATTAAAATGATAATTCTCTAAGTAACAAAATAGCAACATTTGGATATACTGCAAGGAAGTCATGCAATGCTCTCAGCAATGGGTTGCTTTGGAGCATTGACAAAATTCATGCTGAGCAGCACACACAATATGGGTATAATGATGGGCTTTGATTGAAGAAAGACCTGGATCTTCTGTCGTTGATGTTACCTTTCTTTGGAGATGGATTTTACCCTGTCCAATCAGCGATACTAAAAATTGAGATTTCTCCATTGCTTTTTATTGGTAGGGTATGTCCAAAAATGGATTCAAAATAAACTTTTCTTTTGAACTTTCTTCTGAAGACAGTTTTCATTTTTCAAATACCTCTGTAGCTAACACTTTTTACAGATTGTTCAGTCAGAGTGACACTTGTTTGGCACTGAAAAGTAATATCAAGCTTATTATCCTCAAAATGATTGGACAGAGTAGTATGTGAGCATTTTGTCTTACATCCAAAGCTCTGCAAAGGATATAAGCAGATCACTTTATAATCTTTTCAAAGCTGGCCATTTCAGGTAGCTAGTGAATCCCCTTCCTTATATAATAATATGAAGGCTGCAGTCCCCTTAGAACATTGGCAATTTTGTCCATGACCATTATTATGTCTGATTAAGCAAGTTTAATTATTTGTAAATAGTGTTGAGTGATAAATGGAATTATCATGCACATCACAAATTAGCTTGTCACATCACAACACTAAAACCAGATGGCAGCATGGATACCCAGATACCACATAGAGTTGCCAGGTATGCAACATCTCTTGCCTTGAGATTCCAGGACCAACAACTGAGCCAAGTTTAGAAAGCCAGAACTTCTTCTAAGAAAGCTGGTTTTAGAAATAGGCATCAGTAAATGGATCTAGACTGGCACAAACATACATATACACCAACACCCCAGGCTCCTGACCCATTATCTCCCTTCATTTCTGGCATTTTAGTGTCTCGACATGTACACAATTTCAATGCAAACATATTTGTACTAAGCCAAATAATCCTGGAACTACTTGGGAAGGGACATAGGGACAACAAGGATAGGCAACTCTCTGACAAGGGGCTGTAATACTATCCAGGGAATGTTGAACTACATTTTTTACTAGAATGTTTGCCCTAAATGCTCCTCTGTGCATGCTGGAAGTATGAGGAACAAAATCCATGGATGCTCATGGGGACTTTCTCTAAAAAAGAATAAGAAGCAATCTGAATTCAGAATAGCAATTATATATATATATATATATTGTTTTAAGAGTGTTCATTATAATACTAATAAAACATATAACAAAAAAAGTGTGCTGTTGTTCTTTCTGAAATAACTGTCAAATTTGTACAGCAAAGTCTATGGTTCATATGATTTCTGAATAATATTTTGCAAAGCAGTTCAACAAGGTCTTTATGAAAATTAATATACTTTATCTTTTTTTTTGTCCCCAGCTGTTCAAAATGAACGAGACAGAATAAGTACAAGGAGAAGCACTTCTGAAGGCAGCAACAGTCCTTCTATTAACACACTGGCCCAGGCTGAAGTGCTTTCTCGCCAGGTATGCTAATCCTGGCTTTTAATGTTTACCATCCTTCTGGTGGTAACTCTAAGTTAGGGCGGTTCCAGACAGCACTTTAATACAAGTCCAATCAGGTTTAAAAAATCTGATTGTGCTGGCATGGAATCCCCCACACACCCCAGACAACTCAGGCTTTTCTGGGGTGGGTGTCCAGATGCTCTTTCTGGAAGGGCACCCGGACACAAAACAAAACCCCCAAGAAAAGCTTTTAAAAAGAAAATAACTTACCTAGCCACCATTACCCCTTCTCCAGAGCTCACCTGGCTGGTAGAATTGATGTGCCAGGAGAAGAGGGGCCCAGGAGCAATTTTCCTCCTCCCTCTTCTCCTGGCACATCATTTCTATGTGCCAGGAGAGCTCCAAAGAAGGGGGAATGGTGACCGGGTAAGTTATTTTCTTTTTTTAAAAGACATTTTAAAGGAGTTTTTGGAGGGGATGGGAGCTGTCTTGGATTTCTTGGGCTCCAGGAGCCCAAGAAACCTGAGACAGCTATGTGGAAGGGCACTGGAAATCATGCTATGTGATCCCCAGGCCAAAGCCACACAATGCTCACAGCTCAAAAGACCTAGGTCTTCTGAAAGACCTTAGTCTGTCCAGCTGTCAAATTACTTCAGGACAAAACAGGGTTCTCCTGTTTTGTCCCAAATACATTTGTTTTTGTTTTTTGTTTTTGTGGGGTGTCATTTGGACATCCCATGTAAAAATGCAGGTGGGTGTTGTCTGGATATGCCCAAAACCAGAATTATTTGAAGAAAATGGTTATTCTGTTCATAATTGAACATCTATTGTAGATGAGCAGGCATGAATTTCAAACATTTTGTGAACTATTGTTACACATGTTTGACGTTCAAAATAATTAACCACTTGATAGGTGGTAAGGAAGTAGCCTCATGAGATGTATATTGCGAAGAACTTGATAAAATGTTTCCTCAGTCATTTTGAAGTTGATGGAATATCTGTGGTTGAAAACATAAAGATCTATCATATTTTTGTTGTAACAGTGAAAATGGGTGTGGCTGCGGGGGGGGGGGGGGGGAGAGGAGGGAAAATGCTGCTTTTTATACAAATCAATCATGTATGAATTTTTTCAAATATTTTTATTAAATATTTATTAGAAAAGGAGAGGATGGGGGAAAGGGAAGAAAAAAGAAAAAATTGGGGATAATATATTCATTAAAGTTGCAGCTTTACAAATGTCTAGTATGTTGCGAGGAGACAACAAAGAGGGTGAAAGTTGCTAAGGAATAAGGGGTTCTTTTACATTATTATCATTATCAAAAAATTCCTAATTCTAACATTTTTCTGTGTCAGAGACAGCTTTTTCTGTGCTTGAATTAATATGTTTACAGTGAAATATTATTTTTCATGATGGAAATACTGGTGTTTTTTCTGAAGAAAATGATGTTTCTTGTATAAGACAATTGCATGTGATTTTTGTGTAGAATAAGTCATTGACTGTGAAGATGCCCATCATTTCTCTTTAGGGTTTCTCAACATGCAAAAAATTTTATTCAAAACTTTGTCCCCATTTTCTCTTCATTATGATCAGATCTCTGTTTCAAGTCCCAGTGCTGGTCCTACTGACATAAATGTTAAGAAAATTGCTGGCATTAGTGACATCTGTGAATCTATGAAGCAACAGCTCTTAGTTCTTGTGGAGTGGGCAAAATATATTCCAGCCTTCTGTGACCTACGGCTAGATGATCAGGTATGAAGTAATACACGGGGAAGCATTCACTATGGGTAACATTTTTATTTGGGGCAGAACACAGTGCTGTTGTATCAAGCTAAAACTGGGACTCTCAAGTCAAGTTTATGGAAGATTTGGGCCTAGGATATACTGTTGTGGGATTTGAGGAGCATTTCAGTGGTGCTAGAGAGGCCAGAGATAAGTTTTGATTCCTCCTTTCTGAAATCTTCCTCCCACCTGCTTGTCTGCAAGTATTTACAGAAAAGCTAGCTGTCTAACAGCATGCTCCAAATAAAAAAATGTCTAGTTTTAACTCTGAAGGGAAAAGCCAGGGACCTCTTTGTACTGGCTTATCAAAGGGAAGTTGAAAGGCTAAAGCTAATGGGGCCAAGGCACTTAAATTATATCTAGGGATGGTAAGGAAATGTCTCAGATTTTTTTTATTAGTTCTTTAGGTACTGACTATATGAAGAAACTGGCAACAAAGAATGTTTTAGTATAGCAGCCATAGCTAGTGCATATGATGTGTCTGATTTCACTTGCTTTATTTCTGATGTCACCATTGTTCTGTATGCAATTTATTTCAAGGTTGCCCTGTTAAGAGCACATGCTGGAGAACACCTGCTGCTTGGAGCAGCAAAACGCTCAATGGTTTACAAAGACATCATTCTTTTAGGTAAAAATACCCTTATTTTTCTTCTTAACTGCACTATCCTAGCCATATTTATTCAGAAGCAAGTGTTTCCAGAATAAGGCCTCAACCAAAGGCACATTGAGTTGGACCCAGAATTAAGTATGTGAGTTGGCACAAGTGATCTCCTCTGTTCTTTCCTTGAGACAACAGACTTAGCCCCCAGACTGTTCTGAACAGAAGAATCCTAGAGAATGGAATGGGCTTTTGAAGAGAGAGGGAGGGAGAGAAAGGAGGAGAATGAGAACTAGCCTGACAAAGATAACACCTCCATTCTCCTGTCCTTTAGGATGGGGTTGGGGGACCTTTGGCTCTCAAGAGTTTTTGTACTATTGCTTCTATAATCTACTGGCTGTTGTGGATAGGGATGGTGGAAATTGAAGGCCAAAATGCAGTTGGTTTTCCATATCCATAGATTCTGAACCCATAGATTCAACCATCCATGGCTTAATTTTTTTAAAAAAATCTGTAACCACATCTTGATTTTGCCATTTTATAAAAAGGCATGCACTTCTACAATGCTGTTGTATATAATTGGATCTGAGCATTCATGGATTTTGATATCCATGAAGGATCCTGGAACCAAACCCCAGTGGATACTCAGAGCCCATTGTATCTTGAGGGCCAAAAGCTCACCACTTCTATCACATGAGAAAAGTGTGCTTGAAGGAAATATTTTGTGCTTTCCTATCTTGCTTCTCACTGTTTTTGTAAAATTAAATGCTCAACTATACATGTATTTAAGGACTGAAGCAATCTTATTTATAATTATAAGGTTTAATGTGTTTGTCTCATGGCATTTAATGCATGGAATGAATCAGTGGTATGTATAGAGAAGCAACTTTGTGAACACACTTATCAAGGAATATAGGCAAAAAAAACTGGTAACTGGGAAAGCATAGACTATACACATTGTTGTTAATACTGCTTTTCTTTTCTTTTCTTTTCTTAAGGTAATGATTTTATAATTCATCGCAACAGTTCTGAAATTGAGATCAGCCGAGTAGCAAACCGGATTCTTGATGAAATAATACATCCATTTCAAGAAATTCAAATTGATGATAATGAATACGCCTGCCTAAAAGCTATCATTTTCTTTGATCCAGGTATGTCTCCACCTCTCACAAATACACTCACAATAAGTCAAAGCCAACATGTTGACAATAAACAACAACACAATCTGGTAGTATTTTACTAATTCCTGATGTACTCCAGATGCACACTTTGTAGTAGGGCTTGGTCCTAGAATACATTTTTGGTGTTAGAGAGGAGTGCCTTCCCCCTACAATCTCAATCATAAAGGTTTTTCAGAACACCCCCTCCCCACAATGTATGCCTGAAATACTAAAACAGAATTAAGGAATGGTGATTCCTTGAAGAGCATAGGCAAATTCTGAGACTTAACATTTTCAGCTTCAGCCTCTTGTCTCTCTTCATCCTCTTGGAATGGGTAATTCTGTGCCTCACAGGTTGTTGTCATGGTTATGTCTCTTTGTGCGTTTTAAATTAGTGTTTGTTTTAATAGATTGCATTATATAGTTATTTTAAGTATTGTACTTCTTAATTGTTCACCATATAGCCTTATTTTGTTTTAATTTAAACTGTGAGTTATTGGGAGGAAGAGGAACATGCATTAAATATAGTTAATTAATTAATTGAACCTTTTATGTTCCTTTAAGATGCAAAAGGACTAAGTAATTCAATGAAGATCAGGAACATGAGGTTTCAAGTTCAGATTAGTTTGGAGGATTATATCAACGATCGCCAGTATGACTCCAGGGGACGCTTCGGAGAACTCCTCTTGTTGCTGCCTACTCTGCAGAGTATTACCTGGCAAATGGTTGAGCAAATACAATTTGTTAAACTCTTTGGAATGGTTAAAATTGACAGCTTGCTTCAGGAAATGCTATTAGGAGGTGAGTGTATCAGTAGGTTTTGCAAGTGACTCCTTTTCTTCATTGGTCTAAGGCATTACAGGGCTGCTGGTATTTGGAACCAATGATAGGGAGCTAGAGGGCTCAACAGCTTGACTAAGTATTAAGAAAATGCTTTTTCTTAAGTTGTTCTTTTTAGACCAGCATTGGTCAACTTCTCTAGATATTGTTCGACAAGCTAGAATAAATCCTAATTCTTGGCTTTGATGCTGGAAATTGTATTCACAAACATGTGAAAGGCCACAAATTGATCCTCTCTAATTTAGACCTTTGGATCGAACTAGAAATGCAAAATGCAAATGGAAATGTGGTCATGGGGATGTCAATGCTTATACCACAAATCATTTTACTAGAAGGCAGTGGTTAGTAGAAGTTTTCTAGCTCTGTTTCCATATCTCTCATAGAAATTTATAAAACTGTTATATAATTTTTATTATTTTAAGCATGCAATGTATTTTACACATTTGCTGAATCTGGATGGGAATCAGCCAGTATAAATCCTAAACTTCTTCCCTGACTATCTTTGCCCAGTACTCCCATGAAGAGGAGCTCAAAGCTTTCATCTCAACTTTTGATTGATCACAGCCCAAATCATATATGTTCAACATTTTATATGCTTCAATTTGCTTCAAGGAGTAACTTCAAACCAGGAGTTGAAATGTGTCAAGAAGCCATATTTAAAATAACCTTTCTTTTTCTGGGTTTGGATATAATGCAAAACTGAAGTTAATAAAAAATAGAAACAAGTGCTTTTTTTCTTCTTAAAATATTTTTTGAAAGATGAAGGAAATACATTTCTGTCACAAGGAAAGCAAATGGCTAGGTACCACTTGTATGGGAAAAAAGAAAGACATTTAGAGATGGAAATATTTATCAGTTACATCTTGTTAGGGATGGAAGTGAACAGGCAAGCTTAGAATTTATAGGGTTTTTTTTTTTTAAAAAAAACCAACAAAACTTTATTCCCATCCTAAATTTGAAGTTTGTGAGTTCCAGCAAATTCTTCAAAAACAATGTGAAATTAAATTTTCCTCTACTCACATTGGCCAAATCCATTGCTCTTTGTTGTTATGTGTCTACAAGTCATTTTTGACTTATGACAATCCTATGGAGTTGAGAGAAAGTTACTTGCCCAAAGTCATCCAGTGAGTTTCCATGGATGAACAAAAATATGAATCTTGATATCCCAGTTACCTAGTCCAACACTGAATCTACTATACTAGACTGACTCCCAAGTCCAATTGGAACAACTGTTCTTAGATTGGAGAAGATAATATTGTAGGAACCTGCCATATACTTTTTAAACATGAGGACTACTTTTGGGAGGAGGAAAGGGTAGTAACCAAAACACAGTAAACATGATACAATACACAATGATCTAAACCCAGATATGTTAGAATTAAGTGTCCAAAAGCCCCAGACTGGGATTGAGAAATTTCACTTTGTCTAAGAAACTTTTTTTTAAAAAAATCTTATATTTCTCAATAAGAAGAAATGCAAAAATGTTGATAAATTCTTCTAAAAATTTAAGTGAAATTTTCATTCAGCCTTAGACTTAAGGTGCATTCAGACAGCCCCTTTATTGTGATAACTCCCGCAATAAAGAAGGTGCTGTCCAGGTGACATCCGGGACAATACCGAATTAATTTGCCACAAACCAGGAAAACCCTGGTTTGTAGCAAATTAATTAGATAGTGGATTTATTCCATGTCTTCTTGGAAGGTGCGGGATAAACCCATTAATTCTGGTGTCTAAACTGCAATCCAGACACCATTCCCACAGTTTTCTGGACTAAATTAGTCCGGAAAACTGTGGAAATATGTACCCCCTCCCCCAAAGCCCCCAAACCCCTTTTACAAGTAAATAAATCTTACCCAGCCTCCAGTACAGTGTTGCAGCAGCTCTCCTGGCACATAAAAATTATTCACTAGGAGAGCACGGGGGTGGGGGGGGGGGTGGGGTGGGGTGGAAAGAGTGATTTTCCTCCCCCCTCCTCCCTTCTCTCCTGGGGTGTCATTTCTGCATGCCGGGAGAGTTGCTGCAAAACTGTACTGGAGGCTGGGTAAGTTTTCTTTACTTGTAATAGGGAGTTGGGGGCTTTGGAGGAGAGGGATAGGGATTCCAGATGTTCTCACAAGCTAGTCCTGTGACTGGTGGGTGCAGACAGGCCCCTGGAAACATCTGAGTTTTTAAAATGCGAATGGTCCTGGGATAACTGCCTGTCTGGAGCTGCCCCTAGATGCATGGAAATACATGTATTAGACATAACATATTTTGTAATACATCTTTCAGGGACTCTGTAAATAGAGATTATATGAATTTGTGATACTCAAATCTGTTGATAAAATATCATACAAGCAGGTAGCACATGCTGTAAAATCCAGAATCAATCACACAAAGCAATAATACAATACTTAATTTGTTTTGTTTATTGTGTGTGAAACTAATAATGATTCAAGGGTACTCTAAATGCCAATTAAAATATTTATATAGAAAAAGTAATTGCTATTTCTATATTTTCCATAACTATTACAAGATCATATCATTTTACACACAACAGAGAATGAAACCAGAGGAAACAACAGAGAGAAAATTAATGGCATGTACAGAATCATCTGAAATTATCTTTTAAAACAGGGCTAGGCAAAGTGTGGTTTGCAGGTTGCATGTAGCTTCGAAGGCTCATTTTTTTGTTTTCCTAATGCTCTGGGCATCTCTGCCACCTCCACCCCTTTTCTAAAAGGAGAGGCCTTTTCTAAAAGTAGTAAATAGGGAGTGACTTTGGGTTTTTAAAATGGCCCATGCAAGATTTAAAACATGGTGAAAATGCCCTCTAGATCCTCAGTGCAAACTATCTAGAACGTAGTTGGGAGCAAAAATGTTTTAAATTTGTTTTGTTGGGAGTGTGGCTCACTAAGCTTTCCTGGGAGGCTGATGTCTTCTCCTATTAATCCACAATTGCCCACTTCTGTTTTAAAGTACGATATTAATGACATTAGAGCTATCTCCTAAGAATTATGTTATTTGAACAATACAGATCTATTGAACAGCAGTGTTTTTTGGATTCAGTGGCTAACATGCTTACATGTTTATAAACTGGATTTACAATGCTGTAACTTAAAAATACTAGTTGAAAATGCCTCCCCCTCAACCTAAAGTTTCAAAATAGCAGCGCCCCATATTTTGGGGAGATGGTATTACATTGACAGAGGTCTGTCATCAGAGTTACATTTGATCATGCTGGGTCTTGGCTACTAAATCTTGTATCACATCTAATGTGCAACTGTTTCCATCGTTGTTTCTATCAAAAAGTGAGATGCTTCAGTCCAACACCGTTACAGCATATTTTGATTAGGAAAATGCAGAATTTCCTGGAGCAATATATTAATTTGAACGGATGCATGTTCTGTGGATTTGTTGCAGGTGTTTCCAATGATGCTTCCAATCTCCATCCGACACATCCTCATCTAGCACAAGATCCACTCACTGGAGAAACTTTGCTTATAAGTCCAGTGACTGTTCCTGTACATTCGGAACAGATCTGTAAGTTTATTGCAAATTTAATTTAATTATAGTTTTGTAGCTAATTTTCATTTAATGAGGCATCCTGGCATGGATGGCACCAGTCATATTGCTGACAAACAAGCCAAAGCTTTGCATTCACTCTGGGCAGTATAGGGGCTGGCATGAGCACCCATTGGCTGACACAAACTGGTGGTTTCATTCTAAATTGAATTTGGAATGAGAGAACTTGACTGCACAATCAAGTCCCTGTTTCAGAAAATTACATCATCTTGGAGATACCTTTAGTATTACTAAAGCGAGTGGAGGTTTTGTAGCAGGTGAATATGTTAATGTTAAAGAATTAGCCTGCTTGCCTCATTTCAGACTCTGCCCTAGTGAAGCCTTGTATGGAACCTTACTGAGGGCAAAGAGAATCTATTTTTCTTTTGCAATCTGTTGCCCACTTCATCCATGCCCTTTCTCTAGAGTGAAGTTGACTATGCAAGTTGGCTTCTGGGACAGAGCTTTTGTCAATTCTAGGCTCTTAATATGAGCCTGCAATATTAACACTGTTAGCCTCTATGCCCACTCTTCGTACTATTGCTTATCAACCTTCTCAAATGTAGAGTTTAGTCAGCAGTTTAAAGGCTGGGAAGGAAATCAGCCTGAATGTGTGATCAGCCCATGTCAGATGCAATACAGCAGAGTTGGTTTTGATACAAAAATATTTTCTTTGATGTTGATTGAATTATTCTGCGTATCTTTCACAATATTTCTGAACAGTTTGGTGGTGTTGGAAGTCCTGAGTTGGAAACAGTGGTCAGGCATTCGATATCCCCATATGGTGTCTTAGCATGTTGCTTTGAGGCCAACTTTAACATAGAGGTTGACATGTCAGTTATGTAAAGTAGGTTATACGGTGGGATCTTTTGATACCTTTATGTTGCAGTTTGTCCATTTCCTCCCCCTTTTAAAGGACTAGAACTCAAGGAGTAAAAGGGCTAGTACTCCTAGCATTTTCCAGCCAGCATAATTGGGGGATTCTGTAAGTTTCATCAATAGCAACAACAAAATGTTTCCAAGCTCTGATAGAGGCATGGGTTTCGGTCAGCTGTCAGACTACCCAGTAACTAGATTTTTGCTGCATGCCATGATAAACTCTGTGAGCTAAATTCAATGTTGGTCCCAAATTCAGGAGACCAATTGAAATGAATGGGGCTAGTTAGTTACCATTTAGGCATGATCCATTGATTGCAATGATTCTACCTGAATTGGGATGGACACTAATTTTAGTACTGTGGGTAGTAACCAATAAAAGTTACAGACATGTATAAATTCTACTTCTTCTCTAAGCCAAGGCCTGGTTATTGCGACTGCATCTGCCCCGACTCTGTGCTTCTGGCACAAGCTTGATTAGATTATTGGTTAATTTATTTCAAATTCTTTTCCAGCAACTCCTGAAACTCCACTTCCTTCTCCTCCACAAGGCTCTGGTCAAGAATACAAGATATCTACAAACCAAGTTACGGTTATTTCCCAGCCATCTCTTCCGAAACAAAAGCCATTATGATACTGATCAATATTTTTGTAGTACCATCACTGTGTTAAAGCATTATGACACTGGAAAACTCAGGACGCAGAACGTCGACCCATTATTAAACAAGACAAGCACTGTTCTCTTTGGAGAAGTTTTTTTTTTTAAAAAATCTATGTGGAGCATGAGAGAGATAATTTTTGCTGACATTTTTTTTAAAACCCCTGAATTCAAACAGAATTTTTGGTTTCTAAGAGATAAATGGATTAAAACTGTTCCATATTTGCATTGCCTTTGAATCATAATTGAGGAGGTTTAATTTATTGTCTCTGTATACCATTTGTCATCTTAAGAAATCTTAAGTAATATTCCTTTGCTGAATGCAAAGCCTGATTTTAATGAAATAGAAATATGAAATGTAGAAATAATGAAACAGCAAAGTGAGTGGTTTTAACAGTTAATCAAGGTAGGCGTCTCATTTTCTTGAGTATACAGTACAGGTTGAAAGCCAAAATGCTTCCTGAAAGCATCTATAAATGATATGTATGCGCGTGCATATGTGATGAAACACTGCACATGTTTAATCAGAAATAAGGCCCACTGAACTGAATGGAGCCCACAACCAAGGAAGTATACATAAGACTGCAAGTTGTGTAAAAGAAGTCACACTCATTTCAGTGCAATTTATTTTTAAATCAGTGAATTTGCTGTGGGACTAGTTTCAAAAATACATGTATGTACGCTTAAATAGCAAAATATTTTATGATTTTAATGTACAGTTATTTTCTTGTTAGATGCCTTGTTTTAATGAGAAAATTATTTAAACTTTGAATAATTTAATACAACAATAATATAAGAATGCTACCAAAACCAAGAAACCCTGCTACCCCAATGACTGCTGGTCAGTACCATGCTAGTGGATGATGAATTTGTTCTGGCTTTTCAACTGAATTTTAAAGGAATTTTCCACATTCCCAAATTCTCTGCATTCCTAAACAAAATATGTGTAATATCATGAATAGATCCATTAGACTCTGTACTAAAATCCAGACTCTGTCAGTGAATTCAGCACCATTAGCTGCTCTCCTCCCTGCATTTCCTTAGGCCTGCACTGAGAAAATTAGACATTTGAAGATTTCTTAAAAAAAAAAAACCCGGTTTCCTTTCTGATAGTTTTTCTTTTTGAATGAGTATTTTATATTTTTTTAATGAAGATGTTGCATTCTAAATACATTGCAGTACTTCTCTTGCATCCAACACTATATTTTAGCAATGCTCTTGATGGAGCATTGGTGCCAGCATTATTTAGGCATTCGTATTGTGGATATAATGATCATGAAAACATGGAGAGTACAAGTGAGCATTCTAGCTCTGTCCATCCTCAGTCCTGGTCTCTGTTGCCCTCCATATGTTGAGGCTGAATGTATGTAGTCTGTTCATGCAAGGACCCAGTGCAGTTTGGGACCATGAAAGTCCATGTTGTGTTCCTGCTGCTGCATGTCCATCACAGGGGGTCTTGGAAACTATGACAGGGAAACTGTCATTGCCTTCTTCTGAAGGTGAGAGGTTATAATTTGACCAAGGACATACCTAGCCAAGTAGGGATTCACACCATGATTACCCAGATTCCTTGTCCAAAACTCCAACCACTTCACTAGCTCAATTATTTCATCAATAAAATTCCAAACTAGATAGCTCTTTTATCTGTTCTAACACAGTTCTTCATATTTTTGTGTTAATTTCAAGATATATTTAAAGCAAATTTAGTTTTTTTAAAAATTCAATGAACAAGCAAAACCTATTTCCATCCTATCACCACAATTTTCCCCTTGGAAAAATAAAATGGGGGGGGGGACCTTTTCTATCCATAAGTGTTACATTGATTACTCTTTGTTATACTGTGTGGTATACAGAGCTCCTGGATCTCATGGAAATGACTCTGTGGCACGGGAAGTATCTACAGCAATGTTGTCCTATTAAGGGCTGTGGCTAGATTTCACCCTCTGAGCAGCAACTCTGATGTGATTTAAATGCCGGGAGGGGGGGGGGTTAAAAGGAGCACCACTAACAGCTATTGACGTGTTAGAACCTATCATAAGCCAAGTTGCTCCACCAAGAGATCCATGTACAAGCATTATATAATACAACTTTTCCATTTTTATTCTCCATCATCTGACCATCAGCTATGACCCATCTGGAAACTAGTGAACAGTATTTGGGATGCTATGTACTGAATTAGGCAAATGCCCCTTTAAGATCACCACTTTTGTGAATGGGAAGGACACAAGTGTTGACTGGGCTAATTCCAGGCCTTTGCGGACCAAGTTATTCATATGGCGCATTCCCAAGATTCTGCTACATGGGTTTTCTTTTATTTGTTGCTTCAACTCCAGGACAGTATAGGGTTGTAGTAATGGAGAAAGAAAAGAGCTATCCTGTAGATGTTTAAAGCCTGGTTTTGTTTAACTTATGGTGTTACACGAGCAGTGCAGCAAGAATCTGGAAGAACAGAGGAATTGGCGCTTACTGTAGCACATTCTTTATTTACAAGAGAATGAGTTTGTAAACTGCCAAAATGTTCAGATATCAGAACTGAAACTGTTGTCTTTTTGTTTGAACTCTTAATATTGTTGCCTGTTTTATAAAAAGTACTATTCTTTGTTAAATAATACATATATTGTAATTTATTAAAATTTGATTTATTTTCTAAGTGTAAAAAATATTTTTGTAAACCTAATTGTACCAAATCAAAATGACTAGCTTTGTTAAAACAGCATACTGTGCTGAGCTTTCTGAACTATGATGTAATGTGAATGTAAGCTTGAGTAGCCATGAAATGGTTGCTGCAAATGTTTTCAGATTGACTGTTTTTCATCAATCCTCAATAAACAGATATTGAAAACATATGAAAGTTAAATGGGGCTTGAAGCAACCTCCTCCTCCCCCCACCCCCATGCTGTGTAAACAGCAATGTTGCTGCTTTTTGAAAATTGGCTGGTGTTTTCATAAGCAGAGAAAGTTAAAAATTATTTGAAATCAGATGAAAACACACAACAGCTTTAACTATATTGGCTAGAGCTTTATTTAAGCTAATTGTCTACTGTTCAATTTCCTTATATTCTTCATTGAAATTCCTAGAATTCCTTAGAAATGTAGTGTGCTTTGAAAATGGCAGCAATAGAATTGTAAGTTGATGGTCCCCTTCCTTTTTGAGATTTCAGATAAGAAATCACTTATAGCAGAAGTTATATTTTGGAAAAGAGGGCTTTCTGGTAGATCAACAAAATCCAAAATTCTGCTGTCATTGAAGTTGCCAGGCATTCTGTATTTTAAGGGAGAGTCCCTTGTTTAAAGCAAATGTCCCCTGTCTCATTTTATTGCTCTTCATGTCACATATTTTGAGTGGCACTGCCCCTTCCCATGCCCCCTCACCCATCAGCAGTGCCGGCAACATACACCTGCTGGCCTGGGTCCTGCCCAGGCCAATCACATCAGTGCCAAGGCCTGGCTTCACCCTTTCCGCCTGCCCTTTACTTGAAAAGGCTGGCTGGAATGTCTGGGGTGGGCCTGACACAGTACAAGGTATGTTCTGGGTTGGGGGGAAAAGTTGAGGCAGCAGTTTTCCTTTGCAACCATCCCTCCCCCACCTGGCATACACCCACTGTTGGTTCAGCCAGGTGCACCTTTATGAGCCAAGGCCCCAGAAGTCCCATCCCCCAGAAGTCCCTGCCTGAAAGCCCTCTCAAGCCCCCCCCCCCCCAGGTGTGATGTATGTGTGGATTTAGCTATGTCAACTTGTACAGTTTAAAGTCTTCTAGTGATGATATATCAGGGGAATGGTGAAACTTTGCTCCTGTGGCTCCAGAGATGCCTTCCCCTCCCACATACTCTATTTTTGGTGTTGTTGGTCGGTGTGGAATAACGGCTCTGGTAGAGCTTTCTTCCACTCCCATGGGGACACCTCTGGTTATGGACGTTCCTTTTAACTCATACAGAAGATGGTCCTTAGTACCAAAGAGCCTCACAGCTTCCTTGCCCAGTTCTGAGGACTAGTCCCTTAGTATTATCTTTATTCATGAACAAAATATTAATTAAGGTTTTGTTCTGTGCTGGGTGATTTTATGCTTTCAACATGCATCTAGCCTTTCACTTTCATAAGAGAAAATGATTTACAGTAATTGGTGACTGCTTAGGACCAAAAGTGTTTTGAGTTTGGATTTTTTTTCCATTTTGGAATACCTGTGTTTGCATATATGTGTATTATGACATATCTTAACAATGGGACCCAAGTCTAAACACAACATTCCTTTATGTTTCATATATTCCTTATACACTTAGCATAAGGATCATTTTATATGCAATATTTTAAATAATGTCATGCATGAAACAGTGTGTGTATACACTGACCCATCAAAAAACAAAGATGTCATTACCTCAGCCACCTATGTAGAAAGTATTCGATTTAGGAATATTTTAGATTTTGGAATTTTGGATAAGGTGTGTCCAACCTGTATTTCCATGTATAAAAATAATTCCTCTGAGGCTACAAAAATGCATCCATTTAACTAACTCTAACTAGGCCAAATTCTAGTTAAAATATGGATGGCAACCCGTTTGGGAAGTCCACCTACCAATTTCTTGTTCCAGTTATGCAATGTCAGTCAGAAGACTTCCAACAAGGTAAGGATTCTAGTGGGCTTGTCTGTGGTAAAAGAGAATGTAAAGGGTAGAACATATTCCCAATGTTACAAGGGAACAAATACAAATCAGCAGTTCTCAGCTTTGAGCACCATCTACTTGGCAAAGCAATCTTTCTCAAGCAGAAGACTTGTTCAAATGGCCCAGTTAGTGCTCATAATGGAAAACTAACATTGTCACTCCCCCTCCCTCCCTTCTACAATGATTTACTAAAGCAGGGAATGCTTTAAAGATGAGGTAATAAGGCAACAGGGAAGTAATTTTAAAAAGATATCTCCAAGACAATTTTAAGGCAAGAAAAATTGCCTTCCCCAGTCTTTATCTTGCTCACGATGATGACCATAGTTAATATTTTCCACATTGATTGTATCTGTGGGTGGGCAAATATTTTTTTAAAAAAAAAAATTTCGTTGTGAGTTTCAAATAAATTGTTCATTCAGGGTTTTCTTTAATGTTCCTCTTGGCAACAAAAATTATCTGAGACCAATTATGACTTGGGATCAGAGATGCTCTTCTGCTTACAAATGGCCTTTTTTTTTTTTTGGTTTGGTGGAAGAAAACTCTTGTGGAAGAGCCTATGCAAACAAAAATCTTTTCAAGACCTTTTAACGCTTATAATGCAATCTTATTTGTGTGATACATTTCTTAGAAGACCTCCATTTCCACCCATGGAAGAATTTATGAAGCTGTACTATATTTTCTGCTTCCACTCCTGGATCAATGCCTATTCTTTGTCTCTACTTCTTTGGATCAATACCTATCTTGTTTGTCGTTTTAAACTTAAGATCAGTGTAGGGAGGAAAGAAGTCACTTTTATTTCAGAGGACACTAGGAAGGAATCAACAAAGATCTTTTTTTTTTTTACTGTCATGACCTCAGAAAAGAAGACTGAATCCCAGGTTTCAGGTTAGTGTTCCCTCCCCAAACCTGTTGAGGCTTTCAACAGAGCCATCATTTAAAGAAGCAAAGCAATACACAAAACTTCTACAAATTACTATTCTTGTAAGATGCCTGGGGTAGGAGTTGGCTTTACTTCTCTTCCATAATAAAGTTCATCTCAGATACTGATATAAAAGGACAATCTTTTTCAGTATAAAGAGTGTATATTAAAATGGGGAGAGATCTTCTAACGTTTATTGGACCTTGTATAGTTTAATTAGAATAGTCACATTATCTGTGGCTATCTAACTATCCATATTATACTCTGCTTATGCACCTGAATAGAAATAAGGTGACAAGGAATATTAAAATGGCAGCCACATAGCACTCTGGATAATTACATTTTTTGAATCACTCAGCTGCATTGCCAGTGGCCACAGCTTAAACTTCTATATTTTTGGAAAAAATCTGTATATTCAAAGTGCAGCCAGAAAAAGAGAGAGAGAGAGAGAGAGAGAGAACAAGATCCTCAGGTGTTTAAAAATAACTTTGATGTCAAACAAGGACATAAATGCAGTAGCTGTCAAAGTAGTTTTATTTTAAAAATGGAGAGAAAGAAAGAGAAAGAAAAAAAGAAAGATGAGATTACAAAAGTTCCTGTCCAGGTAAATTTAATATACATAGATTTCTGTCAGAGCTGGAGCTTTCTTACACAGTTTACTGTTTTCATGTCTTCTTAAAACTCCAATTTATTCTTAGTGTTAGCAAATAATTCAAAGAGGAAGTTTTTTGGTAGTTGAAGGCACCACAAATTATGTTCAGTAGCAATCACCTGATTTATGCATTTGGTTATAATTTTTGAATCTGTGAGGAACATGGTGTATCTGAACCTTTAGAAGCTGGTGCAACTGACTTTGGAACTGATTGACTGTCATGATCTACAAATATCAATCAAGTGTCTCTCTCCTGGGTTGAGGTCCACTATATCCTACTCATAAGTACACACTAGGCTTATGCATTTCGGCTGAACAGCAATCCATTTCTGTTATCCGAATTTCGGCGGGCCTGTGGATCTGTTTTTGCGGACTGCCTGAAAAGCCATTTTTGGTCTGCAGCTAAAAAATGTGGTAAGATCCGACCTATTGGCAAGATCGTAGAGGAGGGGGGAGGCTCCTCTTCCTGCCATTTTTAAGGTTATTGGGATGAAAATGGCCACACTTGAAGGAAATATCTACCACTGATAGCCAACCAAGTTTCATAACATTTGGGAGACTCCCTGAGTTTTAGGAATTTCTTTTAGAAATAAAATCTCATTTTAAAATTCCCAAAAAGGTATCCCCACTGGCCCTGCCCTTTAACTTCACTAGGAGGAGCAGCAGGGCACCATTCTTTCCTGCCAAATGTCAAAGATGCACTTCCACAGTGCACAGCCCACCATTACACTTTCTTTACTAATAAAAAAACAACTTTTTCTAAAACTTTTGGAAGAGGCCAGCAGCCCACCATCCACAAACAAGCAAGCAGCATGTCCCCTTATTAGAAAAACACTCCTGTATGATCTAATGAAAAAAAAAACATTAAAAAATGTATTGTGGGAAATCTAGCCATGTTTGGGAAAAAACCCCCAATGTTTTTGGAACATATTATATTATTTTCAGCCTTAGCAGTTCAGAACAGGTCACCAGCTTCACTGATTCAGAAAGGCAAGGCAGGGGCAGCCCCCAGAAAAGGGCAATGGAGGGGCTTGGGGAAAGAGGGAGACGGATGACTTCAGGTCAGGCAGGCAGGCAGGTAGGCAGCTGGCATCTGGAGAAGATGTGGACTGGGGCTGCTGGCTGTGACTGGATGCGCTGTTTGATTTCTTGTACCTACCCCTTAAGCTAATGACAGCTCTCTAAACAAGGGAAAGATAGCACGTGGTGGGACATGCTGGGACAGTTGCCTGCTCCCAGCATGACTTGGCCTGGCTGGCTGGTTTAGGTAGTAATAGGTAGGTACTGGGTTGGTAGTTTTTCTGAGAATGAAGCTTTGCTGTTTACTGGAATTCTTTTAATTGTTAACAACAATATTTTTTTAAAAAATACTTTCTGAAAGAGAGGAGGGATGAGAGAGAAGAAGCTAAAGGCTTTAGTAAAGGCTAAAGCGTGACTCAAAGCCCAGAGCCACCCTAAAAGAAAAGCACACCCACCCACAAGTACCTAAATGCCATGCACCCATCCACCTATACTTTCCAACTCCCAGTCCCTAAATAAAAATAAAGAAAATAATCTAGGAAAATCAACAAAATTAGATTCAATGAGCCAAGCCAAAAACTACAGCTATGAGCAAGTGAGCGACAAGGCAATCTGACTGCAGCAATTGAAGCAACTCTCTCTTGAGCCAGGATGCAATTGAGCAATGGAGGCACTCACTCCATTAAATAGACACAGCTTGCTTAAGACACATCATGGCTTTCTTCTATTGTGATTGGCTTAACAGGCAGAGCACACAGGAAAACCTCGTGTGAGCACACGGCAGCCTCTCAGCACACCGCGTGATCTCAAATAAAACTGAAGGTAGCCTCATGGTCCATTTCAGTTGAAATAAAAGCCCTTGCCATTGTGGCAATCTGAACAAGCTGAACAAACCAAAGGCAAATATCCAAAACAAATCCATGCCCAAGCATAGCACACACTATTGCGTTGTAAGTATTAATCACACGAAACTGATCAGACTTACTACGCTTTCTGATTTTTTTGCACATGCCTATACTCAACAGGTCATTAGAGGCAACCTCAAAGGCTTATGTGAGGAAAAGGCAAATTGTGGCCCTTAGCCACAGGTAGCCATTGCACACTATGTTTGTAGTTCATGAAATCATCACCAGTCTTCACAGCCTCCCAACCACCCTTTTTATTTTTAAAAAAACAATCTCTAGGGGGTAATTTTTACCACCTAACCATACATAACCTCATATGGATGAACAATATGAAAATATGGCCACATTCAGCAACCACCCCAGAAGCCTGTACTACCCCAATACCTTTGGTTTCTCTTGCAGTACTTCTCAAAATGGTGACAGGAACTTTTACAGCATTGCAGTTTAATGTGGCACAAATTAGGTTGACCACCTTGGCCTAAATAAAAATAGATAAAAATTCATAGCAAATAGTACTCTCTAGGGCAATTACCCTTCCATTTCTTTCAAAAATCCATACATCAAAATCATACTACATCAAAATCATATGACCTAATTCGAGAAGACAGAGATTTGATTTTTAGCCTGAAAAATATAGCACCTCTTCACTCCAGCTTTCTCTTTTCTCTGACTGAACTTTTTGGGGGTTCCCCACCCACAGAGCCAAACCAATAGCTCAGTCTTTTAAGACAGTCTTAAAATGAAATTCGTGTGCAACAACTGCTTCTTGGCAGGGAGTTGGACTGGATGGTCCATGAGGTCTCCTCCAACTCTATGATTCTATGATTGTATTAAATGCAGGAACACAGAATCTACCATTTCATTCATTGTGAAAATGGCCCATATGCAAAAGGGCTCCAGACTATAGTGATACTGTGCTGACTTGAATGAAGCAGGGTGGCTTAACGGGTTTTGGAATTACAATGTCAGATTTCATTCTCACTCTTAAAGAAGCATCCAGGGAATATTACATAGCACAGAGAAAGGCTCACAAGAGGAATAGATGAATCTGCCAATTTCAGTTTGTCATATTCTATTTTTTCCAGTTTTAAGTCCACCCCATTCCATTTCCACATCTATTTATGTGTTTTTTTAAAGGTCAGATTAAAGTCTGTACACATTTTTGTTCATATGTGCATGTTTGTGTGCATTTTTGTGGCTGATATGAGAAGGTATCCATTTTTGCAGGAAATCTCCTCTCATAGAATACTCATATATTATTTTCATGAGCACACACATTTTTGTGTGCATTGGTTCTAACATTTTCATTTCTGTGTGCATGTTTTGATCAGAAAATCACATCATCAAACAAATAATGAAGGATAATCATATTCAGTTAATATGTTGATTTAGGAAATGGGATTACAAATATTATCTTCAAAGTAAGTGAATAACTTTCTCATGCTCTCTATCTAACTCAAAGCGAGCCTTGTTGCTGCTGTTAAGAAATTATAAGAAAAAACCATGTGCTTCTGCAAATTTTTGATTGGTTATTAATATATGGTAGAGTTGGGGGACAGTTAGACAAACATCCTTTAATCTGCAAACCAGAGGAGTCTAAGAGTTGTAGTCCAGAGGAACTTTCCCAAACTCTGCATAAGAAAGCTCTGGCCAATTTTGATCTGTCTGTTGCAATGTAGATAAAGCTTATAGGGCAGTGTACAGGGAACATACAACTCCCCTGCTGAGTAGCAGAGCAACTGCCAGCCTGCTACCGAGCACAATTCAAAGTGCTGGCTTTAGTCTATAAAGCCATAAATGGCTCTGGCCCAGTTTACCTACCTGAATCTATCTCCTTCTATGATCCACCTCGGAAGTTAATATCATCCGGGAGGTCCTGCTCTCGGTCCCATCCCCCTTGCAAGAATGACTGGTGGGGATGAGAGACAGGGCCATCTCGATGGTGGCCCCTCGTCTATGGAACTCCCTCCCCAGTGAAATTAGATCAGTCCCCTCCCTCCTGGCCTTCAGAAAAAAACTAAAAACATGGTTCTGGAACCAGGCTTTTCATCAATAGTGGGAGCAGTGCAATAAGAGACTATAAATTAACTTAATGACCTGAAATATGACCTGGGTTATGTGATTTTAATTGTTGTTTTAATGTTATGTTTTAATTGTTTGGCTTTAATGTTTTGTTTATTCATTTTTGTACGTGTATATGTGGCATTGAATTGTTGCCTTTGTAAGGTCACCTTGAGTCCCCTTTGGTGTAGGGATACAAGTATGGTAAATTAATTAATTGATTAATTAATTTATCATGGAGTACAGGTAGGGATTTCCAAAGGACAGTTGTCAAAGCTATCATTTTGGGGAACAAGATGCTCCAAAAGTCAGCATGTTATCCAGTTGTGCCAAAATCATACTTGATAGAAGGGTGATTTATAGAAGATTTACAGCTTGTTGTTATGGCACCCCTCATCCCCAGGCCAACATATCAGTTCAGGTTGTCTGTTTTCAACAATAAGATTTTAATACACCAGGCTGGAAAATAATGAGTTAGAGCATGATGTCTTCATATGTGGGCTTAGGTCAGCAGGAGTTAGAATTGCACAGTTGTGTAACATCTATATCAGAGCCATTTATATGTTACTACATGTTGGTTTTGTCCAGATTTTTCTACAGAACCATGATTTCTAATGACTTAGCCCCTTGGATTTTGCTCATTGTCATCACTTCTGATCTAGTAATACCATTCTTCGGAGGTACTGCTTGTAGTGATTTCTTGAATCCACATTAAAGTTATTCTAAATATACATTTTAAAAACATACTTTGCTAATGTGGTCCTATAGTTGCCATGCTGTAAATGCTAATGTGCTAAGCACTGATTCAATGATGCAGTATATCACTGGGAATAAAAACTAAAAAGAAAAAGAAAGAATAGTAAAGGATGCTGTTTGGTTCTTATATGTAACGGAATTAAAAAGGCACCTACTTGAGGGTGGAAATGATACATTGCAGATGGTGCCAGTAATTGCCAGAAAATAATCAGATACAACAGGAACATGGTTTGGATATTTCAAAAACCCTGAGAATTATAGCAACAAATTCTGCAAGCTCCTGACACATTTGCCCTGCCTGGAGGAGCCCATTGCTAATGATTTTTGTCCCTGCATGACACAAAAAGATAACTTAGTTCAAAAATCCACGATAAAGAAAAATTTGTATTGCAGATAAACATTTTTTGCTTTCGCAGTCAAATGAGACCATATTTGTGAGATTATATTTCAAAGGCTCTGTTGCACTGGTTCAGTGCAGCAGGGTTATCTTTGATGTTTGTCAGACTTCTCGGCAGGCTAGACTTCATCATTAAATAACTGCATTATATTCATTATTCTTTCTTTCCTGCTATCACCTTTTCTCTTTCTAAGACACTTTGTTCCTTACACTATACCATGTGGGTCTTTATATTCAAAACAAGCTACTTGCGTCCTACCTTTTCAAGCATCTTTGGATAATTTAAATATATAATGCAACTAACACCACCCTTATCTGTCATGCAAGAAATATCTTCAAAAAGTCTGGTATGTTTGTTAAGCAAGAAGAGCTTTTCTGGAATTCTTTCTGTGCCCTGTTAACTAATCTTCTTGTCACAACCGCCTTGCCTTTCCTCCTGACAGAAATTAATCCATCAGAGACCTTGTCGTCCAAATGATCCTGGTTTACCTTTTTTTCTGTGTGGAGATGCTAACATGGATTTATATTCACCTCTGTATTGCAATAGGCTTCTACTTCACCTTAAGAAAATAAGATCTTTGCCACAAATATTTCTCCAGGGATCAACTATTTCAAGCATAGCAAAGAAACATCTTAGAGGATCAAACTAGACTCTAGAGCCGACATGTGATCCTTTGTTTCCTTGAAAAGAGAAGCTGGAAAAATGATATTTTGAATGACAACTCCCATAATTCCTCAGCCAGCATGCTACTAGGGAATTTCTGAAGAAAAAGTCCAAAAAATTAACTTATTCTGCTTGAGGAATTCAATGAAACTGGTTGGGTGTCAACAAAGTTATTAGCCACTAACCAATGGTTCCATTATACATAGAATTTGAAACACATTTCAGGTCCCACATTGTGGATCACTATAAGCTACAACAAACAGGACACTGAAGGAAAAGTGCTGTAAAGTATTATGCCAGTGTTATTCCAGTCTTCCTCTTCAATTTTCATCAGCTATTTGATAGACTTATTGGAAGATAGATCATCATCATCATCATCATCATCATCATCATCATATTTAATTACTTATTAATCGCCCTCCATCCCAGATGCTCTAGGCGATTTACAAGCTAAATTGTAAAAGATAAAAATATATACACACCTAAATTAATGATTAATATAGATCAAAAGCTCTAGTGAAAAGCCAGGTCTTAAGTGCTGGAGTAAAAGGCCCTAAGTCACGCATGGCTCTCAGTTAGGGAGGCAAGGAATTCCATAAGGCAGGGGCAGAAATAGAAAAAGCCCTGCATCTGGTACTTTCCAAGTGCACTTCTCTAGGACCCAGTATATAGAGTAAGTTGTGTTGGGCTGGTTGTTGCGACCTCCGATGCTGGGAGAAGGAGAGACGGTCCCTAAGGTATGATGGACCCTGGCCGTAAAGTATTCTGGAAAAGAAACTGTGATTATAATAGCTTAAGGTGGATATAGAATGCACCAATTGAATGGTGACCAGAAGAAAGTGGGAAGCGAAGAGCACTGGCACTCTCTATTCTCTCCATTATGGTATCACTTCTGGCCTTTTTGAATTCCTGGATGGGGAAATGGCAGTGGTAGCTGACCCTGAGACAGCACTGATGCTTTTCCCTTTCCATGGAATGATCCTTGGCACCCAGGGACATATCAAACTCCAGAAGTTTGACCCAAAATACACTAATAATTTCTTTTCACTGTAAAAAAAGAAACATTATTTCAGTTTAAGCTGTTGGCCTAAATAACTTGGGTGGTTTCAGGTGGGTTGGAGCAACATTTGTTTTGATTTTGAGCATCTGCAGTTAAAAGATGAATGGTTGTTGTTAACAGGCATCTAGTTGGTTTCCATAAATGAGACCTCCAAGTCATCCTGTAATCAACAGCCTTGCTCAAGTCTTGCAGACTCTGATGTGACTAAGGGTGCATCTAAATTGTAGAATTAATGCAGCTTGACACCATGCTGCATTAACTGACATGATTCTATGTTATAAAATCATGGAAGTTGTATTTTGATGAGGCAAAAGCACCATTTGGCAGAGAAAACTAAATTCTTTGTAAAATTACAACTCTCATGATTTCATAACATTGAGCCATGGCAGTTAAAAGTGGTGTTAGACTGCATTAATTCTACAGCTTAGATTAATCCTGAGTCTATCCATTTAGAATATGTTCTTCCTCTTTTCCTGCTGCTTCCTACCTTACCAGGAATTATTGTCTTTCCTAGCAATTATTATTATTACTAATATTATTTATACCCTACTTTTTCTCTCTGCAAAAGAGACACAAAGTGGCTTATGAAACAATCAATGCAATACAATTTAAAATCTAAAATATACAAACATTAAAATAGAATTGAAAATTAATGGTAAAACAAAATAAACAGTTAAAATCCTTAACACTGATCAAAAAGTATTGGCTTTGCAGGAATATTAGGCTCGATTTACTCTTGGACCCATTTATTTGTCAATTCATGGGAGCTATAGAACTCTTTCCCAACACCACATTTCAAATGAGTTGATTTTTTTCCTGCCAACGTTTTTCACTGACCAGCTATACATAGGATCTTATCACATTAGGAAATACTCTGCATCTGAGACTATTTGAGAATGATTTTGAATGGGTCTCATCACATGACTTTTCCCCATCTCATCAGTTGGAATCCATCTGCAAAGCTTTGCAGAAATGGATTGTTTGTAGACCAAATTATAATTGTGTTTTTTGAAATACTATGGATTCTTTTGTTGCTGAAACACTGTTTTTGTGTGTGGTAGGAAAATCTGTATGCATTCCATCATCAACAATACTTTTAAAAAGGGGATGTAGTGGGTGTTTGAATGGGTTGGGAGAGGCCAGCCTTCTGTGGTGTTTTCAAATCATAAGAATCGTAATACTCAGGTATGATGAGAAGTGTATGTATGCCATCTCAATACAATAGGTATCCAGTCCTTTAAAATATGGGATGCATACTGATATCAGGCCCGTAGCCAGGATTTCGTTTCGGGGGGGGGGGGCTAAAAAATTTTCAGGGGGGGTTTCGGGGGGGGGGGGCTGAGTTTCGGGGGGGGCTGAGTCTGAGTGAAAGAGGGTCTAGCCTAGCAAACCTTTTGTATCATTACCCCAATACCCCCATACATATGGGATATATTGAGAATGGTGATCAAATGATGATATTAATAAACATAACAGTTTAAATAATGCACCAGTAAGGCCTTTTCGCGAACCACCATGAGAATTTCGGGGGGGGGGGGGGGGGCTGAAGCCCCCCGAGCCCCCCCCCCCGGCTACATGCCTGACTGATATAAACTGATTATATCCCAATGTGATAAGGTCCATAGAAATGGAAAAAAATATGGTACAGATAATCCTAACTTTAGAATTCTGCAATCTACCTTTAGACTTCAGGATCTTGTGTAGTTCCCTCATAGCTACCATTCCAAATTCTAGTCTTCTGATTTCTTGACTGCAGTCTCCATTCTGATAGATGACAGAACCAAGCTGTCAAAAACTTCAACAATTTTAATATTTTCATCTTCTGCGCTGATGTCATGCAAATCTCTGGTCATTATTTTTGTTTTCTTAATGTTCGTAATGTTTGTTTTCTTAATGTTATGACTTGATATAGGACCTCAAAGCCTGTATTATCCAGAGGGGAAATGGAAGAAAGAATATGTGAGAAAGAAAAAGTGTGTGTGTGTGGGGGGGGGGGGGGGGGCTTACAGACTTCCACCATATGTTCAGCTGCTGGCTTTATGGGAGTTATGTGGCATTTATGATCATGCCAATAGTGCCAGAAACATGAATATGTAGTCTTAAAAACATTTATGGATCTTAATAATAATAATAATAATAATAATAATAATAATAATAATAATGCTTTATTTATACCTCATCCCATCTCTCAAAAAGGGACTCGGAGCAGCTTACAATCATAAAATAAAACATAGCTGATAACATAAACAAGGTATATAACATATCAATTTAAAACAAAATGAAAAAAATAACACAAAGCAACCAAAACATCAAAAATCAATTATATATAAAAACAATGTAAACAATTTAAAGTCCTAGCCATTGCTCTGGTCAAGATTATGAATCTGTATCAGCTATATAGGATAATCATTATCATTGTTGCATTGTTTGCTGTTATACTCATACATGCAGTTATAGTAAGGCAATTACTGCCTTGCCTGTTTGATTTGCTTTCTCCTCTCACTTTATTATTGCAACAGAATTTCTATGCATATCCCCTTTTTATTTTTATCCTATAGATAATCTTAGTGGACAATGTTTTCCTTTCCTTTCCTATTGCTGTACAGTGTAATAAAAGTCATTCTCAGCTCCTTCTCAACACCATTTCCAGGGCCCTTCCACACAGGCCTTAAACCTGTGATGGGTTGGACTTTAACCTGAAACAACCAAATGATAACTCAGATTAATCCAGAGAATTTCCCAGTTTACTCTGAATTAAAAAAATAAATAAAACACCTCAATAGATCCCAAAGGAGCAGGATGGCACCCCACCCTCCCCTCCCAGTTCCACGTTTTCCCTGTAAACTTACTGGAGGGGTTTGGTTGTATCCCTTAGGCTTCTCAGAGAAAGCCTCTGATGCATCACAATGACATGTCAGGAGCTTTGGAGAGGGGTCAACCTGGGAGGGCATGTAGCCAACCCCCCCCCCCAAGAAAACCTGTGATTTGAGTCTAATGTGTGTCCAAAATCATGAAAAGAGTCGGAATTTTAAATCTCAGTTCCTTTAGTGATTTGGGCCCATCTGGAAGGGCCATAGCTCTTAGATTGAGGTTCTGCCAAGAGCAACTCTGCAATGTGAATGAGAATCAGAGGCTGTAATTCTGTACATTCATACACAAGTCAGGGACTTCCAAATTATTGTTATCAAAGTGCCTTATGTATTAGAAATCAATCCTCTCTTTGAGATGACTCTTTGTGTAATCTCCTCATGCTCAATCATAAAGGTGGGCTCAGAAAATGAAGATATTAGAAAACAGCCATTTATTTTTAAGTGGGTCCTATTTTGAATTTGTGTCTTATTTGTTTGTTTTATGTCCTGCCTTTCTCTTAAATGAGATCCAAGGTGGCTTATAACATGAATCCAAATGAGATACTTATACTTAAACCTAATAATGAAAAATATTTAAAAGAAATTAAATAAACTACCATATTAAAACATTCATACAGTAAAACAATATAAAATGATGACTACTACATGGCTACAATAAACGTATTGCCCTCCCCCTGCATTAAAGACCTTTCTGCATTGTCACTTAATTGCCATTTAAAAATAATAATAACAATGCTAATGAAGATAATAAAAATGATATTACTACTACTACTAGGCCAGAATCCTCTATCATATTGAATGAATGTTACGTAACTTTATATACACTAAAAACCTTGTCAGTGAATTGTGAAGATGCGTAACTGGCAAGAGTGTCCTGATGCATGTTGCCACTCCTTAATTAGCAGATGTCCTGATGCCCAGTTGTTCCAATGTGTATTGTGGCAATATATATCAGTTGAAGTGTGCATTAGTCATTTTGCTGATCTCCTATGAAGTAACATAACAGCATCCTTTGTTATGAATGTTAAGGAACCACACAGTTCTAAATCTCACAAACACATGTCCACTTATGAAGATGTAAACTCTGAACAGGAGTCTGGACATTATTATTGGCTTAACAACAACAACAACTACTACTACTACTACTACTACTACTACTTTATTCTTATACCCTATTTATTTATTTATTTATTTGGGGTTCTTTTACCCCGCCCTTCTCACCCCAAAGGGGACTCAGGGCGGCTTACAGAAGCAAGGCACGATTCGATGCCTGCAGTACAAAACAATCAAAACACCAAATTAGACAATTACACAATTACATCACACTAGTTCATGCATTATATCAATAAAATCAATAAAAACCAATACAAACCCAATTCCTCTCTTACAAGGTCAGCGATCGCTAACTCATAGTTCTAGTTTTCCATTCCACTTCATCAATCCTGTTGGTCTTATTCACCTGACTGTCTTACTTAATTACCTGATTGCCCAAAGGCCTGGTCCCATAACCACGTCTTCACCCTCCTCCTGAAGGAGAGGAGGGATGATGATGCCCTGATTTCCCCCGGGAGTGAGTTCCACAGGCGAGGGGCTACCACTGAGAAAGCCCTGCTCCTCGTCCCCACCAGCCTCACTTGTGAGAGTGGTGGGGTCGAGAGCAGGGCCTCCCCAGATGATCTTAGATTTCGGGGTGGGACGTAGAGGGAGATACGTTCGGACAGATACACTGGACCGGAACCGTACAGGGTTTTGTAGGTAAAAACCAGCACCTTGAATTGTGCTCGGAACTGAACCGGCAGCCAGTGGAGCTGACATAACAGGGGGGTGGTATGCTCCCTGAATGTCGCTCCGGTGAGCAATCTGGCTGCCGCTCGTTGGACTAATTGAAGTTTCTGAACAGTCTTCAAGGGCAACCCCACGTAGAGCGTGTTGCAGTAGTCTATTTGGGATGTGACAAGAGCATGGACCACTGTGGTCAGATCAGACTTCCCAAGGTATGGGCGCAACTGGTGCACAAGTTTTAATTGTGCAAAAGCTCTCCCGGCCACCGCCGAGACCTGGGGTTCCAGGCTCAGCGGTGAGTCCAGGATCACTCCCAAGCTGTGAACCTGCGTCTTCAGGGGGAGTGTAACCCCATCCAGCACAGGCTGTAACCCTATACCCTGTTCGGCCTTCCGACTGACCAGTAGGACCTCTGTCTTGTCTGGATTCAGTTTCAATTTGTTAGCTCTCAACCAGTACGACACAGCAGCTAGACACCGGTTCAAGATCTGGACAGCCTCCTTGGTGACAGGTGAGAAGGAGTGACAGATCTGGACATCATCTGCGTAGAGATAACATCTCAATCCAAAACTCCGAATGATCTCTCCCAGCGGTTTCATGTAGATGTTAAACAGCATTGGGGACAAGATCGAACCCTGTGGGACTCCACACGACAACGGTTGTGGGGCCGAACAGGTGTCACCCAGTAACACCTTCTGGGACCGTCCCTCAAGAAATGACTGGAGCCACTGCAAGGCAGTACCCCCAAGACCCATGTCTATGAGGCATCCCAGAAGGATACCGTGATCGACGGTATCGAAAGCTGCTGAGAGGTCCAGCAGAACTAATAGGGACACACTCCCCCTGTCCAGTTCCCTGCGAAGATCATCTACCAAGGCGACCAAGGCTGTTTCCGTCCCATGTCCCGGTCTAAAGCCAGACTGTGCCGGATCAAGATAATCAGTGTCTACCAGGAATCCCTGGAGTTGTGCCGCCACCACACGTTCCAGGACTTTGCCCAAATAGGGGAGATTGGAAACTGGCCGATAGTTGTCTAATTGAGTGGGGTCCAGTGATGGTTTTTTCAACAGCAGTTTGATAATAGCTTGTTTTAAGCTCGCTGGAATCCTGCCCTCCTGTAAGGAGGCGTTAACCACCACCTTCACCCACTCCGCCAAACCCCCTCTGGCTTCTTTTATCAGCCAGGATGGACAGGGGTCTAGGATGCATGTGGTGGGTTGCACCTCTCCAAGGATCCTGTCCACATCCTCAAGCTGAACCAATTGAAATGAATCCAACAAAACCTGACAAGCAGATGCTCTCGTCACATTCTCAGAGACTGCAGGTAAAGTGGCGTCGAAATCCGACCGAATCCGTTCAATTTTATCCGCGAAGAATCGAGCAAACGCTTCACAGCGAGCTCCAGAGCTGTCAGGGATCTCGCTTTTCGGCAGGTTTAACAGACCCCTGACAACTCGAAAGAGCTCAGCTGGACGATTCTTCGCAGATGCAATATTGGCAGCAAAAGATGTTTTTTGTGCTGCCGCTATTGCCACATCGTAGGACCTTAGAAAGGCATTCAGATGTGTTTAGGCTGATTTAGTCGGATTCCCGCGCCACACGTGCTCTAGCCACCTTTTCTTTCGCTTCATTGCTGCCAGCTCCTCAGTAAACCAAGAGGCCGGATTAGCTCGGTTACTCGAAAGGGGGCGTTCCGGAGCGATTGTGTCAATTGCCCTAGTCATCTCGGTGTTCCAATGAGAGACCAAGGCATATACCCTACCACCATCTCCCCAAAGGGGCTCTGGGCAGTTTACATATGGGACAAAATGCTCACAAACCTAAATACAAAACAATCCATCAAAGCAAAAACACAATTAAAATACAACATAGTTAAATGTAACAATCCAGATTCAAGCATAATTCAATAAAATGTAAGAGTATAAAACAGCAGCATTAAAACTCAAACAAAACAACACTCAACAGAACCAATTGCCAGTACTACAATGGGTGTGACCAGGCTATAAAAATGGCTGCTTTAAGCCCTATTTTTTTTGGAAACATAAGCTAAAATAAGTGAAATATGTAAATAAAATAATTTAACTGTATTATAATGATCGTTTTAATGAATTAATTGAAAGGGCTACTCTTCAAGCTTTATATTTTCTATGATACATTTCCTCAGCTTTAGTACATTTTAAAAAGGACTATAGAAATGCTTTAACAAACAAACACACAAATAAGCCACTCCTTTTGGTTGCCCCATGGCAACTTGCAAACATAGATGAACAAGAAGAACAAATAATTTTAAAACAAAGTCATTAAAATGCGATCAAGCAGCAAAGAGATAATTGTGCGCAAACACATTCAGTGGATGAGAGTGCCAAGTAATGCAGGCAAATGAGCAAAAGTTCTTATTTGTGTGTAAAACACTGCTCTTACTTGAGATGAAACTCTTCATTGATTGATGTAAAATTCTACAGTCTTTTAAAATGAGACATACATTACAGAACAATTGCATGTGCAGATGTACAAGGGAATGTCTAAGCAATGGCCCTGTGGCTGCCAGTGTCTGAATTTGGTGCAGCTTCATTCATGCATATGATACCAAGCCAACCTTCAGTTTCAAGAGCATAATATTATTCTATGAGCCTAACAGCATCCATATGCATCATTACAAATCAGGAGTGAAGACTTGGAAAAGCTGTGAGTTTTCCCTGAACGTCCATAGAGAAAGCTCATATATTCACATATAGAATCCTGATTAGTATTCTGAACCCATTTGGAACTGAGCTGAGGCAGGCTTACCCATACTAATGAGAAGTAGAGGCTTGCAACAAGTCAACTGATCAAGTTTCCTGTGGTTGTTGCCTTTGTGTACTGAAAAATAAAATGTTTCACTGCTACTTATCAAGCAGCTGTTAAATGTACAGTGAAAAAAGGTGATATTTTCGCAGTAAGGACTCATTGACCTGGATATAAAACATATACTTGCCCAGAAGACAAATAATTAAATAAAGACAGACTATCAGGTGGGTTGAATACTCTGATTAATTTCAAATTTAAGAGTTGAATACAAATAGAGCTGTTCAGTGGTTTGGGATCTCTTCACTTGTGTTTTTAATACTTTAGCTGTGGATTCCTGCATTGGCTGGGATTTTGACTAGATCAGTGGTTCTCAACCTTTCTAATGCCACAACCCCTTAATACAGTTCTTCATGTTGTAGTGACCCCCAACCATAAAATTAAGTACATTGCTACTTCATAATTGTAATTTTGCTACTGTGATGAATCGTAATATGGATATCTGATATTCAGGATGCATTTCCATTCACCAAACCAAATGTGGTATGATTACTCAATACACCTAAATTTGAATACTGGTGATTTTGTCATTTGGGAGCTGTACTTGCTGGGATTTATAGTTAACTTACAATCAAAGAACATTCTGAACCCCACCAATGATGGAATTGACCCAAACTTGGCACACAGAAGTCCCATGACCAACAGAAAATACTGGAAGTGTTTGGTGAGCATTGACCTTGAGTTTTGGAGTTGTACTTATTGTTATTGAGGTATTGAATATTTGCCTTTTATTTGTTGGAATCTATCCTGAGTTCCCCTGGGGAGATAGGGCAGAATATAAATAAAGATGATGATGATGAAGAAGATATAGTTTACCTACATCCAGAGAGCACTATGGACTCAATTATGGATCTGGACCAAACTTGGCAAACTTGGATCTGGCAAACTTGGCCCAGATATGAACACTGGTGGAGTTTGGATAAAATAGACTCAACATTTGGAAGTTGTAGTTGCCAGGCTTTATAGTTCACCTACAATCAAAAAGCATTCTGAAGTCTACCAACAATAGAATTGGGCCAAACTTCTCATACAGAATCCCCATGAACAACAGAAAATACTGTGTTTTCTGATTGTCTTTGGCAACCCTTCTGACAACCCCTCATGACCCCCCCCCCAGGGGTCCCAACCCCCAGGTTGAGAAACGGTGGACTAGATGATACCGAAAGGATCACTTTCAGTAACAACCTAGTGCTGTATGGTACTGTCCTGAGTTTAATGCTCTTTGATATCTTTAGGAATTGTTTGAGTGAAAAATTAGAAGAGATGATCAAGTTTTGTGATTTTTTTTTATCAGCAAAAAAAGATCTTCAAAATGAGTTTCAAAGGTTAAGAATTGTGTCAATGCTAACAAAATCAGCTTCAGCAGAAGTAAATGTGAAGTTACAAATTTGACGAGCAAAGTCAGGCTCATAAATGCAGGGTAGATGGCACCTGAGTTGAGAGCAGCATATGAGAAAATTATCTAGGAGTTGCATAGTCACAATCTAAACATTGTGATGAAACAATCACTGTCTAAAAAAGATTTAGGGTTTTATGACATGAGGCAGGCAAACTTGCATATTGCATGATGCCACCTGCCTCCTTCCAGTCAATAGTTCCCAAATCTGTAACATCCCCATCACTTACCTTAGTATGATGGCCCCGTTCCACTGTGGTAAATTGAGGCCAGGGAGCAAGATACTGCTGCTTCTCCCCCTACTATTCCTTTTTATAAAATAAAAGGAAAAGATGTTTTCCTTTTATTTTAGAGTTATATTTCCCTTTTTTTTGTTTCTTTTAATGCTGAAATTCTATATTTGTGCTAAAAATAAAAAAAAGTAAGGAGTAGTGATGGTGTGTGAAGATGAGATTATGAGGGTCTGCTGAAGTGGGGTTTCAGGACCATGGATTGGTACAATTGGAATGATGAAGAGAAATGATATATCAAGGCTACTCAAAACAACATACATCTCCTATCAGTGATAATGAGAATGTAGTGGAATAGCAGGTTCTTACATACTTAAGCTCTGGGGATTACCTGGGAAGGAACCCCACTGGAGCATTATATGAGCCAGTGGACTGTGCTCTAACTTATAAGAAGCACTGCTTGAATATCAAGCAAAAAGTGGGTGCTAGAAATAATATCATACGAAAGCTGACTTCCACAACCTGAGGAACACAGCCTTACACAATGAAGACATCTGCCCTTGCACTTAGGTATTCTGCTGCTGAGTATGAATGCTCGGCATGGAATACATCTCACCATGTTAAAACAGTGGATGTGGCTCTTACTGAGACATGTCACATTATCACAGGAAGTCTTCACCCTACACCACTGGACAGGCCCGTAGCCAGGATTTCGTTTCGGGGGGGGGGGGGCTGAATTTTTTTCGGGGGGGTTTCGGGGGGGCTGAGTTTTGGGGGGGGCTGAGTCTGAGTGAAAGAGGGTCTAGCCTAGCAAACCTTTTGTATCGTTACCCCAATACCCCCATGCATATGGGATATATTGAGTATGGTGATCAGATCATGATATGAATAAACATAACAGTTTAAATAATGCACCATTAAGGCCTTTTCGCGAACCACCATGAAAATTTCGGGGGGGGGGGGCTGAAGCCCCCCAAGCCCCCCCCCTGGCTACATGCCTGCCACTGGAGAAATTATACTGTTTAGCCAGTATTGCGCCACCTGACATCCATTGGCCTGTAATGAAAGGACCAAGGCATTGATCTCTCTAGTCCATCCTCTGTTCAGATATCAGACAGCAAGCCAGGATCTTAAATCAAGAAATAGCTTCCTAAGATCTATAGAGAGAGCAGGTTAAAACCCAGAACCTCAATCAGTGGCTGATACCATATGAGAAACTTCCCCCTGGGCACACAGAAGACTGGGTGACTTGGAAGGTACTGAATAGACTGCACTCTATCACCACGAAATACAGAGCTAACCTTAAGGAATGGGGCTACAAAGTGGAGTCCACAACATACGAGTGTGAAGAAGAGCAAACCACAGACCACTTACTGTAATGCAGTCTGAACCCTGCCACATACACAAGGGAGGACCTTCTTACAGTGACACCAGAGGCACTCAAAGTGGCCAGCTTCTGGTCAAAGGAAATTTAATATAATGTCAAGTCTTTAACTTTGTAGTTTTTCTATACATCATAAGCATATTCTCAATTCGCTTCTGACATGATAAAGAAATAAGGCAGGTTCATGTGATAAAGTCCAAATATTTGCAACTATTTAATGATGATGTAAGCTGTTTGGGACATACAACCTTGGAGATTGGGGGCTCTCTTCATTTGAGCTTTTAGAGCAGAGGTTGGAAGTTCTATTATATGGTGATAGAGTAGATTTCCTGCATTGGATGATCTTTGATTCTCTGACTTCTCATTTGATGTTTACAGTCCATCATCACTATTTTACTATTGATACTGTGCTCATCGTAAATCTGTTCTCTCTGCTTTGTTGTTTATTTACTGCTCTCTATAAACTGCTTTGGTGGCCACTGAGTGTCTCATCCGTCTTTAAATGTGATTTTCTGGTAATTGGCACCAGCAAAAAGTACACAGCTATGCTGGTGTTTTTCCTTGATTGGTTAGAACATACCTTTATCCAAAATGGGATTCCCCCCCCCCCCTGAAAAATATGGAAAAGAGAATGCAATCCTGTGCTCCTATGGAGTCCAGTGTGCTTGCAAGAAGAGCCTCAGGCACCACCAAGATGCTAGATCCAGAGTTATATTTCTTTGCCTTATCTACTTTCCAAAGCTCATGATAGAAATATGATTTATTTCACAGACTTTAGTACTTCTTTTTACCATCATAAGAGTTAAAACACTCAACACTTTTGCACTACCTACAAATATACAATGGTGAAATGTAGCTCCTTATTTTCATGTGGTTTTATTTATCTTGTTTTCATCTGTACAAAGACCTGTGAATATAAAACTGGGGCATTAATTGCTATTTCAATTGGAATGCATTTCATTGTTTGAAGCCTGTGGTTTAGTGTGATTTCCAAAAGAAAGAAAGAAAGAAAGAAAGAAAGAAAGAAAGAAAGAAAGAAAGAAAGACATAAAAAGGAAAGACATGGAAAAGTGATACTGGGCATTTCTTTTTGCACACTGAACCCTGATATTTCCTAGTGGTAAAATTTTAAATGCTTCATGCAAACGAAAAATGCAGAATCAGTTCAGCTATAGACAAATGTCAGTAGACTGAATGCAAAATGCACTGCAGGCAGAAAAAGATGACATTTATCAGTCATCCATACATCAGTAACTAAAACAATTTTAGGGTTGTCTAGACAGGCATCTATTATTTCTTAAATTTAAAAGCTTTAGTAGAAAGACAACAGCAAATGCTCTATTTATATTTAGAATTTTTTTCCTTCAGAGAGATGAGACAGGCAATGGAAAAGTGGCAATTTTCAAAGTGAAAACTACAGATTTGCTGATTTCTAAAAATATTTTTTGACAGATGTACTGTATATATTTGCGTGGACACTGTGTAATTTATTGCTCTATATCAATGGCAGTGGAACTGAATTATCAGAGTGTGCATATTTTTCTGGGATACTATTATTCTACCAGTTTGTATATAGCAGGCATGATCCAGCCCCAGTTAAGCACTTTGAAAGCTCACACTATTTGCCATAGATATGATAAACACACAATTAAACCAGGATTACAGAAACTGTGGTCAAATTAAAAGTACCTACTTTGGACTCCACATATTCTTTATGATATATGTACTTTGCATTTCCCCCAATAAATATGGACTTCTTCCAGATTATTTTCACAGCCTTGTTATGGGGAAGGTTAGATTGCAATGGCAACATGTCAAAGGTAAAACAGTTAATTTTTTTGTCCTTACAAAGATTTGAATTTGGATATCCCTGATCCCACTCAACATTTTATTCACAGGCTTTCAAATGACTGCCATTGGTGCCATGTTTTGAATGTAGGCTGCTCACTAGTGAATCATATCATAGAATCATAGAATCATAAAGTTAGAAGAGACCTCTTGGGCCATCCAGTCCAACCTCCTGCCAAGAAGCAGGAAAATCTCATTCAAAGCACCCCTGACAGATGGCCATCCAGCCTCTGCTTAAAAGCCTCCAGAGAAGGAGCCTCCACAACAGTCCGGATGACATTGCTTGAAGCATCTGGTTTAAAATTGTTCCCTGCATTCATTTTAATTCAAGGTATTGTCTTTAATTCTAGACAAATCTGTTCATTTGAAGAACTGCCTCATTATGAACACATCTAGGCAAAAGGGTAGCTTTAAAATATTTTCATAAATATGTAAATAAAAAATATAGTGATATTTTTGGCCTGAAATGTATTGGAAAGCTGCAGCTAAAACAGCTATACAGAAGTAAATATTGAATGGTCAATGCCTTCAGTTCAATGGGTCCACTCTCATTAGGATAAACAGTAAGATAAAGTTAGGAAAATAAATCTTATAGTCTTCCAGATGATGTTGGAATGAACCTACTAGCAACCCTTTGTTGGTGTTGTTATTATTATTGTTGTTGTTGTTGGTTGTTGTTGTTGTTGTTATTATGGGTGACTTGCCCAAGATCACTCAGTAGGTGTATAGGAATTGCAGTGGATCTTTACTGCCATATAATCCAGATTATATGTTTATGTGAGTCTACGCTACCATGTAATCCAATTCAAAGAAGATAATCTGGATTTTATATGGAAGTGTAGATGGAACATAGTGTCATCACTTTGGTTGTGATTTTATTTTGTCGCTGTTTTGACATAGATTCCATTCCTATACTGTTTCTCTTTAAGTCTAGTTGTGTCCAACTCTGGAGCATGGTTCTTATCTCCATTTCTAAGATGAGGAGCTGGCATTGTCCATAGACACCTCCAAGATCATCTGGCCAGCATGACTGCATGGAGCGCTGTTACCTTCCCACCGGAGCGGTACCTATTAATCTACTTCCATTTGTATGCTTTTGAACTGCTAGGTTGACAGAAGCTGGGGCTAACAGCGGGAGTTCACCTCGCTCCATGAATTTGAACCGCTGACCTTTTGGTCAGCAAGTTCAGCAGCTCATCAGTTTAACCCACTGTGCCACCATCCCTATATGCTTTGCAATTGTTGTAATTCCTGTTTCTATATTTCCTCCAGTCTATTTGTGAATGTCCCCCACCCACTGGAACCACCTTTACTTACCGCAAAGAGCAGCAGTGGGTAACCCTATATAAATCAGCATCAAAAGTGGGGATTGAATGTTTATCCTTACACAGTGAAAAATATTTAAGGCAGAATATTTTCTAGAATGTAATCAATGTCTGACAGTTTCGAATCATGTTCTCATAACAGTGAAGGAATTGAAGCTGCTGGTAAAAGCAAAGATGTGCATTTTATTAGTCAACAACTTCTAGAGAGCTAAAAAAAAAGAGCTAGGACTTTTTCAATCCAAAATAGGAATTATATATAGCATACAGAAAAACAAATGCATGCTATTGTAATTGAGAGTATGCCAAACTGATACCGTAAGAACACTTGTGTATTCGCAATTGTAGACATGGGGAACTCCTGGCTCTTTATATGTTGTTGGATAATAATTCTTGTCACCGTTTTCTGTTGATTGTTCTGATTGGGGATGTTGAGAGTTGTAAACCAACAATATCTAGAGGACCACAAATTGTCCAGCCCTGGATTTCTTGATGTTTGAAAACATTTGTGCCCAATAAAGCAGCTTTTAACCCCCTGTACAAAACTCTGTGCTACATACATTTTAGTTTTTAAGGTACCACAGATATTTTTTATTTTATAATAACAGAATTATATGGCTGCTCTTTGGAGGCAAACAAAGTATTGAAAATAGTATTTTAGAGACTTTTTCCAAGATGGAATGGAAATATGTTTGATTGAATGTCATTCTTTTCCCCTTGCTAAAGGTTTCTTGGAAATTGTAGATGCAATTTCATGCATGTTTACTTGGAAACATTTTGTTTAGTATTCTATGTATCTTACTCCCAGGCAAATTAGCAATAAAATGAAATAAAAATGGCCTATTTCCCAGTAGGTTGACATATATACATTTGTGTATGTATTTTTTTTAACTAATTTTGCATACATTCCTAATTCTTCTTCCTCCTATTACAGCTTCCTAAATTTTGAACGCTAGAGGACCAGGCTGTGGTGCAGCTAGTTAGTAGCCAGCTGCATTAAATCACTACTAACCGAGAGGTCATGAGTTCGAAGCCAACCCAGGAGTCAGCTCCTGACCATTAATAGTCTAGCTTGCTGTTGACCTATGCAGCCCGAAAGACAATTGCATCTGTCAAGTAGAAAATTTAGGTATCGCTTTATGCGGGGAGGCTAATTTAACTAATTTATGACACTATAAAACCTTCCAGCAGTGTGCAGAAGAATGAGGAAGTACTCCATCAAAGGACCCGATGTCACAAGTGGACGGTGAAGTGGCAGCTCCCCCCGTAGCTCTAACCGAGCATACCCTCATGAAGCCAGAAAAATCTGGAATGTTAAATTGCCTCTGTGTCTGTCTATATATGTTGCATGTCTAAATGGTATTGAATATTTACCATGTATATGTACATTGTAATCCGCCCTGAGTCCCCTGAGGGGTGAGAAAGGTGGAATATAAATACTGCAAATAAATAAATAATAGTGTCATAGAATATTGTTTCTACACAATTGTCCCCTTCTTCTAGTCAACTGTCTCCTTTGACACCTTTGCATGAATACAAAACGAAAAACAGATTATTTGTACAGGCAAGAAAAGAAATGGGGGGAAAATAAGAGATAAAATGCTATGATGTGGAGGATTGTGCTTTCTATGCCCAAGGAATATCAGGTGAAGGAAAATATATTTAAACATGTTTTCTTCTTGTTCTTTTGTGCTCCTCCTCCACATTCTTGAGTCTTGCTTCATTGATATGATCTCCAACACAGAGCATCACCCTACTTTCCTTTTCTGTTGCAATTGATATATGTGTCCACTAGGTGGAGGTGTAACAATAGGTTTCTTATATTTATGATAATAAGGAACGGTCACGAACCAATTTGAAAGGCAATGTTCATTTTAACAATTCAGATTCACTCCTGTTAATTTGTATTTTATAAAGGTTCAGCAGGCTTCACTGAATGTCTTGTTAACCAGAGTTTTAAATTTGCTTCCAAATCTGCCATTTGATTGTCCATTTTAGTGTGTGTGTGCGCGCGTGTGTGCTTTTATAAAAAAGGTGATTGCATGATATTTGTATGAAGTGGATACATTTGTGTATATGCAGAAGGGGATTAAAATATTCCCTCTTACACAAAAGATATCAAATTTAATATAATTTTTGTGCATGGATCAGGGCATGATCGAAATGCTAGGCTGGCACAGCACGCACACACAATGGGACCCATGCGCTGTTTAGAAATATAGTCAAAGGGAGAGCATGATGGGCTTACTGTGTAATACCCAGCAGGTAGGCTATTCAGTATCTAGGGAAAAAAGAGGAGGGCATGGTTTTCATACTGCAACATTTTTTTTCTTTGAGAATATTTACAATGTCTTTAAGGACCCCTATGTTGGGCACGAACAAGGCTCCCATTTCTCTTCAGCCATGAAAATGGTCACAATCAAATTGCCTTCTTTTTCTTCGCAGAGTTGCAGATGTGCAATGTAATGGTGTGAACAATGAAAAGTAGAAATGCATCATAATCATCGCAACAGTTACTTTGAGCAGCCTCTGAGAGATAGCATGTGAGAAAAATGAGCTTCTGGTCCAGCCCGCCTGGGGGGGGGGGGGGGAAGACATGTGTGAAATCTATTTTTTGTTCATTTTTGTACTCACCCAAATGTGCAGATTTCTTAATGGTGATGAGAAACCTAAATTCAGATTGTAAACATTCAAATGTAAAAGAAATCAGTAATGAGAGATCTGTCTCATCAAGTCAGATTTTTGAATGTTTACATTCTGGGTTTGCATGCCAATGTGACACAAAAGATATGTGTGTGTGTGTGTGTGTGTGTGTCCCTATTGTAACATATTTGCTAAGGAGCCCCCATCGTGCAATGGATTAAATCAGGCATCCCCAAACTGCAGCCCTCCAGCTGTTTGGGACTCCAACTCCCAGAAGCCCTAACAAGCTTGTTCAATTTTCAGGATTTCTAGGAGTTGAAGGCCCAAACAGCTGGAGGGCTGCAGTTTGTGGATGTCTGGGTTAAACCCTTGTACCGGCTGGACTGCTGACCTGAAGGTTGTATTGCTAACCTGAAGGTGGCTGGTTCGAATCCAGGGAGAGAGCAGATGAGCTCCCTTTGTACAGCTCCCCATGCAGAGACATGAGAGAAGCCTCCCACAAGGATGGTAAAACATCAAAACATCCAGGTGTCCCCTGGGCAACATCCGCGCAGATGGACAATTCTCTCATACCAGAAGCAACTTGCAGTTTTTCAAGTTGCTCCTGACATGAAAAAGAGAAAAGGATGCATATGCTCTGTTTTAAATTGCATTGTGTCATGTTAGTGGTTAGCTGCCTCAGTCCCTATATTGGGAGGAAGGTGGGGAAAATAAAGTGAATAATTAAATAATGAATAAATACTTTTCACTATAAAGGCATGGGCAAACTTTGGCACTCCAGGTTTTTTGGACTTCAGTTCCCATAATTCCTAACAGCCTCAGGCTTAGTGGTAAAAGTCTGAGGTGGTTATGAATTGTGGGAGTTGAAGTCTAAAACACCTGGAGAGCTGAAGTTTGCCCATGCTTCCACTATAGATTTGCTTACGTGTTTAGGATAGCATCAACTTATTGACATGATCAAAAAGATGGCAGTGTTAATTCTGTGCTTAAACAAGCTCTGCTTAGCTTTTTGGAATAAGTTCAACCTGAATGCAAATGGGGGAAAGGAGACAATTAATGTAATTTATGAAGCACCATCAAATCCACGTGCAGTACTCTTCACAGGAAAGGTGATCATTGAAAGGAATCATAGAATAATGGAGTTGCAAGAGACCACTAGGGCCATCCAGTCCAACCCCCTGCCATGCAGGAACTTACAATCAAAGGAGAACCTCTATTGTTTGTGGAGGCTGTCTTTATAGTACGATACCTTAAAAACAAGGGTTGCAATGATGTGGAGATGCTGCAAACAGAGAGTCCATATACATGAGCCACATCAAGGGTGGGGGGGGGTGGACTCTGTGGTATCCATATGATGCATGCAGACGATTTACCTTATTCACTTGGCAAGACTGTTTAATGCAATCTTATCCCACACTATCTAATTTTGGGGAGTGCAATGTGGCCTCTCAAAAGCTCCAGAGCTTCCCTGTACATTTGGGAAGCATAAACACTTGAGCTGGAGAAAATTATATGACCCAGGCCCAAATGAGGATATTTATGCGCGAATCCCAGGAGTTACTGAGTTGAAGGCATAGTGCATCACACATGCTTACCTGTCCAGACCACATTTCGCAGGCTTCGGTGGCCAGGGGACAGGAGATGGCATTTACTGTCACTGTCTTGCTGTTGTTATGGCATCAACCACAGAGTGCGAAACAGCTCCAGGTTTTCCTTGATGTATTGCTTATGTATGCAAAACCACCAATATGACTTGGAGAAGGGGGGGGGGAGCCAAGGGATAAGTTAGATTACATTCTTTTCACAAACTAGGAAAGACTTTTCAATTCAAACAGTCATTTGATGAGTGACTTTATAAGGCCTATCTTAAATAATGTGCTGGAAATGGCCAATTATTGTGCAGGTGTGCACATACATTTTTAATGATGTATGTATGTTCTAACCTAGCCACATGGCCACTGCTGGTTCAGTCATTCTGAGAATTACAGTCAAAATAGTCAGATAACTTTTTCAGGTATGGGGCCAACTGTTCATAGATGTGGCCAGTGTGACTGTCAAAGGAATGTGTTTGCAAACAAACATGTTGCAAAGCAAGTGTTTTGTTACTCAGAGATCTGGAAAAACATTGATAGTTCTGAATTTTCTGAATTCTGTCTATCAAAGCTCAGCCTAAGCTCGTATCATCCTGCATTTTTGTTTACTGCATGCCCAGACATAATTTCCATTATGAAGAAGAATGTTAACATAGGTAAAATACAAATTTTGTGTATGGAAAATTTGAGGCATAATTGTTGGCATCTCAGGTAGCAGTGGGTGGGAAAACTCTTTGCCGGAGACCCTGGAGAGTCATTGCCACTCTGAATAGACAAGACTTAGTTTGATAGACAAGGAACATGATCTGGTATAAGGCACTTTCCTATAGATCTGTATTTGGCTTCTTTGAATGAACTGATCAATGCATGACTCCTGGGGAATGCTCAAGTCCATTCAGTATTTAAGTTTGCACATCATGAGGCTGCTGCTCATGTTTGCGTATTGGCAAAAGACCTTTACACCAGTGCTTTGAAGCAGCATTTGTTTCCAATTTGTTTCCAGGTTCAAATGAAAACTTCGATTTCATTTATAAATCTTTCTAATAGCTTAGATCCTTTGACTATGAGATTTCACTCTCCATGAAAAGCCCTTTGTCTTTCTGCCTGAAATTTGACAGCAATCTAAGGGATATAGATATGTGCCTGGAAGCTTTATGATCAAATCCTCTATATAACTATGCCAAAACAGAACATACATTTATACATCTGGCCAGGGACTCTACAAGCACCAGTGTGGCACATCCTTCAGAAGAACAGAGCCCACTGTTCCTGTTGTGGATATTTATTTAGTAATGATGGAAAAGGAAACACATATTAATTGAAGTATGCATTGACTAGCTGCTAACTCTAATGTGGCCATACCTTGGCTTGAGGCAGGTGAGTTTATTCAAAGGCAAATGAAAAGCTGAAATGATTTTAAAGTCCTGGTTCTTCCACATGCACACCTCAATTCCCTTTACACCGAATCAGTCCCCTTTGCACTGTCCTTAGCTTTGGGTGTGCCTGAATCTAAGTGACAGACATTAACTGTGAACCTCCAATACCCAGACAATTTCTGACAGCAGTTTTTGCAATCACACTAACAAGTTTCTTCTCTTGGTCCCAAAATGGATTAGGTGGCTGACTGTATTTGCATATTGCTGGTTTACACAATATTTTTGTATGTAAATATATGTTGTTGTAGAAGAGACCAATTAGATTGCAAACATGATTTGACAACTGAATTTTCAAATTCAGAGAGTCAAGAAGTGGATTCTTACATGAGGAAAAAGTAATGAAGTTGTGTTCTGTGTTGGTGTGTCTGTGTGTAAAGCTTTACTATATACAAACTACTTTTTCTCCCTTGGCAATGTACATAGAATGTAACATAGAAGCAGTGATGGGAGTATGGAAATGAAAGCATTGTCATTCACAGATAATCCCCCCCCCCCCCCCAGTCAGATCAAATTTCTGGCATTTCAATAACCTAAGACTTCAGTTGGGCAATTAGAGACATAATTTAGGCAGTCAAAGAAACAAAAAAATATTGATATAGCAAATATTGTCATCCCAGGTCTCTGGAATGCTGTAAATGTAGAGACCCCTGCCCATCCTGGCTGATCAAAGAAGCCAGAGGGGGTTTGGCAGAGTGGGTTAAGGTGGTGGTTAATGCCTCCTTACAGGAGGACAAGATTCCAGCCAGCCTAAAACAGGCTGTTATAAAACTGTTGAAAAAACCATCACTGGACCCCATGCAATTAGTCAACTATCGTCTGATTTCCAATCTCTCCTACTTGGGTAAAGTGGCCTTGCAACTCCAGGGGTTCTTGGTAGACACCAATTATCTTGATTTGGCACAGTCTGGCTTTAGACCGGGACATGGAACTGAGACAGCCTTAGTCGCCTTAGTAGATTATCTACCCCGGGAGCTAGACAGGGGGAATGTGTCCCTGTTGGTTCTGCTAGAACTCTCAGCGGCCTTCGATACCATTGACCACAATATTATTCTGGGACGCCTCACAGAAATTGGACTTGGAGGTACTGTTCTGCAGATGACGTCCAAATCTGTCACTCCTTCCCACCTGTTACTAAGGAGGCTGTCCAGACTTTGAATCGGTGCTTGGCTGCTGTGACTGACTGGATGAGGGCTAACAAATTGAAACTGAATCCTGACAAGACAGAGGTCCTCCTGGTCAGTTGAAAGACCGAACAGGGCATAGGGTTACAGCCTGTGTTGGATGGTGTTACCCTCCCACTGAAGACGCAGGTTCACAGCTTGGGAGTGATCCTGGACTCATTGCTGAGCCTGGAACTCCAGGTTTCAGCAGTGGCCAGGGGAGCTTTTGCACAGTTAAGACTTGTGCACTAGCTGTGCCTGTACCTTGGGAAGTCTGATCTGGCCATGGTGGTCCACGCTCTGGTCACATCCCAAATAGATTACTGCAACGCACTCTACATGGGGCTGCCTTTGAAGATGGTTTGGAAACTGCAGTTAGTCCAACGGGCGGCAGCCAGATTACTAACAGGAGCTACATACAGGGAGCATACCACCCCCTTGTTGTGTCAGCTCCACTGGCTGCCTTTCCACTTCCGAGCTCAATTCAAAGTGCTGGTTTTGACCTATAAAGCTATATACGATTCTTGCCCAGCTTACTTGTCCGAACGCATCTGCCTCGTAACTTAAGATCATCCGGGGAGGCCCTGCTCCTGGTGGCTGGCGGGGACGAGAGACAGGGCCTTCTCGGCTGTAGCCCCCCGCCTGTGGAACAAGCTTTCAAATGAAATACGATCGACCCCATCCCTCCTGGCATTCAGGAAGAAATTAACATCTTGGTTCTGGGACCAGGCTTTCAGACTATAATCATAAAGAAGCACTTTGACTGGAAATGGATTGGCAAGATGATATGTATGAGGATACGGTTTTATGGTTCTATCAGTGGGTTTGTGGACTGAGTATTGTTTTAATTACTGTTATGATAATTTGGTTATAATTAATTGCTATTGTTTTAACTCTTTATGTATTTATGGTTTTATACTGTGTTATTGATTGTGGCATCAAATTGCTGCCTTTGTTAGCCGCTCTGAGTCCCCCCCCCTCCCCCGGGGGTTGAGAAGGATGGGGTAAAAATGCTGTAAACAAAGAAACAAACAAATAAATAAATTGTGAGGGGACTCAGGGCAGATTACAGTACACATATACGGCAAACATTCAATGTCGTTATACAAAGACATTGAATGTACATAAACAGAGGTAAAGGCTTCCCATCTTTTTCCATCTCCAGCACCTGGAGGCTGTGCTTGACTCTGGAGGGGGTGCTGTCGCTCCATCTTCCATGCCGAGGAGCTTTGTTGTCCTTAGATGCTTTCCTGATTTAATTGCCAGCATGTCTGCATGGGCACCTTTTATTACTTCCCTGCCAAAGTGTTACCTATTTATCTACTCATATTGCTGTTTTAAAACTGATAGGTGAGCAGAAGCTGGGCTGACAATTGAGAGCTCACCCCAACTCAGGTGTGAACTGTTGACCTTTTGATTGGCGAGATTCTCTGCAGCTGACAATTTAACCCGCTGTGCTAAAGCTCAGTTATGGGAGGGGTAATTCTAAATAAGAGTGCAGCTGGTAGTACAATGCTCTCAAACAACATTAAGCAACATCTGGCCCTGGAATCTCACATGGTTGCCCCAAGTCATTTTGTGGCCCTTCACTTCTCAAGATTTCCTCTAGGCAAAAAAAATGTTGTTATAAAAAGAGAGAGAGAGAGAGAGAGGAAGGAAGAGAGGGACATGTTCTTTTTGGAAACCTTGAGGAGTAGCAATTTACCTTTTAAATAAAATATTGAGGGCCCTCACACTGTTTAACTCCCTCCTATTCATACTGAAGGTGGACCACTGGCCACTTCTTTTTGAAGTGTGTATATGTGAGTGTGTGTGCACGGTTAATATGATAATACGTGTTGTGCCTTCAGGGTTTCAGTTGCAAGCATGAACAAAAAGCTGCTGTGGGGAATCTGAAAGGGGCACAACTGGCTGTAGAACTGTAGCCACATACTGTATAGACACCCTCCATTCTACTCCAGGCATTCAATGGCCAAGGGAGCACATGACTATCTTTTCAAGTAGGCATTTACATCCAGTTAGCACCTGCCAGGGAGAACTTCATGCACAGTGTAGTATGCTCTTCCCTGCCTGATGTAGGATACCAACCAAGGGCAAAATATAAAATGTTGGACTAGGAATTCTAGTGTAGGACCAACCATAACATTCAATAATAAATTAACCCTCATTTCTTAGTGCTGTATTCTTTTCAGAGTTGTCATGTTAAAACGGTAAAGGGGGCATGTACTCCACTGTCTGTTCACATGTGTGCACCCTTTCCCCCCCAATATTTGTTTAACTGTGGTAGTGTTCATTTATAACATGAGTTATGTCCAAGATGCCTTAGGGTATACCTGTATAGAAAATCACCTGGCAACTCTTCCCTATAAGATGCACAAAGATTACAGTAGCTCTGAGATCCCTGGGACCCCATAGATCTCAGCACTGATATCATTATTGTTTATTTGGCTATGGAGCAGTATAGGCATACCTTCTCTGATCCTGAGTGCTTGCTATGAAGAATGGAATGGTTATGTAAGTTAGTTTCAGGACTGTACAATAAGTTGGGAGGAGGGGGATTATGTGCCCCAGTGTGCCCCTAGGTTTAAATCAGGATATTTATGCTAACCTGAGGGGATATTGAATTGAGGCCATAATGCACCACTCATTTATGGTGCTCCAGCACTTGGGAATTTGTCTTCATATTTGCTATTTTAGCCAAGTTGCAAAAGCAAAACGGATGTGTGTTTCTAGCTATAACGACAGGGTTAGATTATGTTTGATTTATTCAGTCATGAACTGGGTGGACCTGATTTTGTCTATCAAAGTTCATATCCAATGTAGTAGTGCTCAAGCTTGTTTTGAACCTGGAATTACTCTTCTCTGTTTTTGAAAAGGCATCTTCAGTTTTGTATCCTGAAGTTCATCTTCATTTACACTTACAGAAGGCAGGGTTTCATTCATGCTGTTGCTGGCATATTCAAAGCAGAAAGTGCATTTGAAATAGGTGTAAAATCTCTAAAGGCTCACCTAAGTCCCATAAAGAATGACAAGTCAGAAAAAGCAATCTGTTTGTGAACCTGAGCATCGCGCACTGTAACTAAGTGCCTTACCAATAAGCCTGGTGTAGCCCATACAAGCAGCTTAAAATGTGATTGTCATGGGTACTCTATATCTAATATATTCATCCCAAAGTGCACATAGATTTTTACTATTAGCTTAGAGAGATTTGACTGCATGTGCATTTGAATGTAAAACATAATAGAAGAAGGAAAGTGAACAATAACATACAGCTCTGGGTGGCACAACAAGAGTGATGACTCAGGCTCAGGGTGAATGCCAGATTGGTCACTTACTGCAGGAGGGTACATACAGATAGTGGTGCTGGTGTTTGGTGATATAGATAAATAATATAAAACCTTGGCTCATATGCACCAATGTTATGGTTTAAAGGCTTCTTTGAGGTGCCACCTTGAACTGGGGTCTTTTTCATACTGTAGCAGCTATTCTACTTTGATTGCCAGTGCAACATCCTGTGGAATCCAGGGATTTGCATTTAGGGTTGATATTTAGAACTCACAACAAGCCAATTCTAGTGTATTACAAAAATACAAGCTCTAGAATTATGTAGAAAATTGCTATGGTAGTTAAAGGGGATTCATAGTGCTATAATTGCATAATGTAAAAAGGTCTCAAGATTGGGAATGTGTGTACCTCTGGATGCTGTTGAACCGCAGCAACTGTTGTTTCATCCCGTGACTGCTGGAAGTCTGGAAACATGTAGAGGGCCACAGTTCTGCCCTAGAAAATAACCACTTATGAATAGTGGATGTCCATGGCAAACTGTGACAGGCCTTTTCAAAATTGTACTTTCTGAACAAAAGAAGCTTTTTCTCTCAACATGGAGATTTTCATAATGACTTTTTATGTCTGTTAGCTGGTGATGGGTCTCTTGTTCCAGAATAAAATCATTTTGAAGCTAGGGGCCATCACATCTTTCCTCATTGGGATAAGTGTGCATGTATGAAGAATCATCATCATTGTTTTGTGCGAGAGAAAGTTATGGAAGTATCTTAGTTTTGAGTCCATTGTCTTTCTCTGAATCCCATCTGTATTTTTACCGCATTGGTTTGCTAGCATGTTGTGAGGTTCAAATTGTTTTAGCCAGCTTAAGTATGTCAGTGTAAGTCATGATGGAAACGGTATAGATGAGGGTGTAGGGCAACATGGCTGCATCTGTCATGGTTGTCTATGTGAAGAAAGAAAGCTGTCATGCCAGCTTCTGAGCTTCTTAGGGGCCAGCAGGTGAACTTTAACATCAATGATGACCTTCTCCCCCAGAGCCTCATTGTTTCTGCACACTACACACCACTTCAAACAATGTTGGTGTATTAGTGCTCATGCTGGCACCAGCAAGATGATTCTGGCTCTTGTTTTTGTTTCTATGTTGTAAACTGTATGCATTTTAATGCATCTTTTCCTGGGATACCTATTGATTTATACAGTTTACCTACACATTTCCCTCCCTAAATTATGTTTTAGTGTATTTTTTCAATTGTTTGCAGTTTTATCTATTTGTATTTTAATAAGGAATAGTTTGTGTCTACTGACTATCCTCTGTTTTTTGATGTGTAACTTTTTCAGATTCCATAAGGTCACTACCCTAACATACAACAAAAACTATGGGAAGAATGTTGCTTAAAAACACAGCTCCTTTGCCACCTGCGATAGTTTTGGTTGCTGTTGAATAGTAAGGAATAAGGTAAAGCCTGATGCTGGGGACAGAGGTGTCTCTCTGTCCTTCCATTCTCAACACCAGATGGGACTATATTTTTATGATGTTAATTGATTTTAATGTTATATTATTTTTTGTTATTGATTGCTTTTACTGTGTCTGTTTTATTTGTAATCCTTGGGCTTGTCCCTCTGTAAGCCACCTCAAGTCCTTCTGGGGAGATGGAGGCGGGGTATAAAATACAGTTGTTGTTGTTGTTGTTGTTGTTATTTTACTGACACAAAATATATATGATGGATTTCGTATCACAAAATCATAAATTGAACACTTCCCAAGCATCTAGGACTGTGTATTTTCAAATGATGTGTGCAGATCCAATTATTATTATTATTATTATTATTATTATTATTATTATTATTAAGAACTAAGGTTCATCTAAACTGTAGAGTTAATGCAGTTTGACACCATTTTAGCTGTCATGGCTCAATGCTATGCATTCACAGGAGTTGTAATTTTACAAGGTTTTTAGCTTTCTCTCCTAAGAAGTACAGACGCCTTACCAAACTACAAATTCCAGAATTTCATAGCATTGAGCCATGGCAGGTAAAGCGGGGTCAAACTGCATTTATTCTACAATATAGCTCCACACTGTAGGGGTGATTGTCCAGCTGTTGTTGCATGCCAAGGGAAGCAGCTGGGCAGAAACGTAAGGATTGCCAGCAAGACATAAAGTACCAAGTTTCTCTAAAATTGTCACAAGTGTTCTTGTTATGAGATGCATTTCTTCTAGCATTGCATCTCGGGAGATGCAAAGTCACTATTTTTATTAAGAGGGTTGAATTCAATTCAATATAAAACCCTTTTCACCCATAATGCCAGAGTAACTACTGTTCTTGCATGAGGCTGTAGCTTTATTACATCTTAGATATTCTTAAATGTTAAGGATTAGGACAGTTCCTGGTTTAGATTTGTCAGGGTGAGAAAAGGAGGAGGACTAGACTCTGGCTGCCAACCAGATTCAACATCTATCCACTTGTCCAGCAGTGCTTGGGCAGAGCGATTTGATAAAGGCATGTTTACTTTTGATGGGGAGGGAGTAAAGAAAGTTGGCCACATCACATTTCCTTCAGAACTAGCTTTTGTGTCAATTATTCATAAAATGACAACTATTTCAACTGAAAAATATGAACATCTTAAAAGTTTGGTCTACATTTTTAAGTGAAGTGACCTGAGACACATACTTCCAAGACAATAGATTGTAACCTTGTCATTGTATAGATTACTATTTTTGATCCCCAAATTTTACAATAGAGTTCTCAATTTTAAAAGAAATGCTTTAATGTTTAATGTGTATTATGTGTTGACACTTGCCATATTAGGAGCAATGGAAATAAAAATGCACAATTTAGGCTAAATTTATGTTTAATGAATGTTTAACTGTGCAGTAAAATGCAATTTTAGGGAGCCCCCGTTGGTGCAGTGGGTTAAACCGCTGAGCTGTTGAGCTTGTTGACCAAAAGGTCACAGGTTCGAATCTGAGGAGCGGCATCAGCTTCCGCTGTTAGCCCCAGCTTCTGTCAACCTAGCAGTTCGAAAACATCCAAATGTGAGTAGATCAAAAGGTACCGCTCCAGCTGGAAGGTAACGGTGCTCCATGCAGTCGTGCCGGCCACATGACCTTGGAGGTGTCTACGGACAACACCAGCTCTTCGCCTTAGAAATGGAGACGTGCACCACTCCCCAGAGTCGGACACCACTGGACTTCATGTTAGGGGAAAACCTTTACCTTTACCTTAAAATGCCAGTTTGGTGTTTTAAAATTTATAAATGCATTTAACAAAACTTCGCCATAGTTGTTCAAAGTCATGAAGGTGATTTCTTCAGCTCTTAGCCAAGGAATAGCTTTATAAGTATCAGGGAGTCTTTCATGTGTGTAACAACAACTGATAATGCACCCTTTTTCAGGGGGAAAAAGTGAGTCAAGTTCTGGAAGTCAAGAAAAGTGTCATTCCGACTGAAGCAATGAAAAAGCCAGTTGATTCATATTTACCTTTTGTCATAGTAAGGGGTATGTGTGTGTGTGAAAAATGACTTGCAGGCAACAAATACAGTATGGTATTTCCTTGCAAAATCCTCAGTAGAGCCACAGCCTATTGATTCATATATATTTATCTTAACATCTATATGCCAATAACATGATGTCTGCAAGAACTAAAACAACTTAGTGAAAAATTGTAAACTTAATACAACAACAATACAGGTCCAAAATATATTTATTTATTTATTCATTCATTTAGAGTATTTATATCCCAGCCTCCAGCAAAAAGGATTCCCAGAGTAGCTTACATAGTGTCATTTTGAGAGTTCCCTATCCTCAGACTTACAATCTAAATAAGACACAGCACACAAGGACAAGGCGATGGTAGTGGGGAGAGGATTAACTTCAGCAAATGCTGTCTCTTGGCTTCCTCTGTGGCCACAGTAGTGGCAACTTGGATAGATGGAAGGACTTTCATCAGCTTCTGCCTATGCATGATGGAGCTGTGTTTGCTTCTGCTTCTCCTCTTCCTCCATGGACACATCAATGGCAGTTGAAATAGAGGGAGAGCCCCTCTTCAGCTACTGGACCTATGGATTATAGAGCTTTGTTTACCCGTTCCCCTCTCAATCTAAGGTTATTGTAGTGACAATTGGGATGGAAGAAGGGACAATTTACAATTGTTAAACCAGGGCTTTGAAGAGTTAATTTTGGACTATGACTCCTAGAAGTCCTTCAGCAATATTGTTGATAGAAGCTGTAGTCTAAAAAAAACATTTAAGACACTCTTTGAAATTGTTTATTCTTACTCCCTTAATACTAGCACATAGAAATGGACCCAACATGTGTCAGACAACACAGTATCAATGAGAGGACATTTGAAAGAGAAGTATCTTAATTAACTACATAAATGAAAAGACAAATTTGATTTTCTTTTGTGTTCCATAGTACAGGTGCCATTTCATTTTTGATAGATGGGAAGATCACATCAGAGAGTGATCACACATGGAATGACAGTTTTTGATCGCTTGTTCTAAATTATGGGTGTAGATAGGAGGGTGTTTATTTATTTAATGTTCTATATGTATTCTTCCTAGATGATACCACAGGCACTCACATACATGCTTTAAGATATCTTTGACACTGGCATTAGCATATCTTAGGCAGATTGGACACAATAAACCAGATCCCTCTACAGCCATCTAAAAGTGTTTGTTAAAGCAGCAAAGCATTTACCATTATTGTATTGCAGAATAGCAAATATTCTGCAAGAGCTTCATGAATGACAAACAGTACATGCAAAATACAAAAAGTAGTTTAGAATACATTTTAAAACAAAAATTGGAAATATCAGCTAGAAAGAAGTGGATTTACACAGTGAATGGTGCTATAGAGGACTGGCTTCAAGTTGGTGGAGGTGGCAGGCTGTGGTGCTGAGCAGTTTGAGATTCAGGGGCTATTAACAGGAGAAGGGAGAAAGAAAGAGGAAGATGTTCAAAGTATGGTGGTAATATTTGTTATTAATTGATTCGTACTTGATTGACACACCTGGGATGATAACCATATCTTACACGTATTGTCTAGATACCAGACATCCATCTGTGGGCAAAGCTCTTTTTCTGGGCAGTATTTGTGCTTAATGTCAAGAGATGTGTAGAATAGAGGGCAATACTTGGAAAATTATCAGAAAGCAAGAACAAGATAAAAAAATTATTCACAAACATAATCCTGAAATGGTAAAAAAGTCTTCATAATTTGGGAGTTATTCTACACACATTTTGTATATGAGATGTTTGCATGGGAAACACCATTTACCGTCCTTTTTTTTTTTTCTGTAGACCATGAAGAGAATTCTGTTACTTACACAGAAAATGCTATTTTCTGCAAAAACAAAACAAAACAAAACAAAAAACAAAAAACTTTATGAGAATGTTTTTCATGGAATAAATCAGCCTTTTTTTGCACAGAAAACATGAATTTCTGCACAGAAATAATATTCTTTTAACCAAACAGAAAATTCTGCCTTCAGTGCCAAACTGCCATGTGTTCATTTTTCACATAATAAGTTCAAAACTGTGAATAGTCTTCACAAATCAATGGTTTTAGCAGACATTTCCTAAATTGCCTCCTTCAAGACTAATTGCCTCCTTCAAGAACAACATGAGGAAAGGAATGCACTCCCAATAATGTTAGACTGATTTTTGTGAGCATCATCATTAGATAGTTGCTATGATTTTAGTGTTATCTTTCTACAATTTTCCCTGGATGTTTATTTAAGGATCAGAGGAATACTTCCTTTCAGCCTCTGTTTTAACTCTTCTTTGTCCTAAACCAAGAAAGATTCCAGGCCAACCAGTTTTGGCAGAGATATGAAAAATATAGCTAGGCAAATATCTGTTTGGGTTTAAAATGACAATGCTTAGACTTTATAGAGCTGGAAGCAAAATAATAACCAGTAACCTTCATCTACACCACCATATAATGCAGCTTCGAACTGCATTATATGGTCTGTGTAGACTCATTTAATGCAGTTCAGTGCAGTTCAATGACATTTATGTGTGTCTTCAATGACCATACAATACAGTTTGAATCAACATTACATAGCAGTATAAATGGAGCCTAATTTGGAGTCTGTGGGAAGCTGGTGACAGGCACTGCATTCTGCTGTATTCTATATATTGGGAGATTCGATGTCAGTTATATAAACAGTAACACTATGATGTGTTAGTTAAATGAAAGGATATAAGGCAGGAAAGAATGGTCGACAACTACCCTCGATCAACATCTGGTAGTATTGAGGAGAAAAGACAGGAACAACTGTGCTTCCAAATTTGTACATTAAGGCTTTAAATCAAGGATGCAGTCTTAAACATCCTAAGCCTTTGAGATAGGGACATGGGAAGTTGCCCTGTACAGGCATACCTCAGTTATTATATGTGGTCCTGGATATTGCTTCTTTAACAGAAAAAAATGAATCAGAAACAAATAATAACATGGAAAATAGATTCCTATAACACAAAGAAGGCAGTTTAATATGTTTCAACAAAGTATTTCGGTAAAAATGAACTATTTTCACATATGAAACAATCAGGTCAGGAAAACCTTGCATTAATAAACAAAACTGCTTTGAACCTTCTGGAGACCACTTGAAGACTTCTTCCAAAGTTGATAACTTTTTCTTTCACTCCTCACCACTTTTCTTATGATTTCAAGTTGTGTCTAAATTTATGGAGCTATGTTTTTAAAAACCCACAAAAATTACTGTGATTAGATAGTAAGAGCCTTATCTCCTCCCCTCTTTTTCTCTGTTTTGCAGCTTGTACATGAACAGTTAGAGGTTTTCAAAGTAGCTATTATTTATCTTTGCTATTATACATAGGCACACATAACTATTGACTAGAGTAGAATCCTGTGCATTCCCAGCTTTTCTTTATTGTATCATTTTCTTCAGACAAATACATAATAAATGTTTCTGAAGCAAACTCATAGTAATAGTCCATTATGATATTCCTTAAGTGAGAGAGGAGAGATTTTAGGGTCCATGTTTGATGAATCACATGACTTACCATTTCTTTAAAGACCAGCAAATCTGATTGAGATACACAGATTCATTTCTAAATTCTCACATGGTAATCATTTTCACCATCCAGCAGAAGGGGAAAGCAATTCAATGGGTTCTTTTATGTGTTCATTCTAATAATTAGTTTGGGAAAATTAGAAACTTACATTGGCACTTCAGTTTGGAAAACCCTTAAAGTTTGGGCACAGAGTAAACAGAACAAAGCAAACTAAAGCTCTTTGAAGATTAGGTGTGGTAGACTCTTTGTTCAAACATGAAGCTCATGTAATACTTTGGATGGATGGCTCTTTCCAGAGTCTTGTAAAGTTAATTATTGGAACTTTAATTGGACTCCTAAAATAACCTGAGCAAATGTCATTGACCATCTGGGGGGTGGGGTGGGGAGGGATTCTAGGAGCTGTATCAAATGATGACTTTAATGTAAGTTAGGTGGTAAATCTGCTCTCGGTTTTACTCTAAACTACACAGGGTCTATACAAAGTATAGAACCCATTCCTTCATAAACAAAAGTTCAGCACCTGAGATAACTCCCACAGTGGATCTAATGTTTATTGGCATGGGAATTATCAGTTGCTACTGAAAATAATCTGCAAAAGTAATGATCCCAAGTTTTGATTGACTCATCTTATTTTATATAGTTTCAAGAAATAAGTTGGATAAAACTATGAAATCAATAGTAGTTATGTGCATGTGTACACAGAACTGCAAGCTAAATGGGATTTTTAAGAAAAGCAATACACTTTGTATGGTGAAAAGGCTACAGAAATTATAATCAGTAAGTGAAATCGGATTGGAGTCCTACATCTTCCTAAATGGACTTAACGTCTGCAAGAATTAGATTTGTGCAGTTGCTTAACATAACATCCATATCCAGTAAAGGGCTGCTGTTGTGTAACTACAAAGCAGAGCTAGCAAAGTGCATTATATGCATTAATGTGTGATGCACATCATATACATTAGCCCTTGTTAATATCATATTATATATTTTTACAATTCAGTCAAAGGTTTCTTAGCACCTCTGCTACATAGCTAGTTATATGTTAAGTTGTTATATAAGATTCCACCATATATAAATTGTATTTACTTATCACTGTAGTCTCAGCCTAACTTAATTAAGACTTTGATGCACATTGTCTTAACCATTTTGCAATGTATATTTAACCATCTCTAAATGGTGAAAATTAGAAATTTTGAAGGTGTATGAGAGTGTGTACAGGTATATAGATAGGCAGGTAGATGGAACAATTTGGCTTCATAAGTCTTCATATGCCATGTTTTTAAACATTACAGTAATCTTTAATTCTCTCCCAAAATGGTTTCCTGAGATTTGTTTCTTTAATACTGGCAGCTTTTTTCCACTTGTGCTTCCCCGCTCCCCATGACCAGTAAAACAAATTATTCACATCAGGACTGGGCTGTTTTTAAGAATCTCCTTATTGATGAAAACCCTGAAGTGCCCTTTATCATTTTTCACATTGTGCTCCCTCGCATTTTCTGACTCGTCTTGGCTAGATCAGCTAAATTTCCTCTGAAAGATTGAGACTCTCTCCAGCCTCACCCAGTCACAGTCCAGGAGGAATTCAGTCATTTTTTTAAAAGCCATGTTACATAAGATTCCTTTATTACCTCTTGTTATTTATCTTTGTGTGTGATCGCCATTTCCTTCCCCCTCGTCTTCTTAATTCAAATTAATAAAGTCCTGCAGTGAATGATCCTTCTCTTCCATAGAAAATTCTTTTCAAAAGACTGAAAAGTCCTCCAAAATCACAGTGCTCATAAAATGGTGGAAAGGAGGTGGGGGAAAGGAAGGGGAGGAACATCTTTTCTTCTTTCCCTTCGACTTCAGTGACACTATGAAGTTTCACATAATTTGCAGACTGCATCTCATAAAATACTGGCAAAATTTATTCATTTCAAATTAAATAGATGTAGCACAGAGTAATCTTTCTCTATTAAATATGTCACTTTTTGCAATTGTTTCTTAATATCCCTCACAGCTTCTATCTAAGATTAGCACTTTCTTTGCTGCCACAGTTTCACTAACCTACTGAATTATTCACTGAAGCAGAACCTTCAGATATCAGGTTAGAAAGGCCTTGATTATGGCAGGAAGTGAACTGTATAAACCATTTTTCTTTAAAGAAAAAAACCCCTCTCCTTATAGAAAAATATATATTCAGAAATCTGTATTAAATGTGTATCCAAAATGTTTATAATTAGTAAGAATGTGGTCAGCTATGACCTCCTTATATTTTCTTTACAATATTATACAGTGACTGTTGGATAATACTTGAATCTTTTTTTAAAAAATGCACATGCTCATGAGACTAATGTTAATGGTGCTGGATGTAGATGACTTTTCCTCTATCTTTTTAATTTTAAAGGTTGAAAAATGCTGAGCATGTGTTATTCTGGAAGGCTACCTACAATATACACAATTGTAAATATTTTCATACCTGACTCTCCTCCTTTGCTCCAGAAACTTCACAGTATTTTGAATGCACTATGACAGTAAAGCTCGTTTTATGGCTTACTGCCAATATAGGCTATTACGCTGTGCCAGCCAAGTGCTGAAAAGTTGTTTGAACCAACGGAGGAGACAGAAGCTCCCTTTGCTAGTGCTGAAATCCAGAAACTCACCACTCACAATTCTGCTACTTGATGACGTGTCCAGAGGCACCCAAGTGTTTGAAATATAGTCCTGACACAGAGCAGGCTAAAAGCACTAACTTGCAGGGCTACACACCATGAAGAAAAACTGTATGCTGCTGATGTCCATCAGTCAGAATAAGAGATTTTCAGCAACAATTCGCCTTAACAAAGATTGAAATTCCTTTCTTGAAATCTGCAAAAGCCTGCTGTCATGTGTATCCTTATAACATTTGGGAAAAGTATCATTTTTCAATGTCTGTCACAGAAGTTGTGGTCCAAAAAAGGAACTTTTCTGGCCTTTGGTAGTTATGGTACAAATGAAATTCAGTAACTTTACTGACTGACTTAAAAGTTACTGTAACCAGAAAGAAACTAGACCATAGCGCTCATGGGTTTTCCCAGGTTCTTAGCAGAGATGGAGAGAGTCTAGATAGTTATGTCTAGAAATGTTTCAGTACTAGTGACTGTGTTTTTTTAATGGAAACATGTAGATTAGTGATTCACTTTGCATGTAGAAGCTCACTTGCTTAATAGCAGTTGGCTTCTGCATGTAGAGATAGCCATTTTGTCCTTTGTCTCCTATAGAAATATGTCCTGAATAAACTCGAATTCTAAAGGCTCCAAGGTGCCTTTTATCTTTAGGTAGGGTTGTCAAAGAATCCTGACTTAAATTTTGGAGTCACTGAGATGAATGGACCAATAGTCTAACAAATTATTAAGGTAAATTAGTATGCTCCTATGAATTCCATAAACAATATGCTGTGTTTACTCACATTACTGTCTTGATTTGACTATTAAGAGACATTATCCCTCATTCACTGTTTCAATTTCACTTTCGGTTTCATGGCTACCTGATGGTCTGGAAAGTGTCCAAAACTAGTCAGAACACAACAATCCCACCAACTGCTTATTTTCTTCATGTACCAGCTAACACTGGTTATTGAAGTTTCAACCCATTTTTAGAATGAAGTTTTAAATGATATATTATTTATTTTTATTTATTATTTATTCCAATGTTTATATACTGCCCTTCATCACAGGATATATTGGCAGTCTGCTATGAAATCAACGTAATGCTATTGAAATAATTTAAAACAGTAAAAAAATAGATTGACAGCATATTCAACAGGTTAAATTAAAACAAGACAGTTTAGACTCAGATTTGAATGAAATCAATTAGACTCCAAAGGCATGCATATTTTTACTTGCCATTACAGTGAAGACAGCATTACTACTAATCAGATTTTTAAAGGGGGTTATACCATAGCTGACATGTTAAGGAAAGAGAAGGTCATTTCTTATGTTCTTCTACAAAAAATTATCCCTTCAGCAGACATCAATGCTCAAGCAAACCTTATGCTTTCATGCATGAGATCCTAAGCTTTTTAGGGCTTGGAATATCATCACTACATAGTACATTGAGTTTAGAACAGAGTCACATACTCTCCAGCATTTCACAGATGAAACCTGAGACACTTGTGGTCCAGCAACACGAGAGTGTAGTCAAGATGGAAAAAGTTATTAATTAGGAAGAACACACAATCTAGGAATGGGTGCCTCTGGCCTAAAACCATTAGCAAGGGTAAGATCCCAGCCTCTCCTCTCCTCTCCTCTCCTCTCCTCTCCTCTCCTCTCCTCTCCTCTCCTCTCCTCTCCTCCCCTCCCCTCCCCTCCCCTCTTTTGAATTAACTGAGTGTAAACTACTTTTGCACTTTGAATTCAATTTGCAGCAATTGAAGTAATGGGGAGGGGAGGGGGAGGAACCAGAGCATTTAAAAAGCAACTGAAAAAGTGGGATGATAGAGAACTAATCAGGATTCTTCCTGCCAAATTAGACAATTGATAAATATGGAATGATACTAGCAATTTAACTCCTTTGTAACTGATTTTATATTGTCTATATATAATGTTCTGGTTAATAATCAATCCACAACATTTTCACTAGCTGTATTTTCTGAAAATCTTCAAGTGGATTTCCATGTAGCGGACACTGCAGTATGCTAATAAGAAAGTTGCCAGTATTCTGCCCAACATGGATGCTGAAATCACTCATCATAGTACTGATATTTTCTCATATCATCTCAGAAGCCGTCTAAGTCAGCTCAGGTAGGGATGCTGCAAGGAAGCAGGATTGTTACTACATTAAAAGCAGACTTGTTGCAAATATTTTTGGATCACACAAAATTTTTTGAATTACACAAATATTTTTGAATGTGAGAATGCACTGTGCATCTAACAGACCTGACTAATTAGGCATTTTGTATCTTGTTATATCAGAAATCTCTCTATATTTTCTATGTATCATTTTACCTAATCAGGTGAGGCTTTTCCTGACAGCAGACTTATATTAAACCCTAGGTCATCCATGGAGCCTGCTGGCTCCCATCAAATGATGCACAGGAACTTCTGGTGGGGCTCAGTGAATGACTTGGAGGGGAGCTGGCACATGTCACCATGACAGCAACATGGGGGGAAGCAGTATGGTTGATGCTCCCCCCTTGTGATCAGCTTCTTGATGAGCTAGGAAATGTGGGGTGTGGCAGATGGGTTCCCTATGCCCCCTGACGAGGGTCACCAGATTCTCCACAACATGTGGTGATTCCAACGGCTGTGTGATTAGGCCATTAGGCCCCATCTGAATTGACTATTTAATATAGCTCCAAGCCAACTTGAAACTGCAGCAGTTACAAAGTACATGATACCATTGTACACTGCAGTGTGAATTAAAGGGGTTACAGTACATTAAATAAAGTTGTACAAAAGTCCAAGTTAAGCCCTTTAATGCACTGCAGCAGATCCCAATATATCCCAAATTCCAGTGTGAAATTGGCTCTGCAGAATATGAAGTACATTGAAGACACCTGCCCTTGCTGATGCGCTTTGTAAAATTCAGAACTAGGATGTTGCTGCAGAGGGCTAATTGACCACCTGAGATGGGTAATTGATTAACTCCATTCTTAATTGTCACTCCGCTCCCCCTGGCTCGCATGCCTCTGGTACGCTGATGCTCATCTCTCTTGGAAATGGGGAAAAAACCATTGTAGACTAGTTTGAGGCCAGGTCCTGTGGTTAATGTACTTACCTTCCAGACCTCAAATCAGTCACAGATCCTCTGGTCTGATTACCTGCACACCAAAACTGCTTCTTCCCAAACTGGCTCCAATGTCAGTATTGAAGGGCCCTTAGTATTATTTGGGGTTTCATACTGCTTAAAATTCTCTGATAGATAGATTGAGTGCATTGTTCAGGGAAGTGCACTAGAGCAGTGCTACTCAAAGTAGTGGTCCATGGAAAACTTCCGTTAAATAAATAGTTATTGCCAAGGGACACCAATATTGTATTAGTCCTTGACACATTAAAAAAATATTTTTGGTCCCTCAGATTAGATGGCATGAGATGCTCTGGCCCAAAACTCTCTAGCAAGGTGTTCTAAGCGTGATCGAGTGGTTAATCTGTAACCTGCCTTGAGTCGCTGTATGGCTGAGAAAGGCGGGCTATAAATGTCATAAATAAATAAATAAATAAATAAATAAGTCATGTGGTGCCAAATTGCTACAACTGTGCAGTCTAGATACACTCTGGAAATTGCCCAGCATATATATCTGTCATTTGGCTATTCTTTTCTTATTGAAAGGCAGTCATAAAAGGCATCAATGATTGTGGAGGGGGAAGGGCTCGGAATATTTGACCCTGACCCTGCTACTGTCATGATGAAAGACCCAACAGAGTTTAACATGGACAGGACTTTGGAGGTTACATACACAACAAAGCCATAATGGCATATAACATTTAGTTTGACCCTGTCTCTGCTACTGTCAGTAGTGATGGAGTAGTTTAGATCTGGGCAGCCTGCATGCACCAACCCTAAAGCTATGGACAGGCTATAAAGCTGGTGTTCTATTCTTATAGCAGTAAAAGTGTATTGAGAAAATATTGGACAAAGCATTTTAAAACTAGAAGAGATGAAGTGTTCAGGTGTGCATAGCTCATGTTATGTCTGTGCTATAATTATATCCTATATTTCCGATACTTTCTCTTCTTCTTTGCTATATGGTTGTTTTTTTGTTGTTTTTTTTGCTGTTGTTTACTTAGTGAAATAGCATAGAGTTGATAGTGTGGAGTGCAAGGATGACAGACTAATGAACAATTTCTATTGGATCACATAGCATCTGCTAATACTTGGGATTTCTATAAGAAACTCAGTGGGATGGACTTTTGTGTGATCCCTCAATATATTGCCTATGTTTATGCAGCTGTTAATACTAAGGACCAAAGTGCAATGTTCTATAAACAGAAAAGCAATGGATTATCTGGTTTAGTTTATTGTAGATCTATCATGAACATTGTGCACTGATCTACGGGCAAGGTCAAACTATGGTTCTTGCCCAGTCCCAGATACAAAAAATAGAAGGATAGGGGGAAAATCTCACTGGTTCTAGTGGAAACTATTTTTCATTGCATTCTAAACATTGGCAGGTGGGCCAGTTAGATTCTAGTTGGGCTAGAAAATAAAGATATCAGCTTCTCTTCTCAGAACAAGGTATTTCTGATAACAATAGCCCTGCCTCTCTGAAGTGCCTGTAATTTGCTAAAGCAAACACGATATGAAGCTGCATGCTAAAATTTTACAGAATGCCTGCCTTGGCCTTCAAAATTACTCGGTGCAGATATTTTGTGCAATGAGCATTAGGAGATCCTGCTTATTTTCTGCTTGTTTTGGTAAATCAAACATATTAAAGAAACAATAGATTTTTTTTAAAAAATAGGAAAGCGGATAAAACAAGATCGTGTACCCACGCTTCTTTTGCAAAATCAGAATAAAGCCATGTTTCATTTACATGTCAAATGTGAATAAATTTTAACAATTCTGACTGCAGATATCACTGCATATAGAGCTGATTAGGACCCCAAAAACTATGCACTCCTTGCCAGTGTAGGAACCTGCAATTCAAGTATCTCTCACAGAGAACCATCCAATCTCTGGTTAAATCTCTCTAGCAAAAGAAAATATCTTTTCTTGAAATCTGAATCTTTCAGTAAGGATATTACCCCTTTAACAGCAAAACAAACAAACAAAACAACAAAAACAATAAATCAACCACAAAACAAAACCAGAAACTGGTTCCTTTTTTCATTTGGCAGCCTTTCACATATTTGGCCATTTTATTACCTGTCAGGACCCTTCCAGGATCTGATCCCAGGTTTTCTGTTTATCCCAGATTATTTGACCTTGCGGACTCATATAATCCAGTTTAAAACAGAAAAACTGGGATCAGATCCTGGGATATAGGGCTTGTCTGGAAGGGCCCTCTATCTTCTCCAGGCTAAGCAGACTTTATTTACTCAATAGCTGATCATTAGGGTTGATTTCTAACCCTGCTACCATTTTGGCTGACATCTTCAAGACAAATAAGCACTGAGATGAGAAGAAAAATCTTTTGCAATCACAAAACAATATCTATTATTCATGTGCAAAAAAAATATGTTAAAGATAGAATTCCATCCATATTGTTGTAATGCACTCATCATGTTTCCTATTATCTGCACCATATCTTTTTGATCTAATAGAAAGCAGGTATGGGTACATTGCTGGGTGATTAGTAACATGGCAATAATCTCTAGGTTACTATTGTTTAAGAGAAGTAGCAACAATGTGATCTTCCACCTCAAATTTTACCACTGGAATAAAGAAAGTTGGTAGTAATGAATAGTGGATGCTTGCATAGATAGCTGGGGACACAGTTCAAGGTCTCACTAAGCCTACTTGAAATTCTGGATAATTCTAAGTGTATCCAATTCTTGGTGGTTAATCTGTGAGTTCCAGTAGATTCTGTAAGTCTAAAATTTGCTTACACTTATTTAGATTTCCAGGGCTTTTTCTGTTTTGAAGATAAGGGAACTATTACATGTCACCAACAGCTTTATTAGGTTTCAATATTCTGTCATATTGTTTGTATTAGCACCATATTTATGTATTGTTAATTGTTGTTATTAGTTGTAAACTTCTGAGATTTGGTTTAATTTAAAACAGAGATAGGAATCATATACCCTGTGGACCTCATGCAATCTTTGGAGAAATCTCTTGTGGCCCATGGGCGCCTTGGAGTTTCCTGATTCCTGAAAACTCCAGCATCTACTAAAACAATGTTGTTATTTTTAGACAAAGTATATTTGTAAAATATAACCATTCTTATTTTAAAATATATATTGTGATGAAAGAAAGTCATACTCTTGTAAATAAGGAAATAAATAGATGAGGATGATGAGGATGGAGACAAGAAGGATGATGATAAGAATGCTAGCAAGGTATTGTTGTCATAATCCTTATCTCTATGCATATGTATGGCTTGATAAAATGGCATAATTCATTGCTATTAAATAAATTCCTTTATTTATTTTTTATTTCCCTCCACCCCCCAGCATGATTTGCATGACTACCTTAGGGAAGCAATGTGGGATTTTACAAATGACTTCTAAATGCTTTTGTTTCCTCATCAGCTGTAGGGAGTTAAGATTTCACACTGGCTTTGTAAAGCTTAATTGTTTATAAATAATTTGAGATCTCCTACTAAGAAAGTGCTCATTCCTGTGTGAAGAGACACACATGTTCTGTCTGTATGGTAGAAAATTCTGTCTGCAGGCTGCAAATGCGTGCTGGCAAACGGAGGACACGTAGCATAAAGATGGATAATTAATTCACTTGTGTTAGGTATCTTATATTGGATGGAATCTATATGTAAAATGTATTTAAAATATTAGTCAGATATGAAACCACATAAAATGAATGAATTCTAGGGTTGTAGATTGCTAGAATACCCCCCACCCCATTTTTCAGATTTCAGAGGGTTCCGTTGCAGGTCTAAATCAATATTTGTAAAGGTATGGCAGACTTTTCTGATCACTTATTTTCTCATTGAGCTCATATGTTAAGAATGGCATGAGACTACAACTTTTCAAAATTCTGAATATGTCCAGTGGATGGGAGTTTCTGGCAATAATAGTCCATCCCCACCTGACCCCCCTAACAAACCCCGAAGAGATATTTTCCAAACTCTGATGTTTAAATGATTTATTCAATTCCTGTAATGGCCTTTGGCTACACATTAAAATATCTTGAAGAAGGCTGCCATGTGGTCAGGCGTTTCCTGTATTATGTGCATACTATGAACTAAAATATATATAATGTAAATTTATATATTTTACCATTTCCTGAGCAACTGCTATGTATTTCCATTGCTTACACATGAATGAATTTTAGCAAAATATTTCACTGTATATATTTCATATTTTCCACATGACACATGAGGAAATATTTCACTGCATATATTCTCTGTCATGGCTGCACAATCCAAACTGAAAAAGCTAGACCAGGAATGTCTTTTGCTTCTTCACTTCATCCACTCTTTTCCTTCCCTCCCTCCCTCCCTCCCTTCTTTTTCCTTTCCCCATAACCACAGCTGGAAGAATATACAGAAGAACCTGTCATAAATACCCATATCAATATGGCACACAAGGTTCATTTGACACATGGTGCACTAGGCATCTCACCAGGCCTAGTCACATACCAGTAAGCCAGTTCTGCATTATTACTTTTTTTGAATGTCAGAATGCATTCCTACAAATCATTTTGGCTAAAATGAACACTTCCTTAAATCAGTCACACTTGTTTATTTCAATAACTGTTTTATGAACGTATTTGTTCTAAGGGTTTGTTTCTTACTACTTAGTCAATATGAAACTGGGTTGTTGTGAGTCTTCCAGACTGTATGGCCATGTTCCAGAATCATTATTTCCTGAAGTTTCACCTGCATCTATGGCAGAGACTGTGAGGTCTGTGAAACTGTTATACAAAGCTCACCAAGTGTGAGACATTGAGAACTTTGCAGGGAAAAATATGGCAAAGTTGCCGGGTAAATTTCAGGAACTTAATATTCCAAGCTCTAGTCATATCCAAGTATTAATTTGCTACCACCTGGACTACTAGAAGCTAGGCTTACTGGATAATTCTAGGAGGTACTGTTCAGAAAAGTAACTTCTGTGTTTTAAATGCAGTTTCAAGAAAAGGACCAACAACCAGTTTTTCAGTTAGGTAATGACCTTATAACTGTGTGCATATTGGTTATGCATGGGTAACAACTTTTTAGAGAGTAAAAAAAAATGCATCAGCTGAAAGTATACATGATGATCACCGTCTCAAAGCAATTACTTTCCTTTTGATTCAAGCACAGAAAACAGATGGGGTTAAAGCTAAAAACTACGGCATATACACTGAGAACTGGGAAGCCCTGACTCTTGAGCATTCTACCTGGAGGTCAGTTGTTACCAACAATGCTGTGGAATTCAAAGAGACATGAATGGAGGGTGAAAGGGAGAAATGTGTTAAGAGGAAGGAGTATGAAGACAACCTTTGTTGAACCCACCTTCCATCTGGAAATTGATATCCTCACTGCAAAATCAAGATGTGGATCAATAGTAGGTCCCTACGGTCACCTGCTGCCACAAGTGATAGTCTATGATGACGATAGCTTTGAATATATTTTTTATGGATTTTAATTGGGATTTTTAAAATATCATTTATGTTTAATTCTGTTTTAATGCTTGTATATTTGTAGATTTCAAATTGTATTGAAATGCCTTTAATGTAAACCATTTTGAGTCTCCTTGTGGAGAGAAAAGGTGAGGTGTAAATAAACAACAACAACAATAATACATGATGAGCTTGGAGATAGCTTTAAAATAACAGGTTGCCCCATTTGTATCCATATAATAGGATTATAATTATCTGGCTTCATTATTCCTGCTCTGTGCCCCCACCCCCATCCCTTGGTCTATTCTGAGTGTGGCCCACATTTTCCCCAAGTCCAAAGTTAATGACATCACTGCTTAGAGTTTCCACTATAAGGATACACAGTGAAATATATGTATTGGAAAGGTTCACCTACAATGGTCAGGATATTTGTTTCTAATTTGTATTTTATGATGCTTTTATGACTTTTATTAATGTTTTGGCTAGGTGCCTAGAGATGTAGAATATAAAGTCCAATAAAAATTGTGAAAGAAATTAATAATCCATGCACACATGTTTTATGACTCTTTCCCCTTGCCTTCTACTTTGCCGTGCCCTCTGTCCAGGAAAAGCATAATGTGTGAAGTAGCCCCGAGACTGATATTTCCCACAGCTTATGGTCAGCATAGTCATATGGCAGAAGGATATCACACAAGTTTGTGAGGCATCTCTTTATTTTTGAATTAATTAATCTCAACTTTTGGTCTTCCAGGTTCTTTGGATTTCATCTCCCAGAATCTGTTATCATTGGTCATGTTAGTGGAGGCTTCTGGGAGCTGTAATAAAAACAGCTGGTGGACCCAGCATTGAAAAATGCCTTCTCTAAAAAAGCAAAAGAAAACAAAAACCAATGACAGTCCCTTTCACAGGCATGTACATTGGAGTAGTATTTAAACATGCTACTTTCTTCCTTCATGGTATAATAAAGAAAAAGCTTTCTCATTTCTTTTTTCAATGTGAAATTAGTAGCTCCTAATCAGACTTTTTATATCTTTAATTATGTGAATGGTAAACTGTATTTACACTTTAAAATGTTGCTATTTTCCTGTAGCTTTCCCCTTCATATCAATCTTTTTGAAAAAGAAGAAATCTGGTCTGAGCTCATCTTATTCTTGAATATTTTCTTTTGTTTTCATGACTGGAATGCTAGAGAATTAAAAGGAGAGAGGCAGAGGGATTTTAAAGACAGTAATGGAAAATAACACTTAATCTTTCAATAAAATATTCCTAACAAAAACACAGAACAGGACAAGTCATTACATAAGTAATATGCAATTTACTTTGCCCTTAATAGGAACTGCCTGAGACCTTAGGAATGTATGATAAAACTACCAACTCGTGATTTGTCTATTTGAAGGCTTCTAATGGGTCTCTGGGGGACAAAAAGCCTATTCTGAAGGATAAAAATTAGTTTTTCTTATTTCAGAAAAATGAGTGAACAGGACATTACACCATTACACAATAAAAGTGAACAAAAATAATAGTGAATAACCAAATCTATTTTAGAAGAATGCTTTATACACCCAGCTAATATGTAAGCCAAGATTTTGCTCAAAGCATTTGATTAAAGTCATTCCTCCTTAAGATGGATGCCGATATAATTTAGAAATAATGTCAAGAGAGTGCTTTTTATCCGAAGGGCAAGGACAGGATCAGAGTGTGAATTTACTAGGGATGAGTGAACTTTTCCTTTCAGTTTGTTTTTGATTAAGATTTAACCAAAATTTTACCAAAATGAAACACTGAATGTGGGAATTAATAAATAAATACATTTATCCATTGAGTCCCTCGGCTTTCCATAACGATCTCTTAAAAGTTGAATCTGTATACAGTATATTTCAGTATGTTAATACCAGAATAATGGGACTTTCCTTCTCTGAGAAGCTTCTTATATAAACAGCAGACAGGTACAACATTGTCTTATTGAAGAATTTTTAAAAATGTGCAACTTTATACCTATTTAGTATGAGAAGAACTTATCTTAAACATTTCATGCAGAAGATAAAGCAAAACTGACAGGTATTTTCATCTCTAAATTTTTATACAGAGATGGTCTCAAAGGGGTGCGAAAAGGGTGTGGATAAATACCTTAAAACCATACTTCTCCAGAATCTATTTCTTACTTTCTTTTTTCAGAACTGAAGGGATTTTTCAGGGTGAAAGGGTAAAATAATGCAGACAGAAGTTCTAAAATGGAGACCCATGGGTCATATTGAACTTTAAACTCAAACTTCAGTTATACAATCTACTCCACCACAGAAGGATGTATCTGGAGTTACCCCTGTGGATGATCAGTTCTCAAAGCAAAAGGAATCTAGGAAACTCTGCAATGGAATCCCCCTTTTGAACTATCATGTTAGCTAGGTTTTGACAACATGGGTGGCTCTGGAGTCATAGATCTTTTTCTCATTCAAAGTATAATATTTTTGGCAGCTATCTGCATACTAGTCAAAGACACAAAACACATACTTCTCAATACATCTATTTTCTCTTCTTCATTATTAGATACAAGGCAATAAATGGGGTTGTCATGTATGTTATCACAAGTCTTTTCTATACAATGCAAAGATTCAAATTTGTTTTTGTATGCAAATTCCCATAACATATGCATTATCTACACAATTTTCTCTTAGTATCTGTCTTTGGATATTTAACATTTCCTATACATACTCTTTAATTAGACTTTTCCTACTATGGACTTTCCCAAGCTAAGAACTGCATCCAAGAATGTAACGAAGTGTGCAGTTCTGAGGGTAAACTGTATCCCAATCTGCGTATTAGCCTGGAAAGTGAGAATTGAGTTAGTTCTTAAGAAAGAAGACCCCATGACCTGTAGTCCCCATCCCACACCCCTGTTAGCAAGTGTTACTGAACAAAGAAAGGCCCAGGCTTTACTGAAATAAGGCAAAATCCAGTGTGATGGTAGTGCATGTAACAAAGCTTCTTCCCGTCTTCTACCATTGTATCAAAGAACTGACTTTTAACACTAGAATTAACTAAAGAAAACCAGAACAATACATTATTTGGACCTTTTTGGGATGCCTAAGGATTGTAATGGGAAGGGGAAAATGTTCTCCCTCTTATATTCAGTGTTAGACAGAGCCCCTAACCAGAAAAAGCAATGTAATATTTTACAAACCTACAAGGGTTTAAATGGATTATACTGTGGATAACAATGACCTACAGAAATGGAGTAGTCCACCTAGCTCTGTATCTCATCTACTGTCCTGACCAGCCAGATGCTTCCAGGGAGTTCATGCGGCTAGCCATCTTTTTAAAATGTGTCTCTAGTGTTGGATGGGTGGGTGGGTGGGTGGCAGTGGCCTTACTACTTCAAAGGTCTTGGAACCTAAGTGCAGTAAGACCAAGCTAATACTTGCCAGAGAATATCAGATACTATATTCAAAGGAAAGCAATAATAAATCACCTCTAAATCACCCAAGACAGTGGTTCTCAACCTGTAGGTGCCCAGATGCTGTGGCCTTCCAACTCCCAGAAATCCTAACAGTTGGTAAACTGGTGGGGATTTCTGGGAGTTGTGGGCCAAAACACCTGTGGACCTACAGGTTGAAAACCACTGACTTAAGAGAATCCTCTGGAATTCAAAGGGTCACTTTAAGTAAATTAGTACCTTGAAAGCACATAAGTCCATAGTACTAGGAGCGGGGCCAAACTGCAGATTGTATGGTAGCTGGACACCATACATAATCTGTGGCTTTTTTTTACCTTAATGTGTTTAGGTTATATGATCTGTAGAATTGGACAGTTTGGCTACACATTCATATATGGCATGCTGAATTTATATTTCAATAATTCTGTTATTTGACATTGCTTCAGCACCCACATCTTTGTGAGCAGAATGATAATATTGTTGCCTAGGAAGCTTATAGTTCAGATTAGACAGACAGGGTATTCTAGATTATAGTGTGATCACATTGAAATGGGAGAAACTCATGTCAAAAAAAACCCCCTAAAATTATTTTGGTTTTATTTCAGTGCATCTCAAGCTATCCAATGTTGATACTCAGCATCACCCCTCCCAAATATGCCAAGGACTCCCACACTTCAAGAGAAGAATTGTTTCTTTTCCCCCCCTGAGATTTATAGCAAATGTCCCATAGACTGGACTAACCTATGGACTATAATTGTAAATAGACCCAGCCTACTTCTTCTAAATGTTTTCCATAACAATACACTCCATTGTTAAAATCAGGTATAAGAATCTGGTTCTATAATCATATGGAGTTCTGTCTCAGGTGTTCTTAAAGTCCTCCAGCTCCAGATTCCCTGCACTGCGCCTTTTATGATTAAAAAGTTGAAAAATATTTTCTGGAAGTACCTTTTAAATACTTCCCTTTGCATTGCTTAATGCAAAAAAAAAAAGAAAGAAAAGAAAGAAAAGAAAAGAAAGAAAAGAAAAGAAAGAAAAGAAAAGAAAGAAAAGAAAAGAAAGAAAAGAAAAGAAACAACAAAAACAAAAAAGCCTGTTTTGCAAAACTTCCAGTCACTTCCTTTATTTATTTTTTTTGGCAGGGGGAGTCATTTTGGGCATCCATGTGGCCCTTTTAAAGTTCCATGGACAGAAAATTGGCTCATGGACCTACCACAGTTTTTCCTCTTTGATCTCCAATGATACCACAATTTGAACCATAGAATTATTGAGCACTGAGAGGCATCCCAATAATCAGCTAGTCTAACACCCTGCCATGCAGGGATACACTACTAAAATATTCATAAGACCCTTGTTTAAAGACTGGGGGGGGGGGGGTATTTAAACCTCTATTTAAAGACCACCAAAGAATCATCCTTCAAGGTATTTGTTCTATTGTCTAATGCTCTTACAGTCAACAAGTCCTGTTAACTTGAAGTAATGCTTTTGAATAGTTGTGTTTTTAAAACATGGTTACCAAGATCCATTATTATGATAGGTAAAGGTAAAGGTAGTCCCCTGACATTAAGTCCAGTCATGTCTGACTCTGGGGTGTGGTGCTCATCTCCATTTCTAAGCTGAAGAGCCGGCGTTGTCCATAGACACCTCCAAGGTCATGTGGCCGGCATGACTGCATGGAGCACCGTTACCTTCCCGCCGGAGCGGTACCTATTGATCTACTCACATTTGCATGTTTTCGAACTGCTAGGTTGGCAGAAGCTAGGGCTGACAGCGGAAGCTCACGCCGCTCCCTGGGATCGAACCTGCGACCTTTCGATCAACAAGCTCAGCAGCTCAGTGCTTTAACCCACTGCGCCACCGGGGGCTCCTATTATTATGATATGTAAGCTATATATGGACTTTCTGTTCATGCAGCACTCATTGTTCACTTCAGTGATGGGTGATAGTTTTGTTTTGTTTCTGACCTCTCTAGATAGAAGAGCATTGTCTAACCTAATGCTCCTTAGAGGTTTTCCAGATTACACAAATCCAGGAAGAAATATTTTATAGTATTGATCATCCATCAAAATTCTTCCAAGTAGTGGAAGAGTCTATAACATTTTAATAGTGCAACGTTGTGAACAAGTGTATAACTTAGTAGCAGTGAAATTATTTTGCTGGAAGAAGAGTACTGCTTTAGCCCTTGGCATTTCCAATTGAAAACATCTCTGGCAGCAAGTTGGGAGAATGTGCAGTTGGTGAGCATGTATTACAGAGCTGGATAGGTCAACAGGCTGACTCACAATGAAGCAGGTTCTAGTGTTGATATGTTCAGGTTTAAAATGATCAACTGCCTATTTACATCCAATGAGATTTGGGACCCTTTTCCACAGACATCAGTGACCAATGTCATTACTTATACTATACCTTTTTTGTATCAGTGAAAATGAGTGGGTAGCAATGTACCTAGTATAATAGTATTCACTAGAATTGCAGACCTCTAGATTTAATTTCAGTGAGTACTTTTTGTGCATAGGTTATAATAAAATATTATTCATTGTGAGTGAAAGTATCAAAATTAACTTCTATTCAGTTCTGTATTTGCTTATGCAATGCAAAACCCTACTGACCTCAGTGCATTAATGCGAGTGAGATTTTTCATGTTTAAGACTCTTTATACTTTAAAGCACAACATTGATTTTTATGAAATCACACGATAAAATTTAATATCCATAAGTGATAACCAAGCTTTCTCAATGTTTCTCAGCTATAAGCATGTGTATAGGATGGGATACACATGCCCACATACAGACAAACATACTTTAAAGAAGGAAGTTTCAGTGTTAGACAAGGACATAATGGGTTAAAAACTATGTAAATGTTACTCTAGTTAAATTACAGCTTGTTGTTCAGATGAATACTCTCCACTTCTCATATAGCTTTAAATTATGGACAAATGCTTGCAATTGTGAACTACCTACATTGTGGCTGCCTGTTCCCAGGCTTCATCAACCCGAGCTGTCCAATGGGATTACTGTAAGCTTTCACGGCAGTCTGCCAGCCACTGATCAGAAATTCATATCCCTGGATGTTAGATTGCTCTCTTTATTCCATCCTTGTGATGGCTGTGATTGCTGTCATGGTGTTAGGTTAGAAATTAGCATTTTGTGGCCCAAATTTTGCCATCCAGAACATAATCAGAAAAGGGGGGAATAGAAGGGGGAGTAGTAAAAAAAATCAAAGAATAGTAATTTCATCTGTCAAAGAAGGGAAATGCAATGCTACCATGATACAGATGTCTACAAAACTTAGGTCAGGGAATGTTGTGGTATTTATGGTCCTATTTGGCAAATGCATAGATGGTGGTGCTTTGCTAGAGACTGAAGTCTGTGGTAGCAGATTAATTTCCCCCCTCTTGTAATAAAAAATATATAATTCCCTAGTGAAAGTATGGGTGGGTTTCAAGAACAATTACAGTGAAAAACAAAGGAAAGGAGGAAGGCAGGGAGAGAATAAGTGTGGAGAAGGCAAAAAGAAAAAGGAAGATACCAGGATCTCTCTCGCAGATAGTTCCAAGGACATGCTGAATTAATCACAAGAGGCTGGTTAGCAAGGGGTCAGAGAAAGACTTCGCAGCATCATTTTGGGTCATATGTCTGGAGGCAATAGCAGTATGTATGTATGTGCCGCAGAGTAATATCCCTTTTCTGGTTTACTTGTCTGAGGCAAAAGGAAAGATGAACACATATTGTGTAGGACTGTTGAAAGGAAAAGGGTTAAATGTTATTAAATATCACTTCCCCCAGCTTTTCCAGTTTTAAAACTGAGTCATATATAGCTAGAATATCGGTGAAAATGTTTAACGTACAGGAGAGTGTTTATATAATCCTTCTATATTACATCTCTGGGCATATAGGGAGCATAAGATGCTATTAAACAGCATGGAAATCATCACCAATCTGTAAATGTTTCATCAAAACTATTAGTTGATGGTTAATTACAGAGAAATTGTTTAAATGAACTATTTAGCCCAAGCTATAAATAATATAAGGTAGACTTTGGTAGCTTGTTATTCTTCCGAGTCACTTCGTGGACATGCTAATTCCTCCTTCCCCTCCCTATCCCCATCATTAGCGCAAAGCAAGCTGGAAGAATTCTGACAAGTGAGGTGCACAGATTCTGCAAGGAGTCTTGATTTTTATCCACCCAAGCCTATCTGTCATCTTTAATCATGCAAAAAGCAGGATTACTTAATCATTTCATTTTATTGAAAAGAAAAAGATTTACATTAAAATGATGACATGGAAGGGAGGGAAAAAATGAAACTGATTATCAAGAAAATGTAATGTGGAGGCGAAAGCTCCATTGGTTTTGTGATGCTCATTTAAGGCAATGATCTAGTAAAGCTAAGATATAAAAGTAATGATGGTATTAGCTATTGGACTATAACCATATTTCCTTTGCATTTTAAAATGCATTTGGATGTCGTATCTGTACTCAAGGATAGCACTTCTCTTATGAAAATAATTTTTTCACCTCATTTCTGCCTTTTTTTAAAAATGTACCTTTGCTAGCACTCTATATCCTTGTTGACATAAAGGTTCTGCTAACAAGTCTGCTCTTTTGCTAGATGCAAGCAGATATTTGTGTTTCCTGAAGTCCTTTTAATTATACACAAGGCCAGGATGTGCTAATCAGAAAAACAACTAGTAAAATCATAATACCCTCTTCTTTCCAAGTCTGTCTTTATGTTCACGATATTTTTTAGAAAATTAAGAAATAGTTTATATGCTGTAATTGACTATTCCCTCTCCCCAAGCATTTCATTCAAAGTCCCTTTTAATGCTCTGAATATTTCTAATTTTAAGTATGTTGTTTCTTACATTGGCTTCTTATGTCACATTTGCATTTCCAAAATTAAAACAGCTTACGAGAGGCTGTGTCTTTTGATGCATTTTAAATATTTGTTTGGATTTGGACTCTCATAATTTTAGGCACAAAATACAGCAGAGACATTAAAAATATAAGAAGTTTACTGTTTACTCTGGCAAAAAATAGACCTTTCTGGTACTTTACAAAATTCAACAAGTGTTATGCATCATCACAGCATTACAGAATGCATCACTTTCCTATTATAAAACCTGTTCAATTTCAATTTTTGTCTGAATGAATTGTAATCTAATTATTAACCAATTAGGTGTTTAAAATCCATCAATCTGTAATTAAATATGTTTTTTGGTTGCATATTTTAGTGCAAAATTACAATTATTTTAAATGTATGAAGACAGAAGTACAACTGGATAAAATCTAGGGCCTTTTCCCTGATTTAACTGACACAATCTTTCCTTGGTAAAACATTCATTCTATTTAGGCTATGATTGTAGACACATTTATTTCTATACAAATTCTGCCAAAATTTGTGTTTTGAATTGTTTAGAATCATTGCAACCAAAATGCAAAATCTACCGTTTAACTGGCAAAAGATAAAGATAGCCTATGCTTGTGAACGTCTCTATACTTTTTACATTTTCATTTTGCCACCTCTTCAATTTCAAATATAAGTGCATTGTAACACTGTAAATTATAATACAGAGAAAATGTTAGCACTCTGAGCAGGGAAGACTATATCTCTCTATCACTATTATAAGGCTAACAGTTTTGAAATTCACTAAAATTCACTCCATGCATTGAATCTAAGAGTCACTCAGCTACTTACTTGTTTCCGAAAAAAGGCTTGATAAGTAACTTACTGAGGTGGCAATTTCAATTGAGTAAATACCCCCAAAAGTTATTTTAATATCTGATGAAAATACCATGGTCAGCCCATGAATGTCATATGCAAGCTTACTCAAAACTCTGGAAATAATACAAAAAGTGTTGATTTGGTAAGAGATTTTGTGTGATTGAAACAATATTGCAAATTGAGTATTTTTCTTTTGCAATCTGAACTATTTTCTATTTTCTTTATAAACTATTTTATCTAATTTTGAAGCTCAGATGTTTGTTTCTAAGCAGATTAGAAAGCAATATAATTCAACAAACATATTTTTTTCCATTTTTAATCTTGTGTTGTCTAGTTTAGATAATACAACTTTATATTTGTGAGACTTCCTATATATTTGTGGGTGAAATTCTTCCTTCTTGGATGAATATCTAGATACAATGAACTGAAACGTGTGCAAGTGGTTATTTCATTCAGGGCTAATTGAAATTTGGTATTCTATATATTTTGCCACTTGCAATTTATGCTAAGGAAAATTACTATTTAATTAAATGTTACCTTACCTTACCAATCTGGACCAAATATTTCTTGCTTGATATCAAGGGCCTTTAATTTCATTTTGAGCTGAGCAGAACTGGAACTGATTTGTCTTTCCCTACAAAACTGAATTTTTTTTTCCCTGTGGGATCAATTTTGTATATATTGTGGTCATTCTACAATATGTGGTATAGTTCTGAATTTTGATTACTGTTATGCTTATAATGTTACAAAAAGATAAATTCTGGCTTTGAATAGCACTTAAAATTTTACATTTGAAGGGGTTGGTTTCATCTAATTATGCTTCTGTAAACACCGTACACAACCTATTTGCAATAACAAAAATAAATGATATTGTATAAAAAACAATTTGCCTTTTGCTATTGGTTAGATTTCTATATTGAAAAATTAAGCAAAAATAAAAGGAAATTTTAAGAATCTAAGCATTTTTTTCCAAGATGTTACATAAACTACGATAGTGCCATTATCACATTTAAACAATAGGTGGCAGTGTTACCTAAATACATTTTTCTTTTGATTTCGAAACGGATGGAAGCACTTAAAAGGGACTTTGCATTGTTTTTATGTCTACTTAATTGCAGGTATAAGCAAATTTAGTCTTGTTCAAGATGCATTAGATAACTTTCTCAAGTTATTTTTACTTGAAATAACCAATTCTTAGCTCCCTTTTCTCCAACAAATCATATTAATTAAAACATTACACAGCCTTAATTGGCACCACTTATTGTATCCTTGATCCTAAAAATCATTCATGCCAATTGTAACTTTTGAAGATAAATCTTAATTTTTTTTAAAAAAAACAGTGTAATACACAATAGGAAACAGTAACTACAATATACAATAATAGCTCTTGTGAATGATTTCCAGAAAATTAAAAGACGAAGAAATGTATGATCAGCTTCATATCACGTGTACTAAGTAATGCAACATGAAAACTTGCCTTCATTACTCTGATTAACTTGAATAAACACCTTTATCAATATAGCTAGTACATCCTTGCCTATGTCTATATCTGGGTCTCTATTTATTCCACATTTCCATACAAAAGCTTGATTTTTCTTATGCAATACCTTCAAGAAGATAGTATTCAAAGTCACAATGTGAGGTGGGTTTTTTTTTATAAAAAACAAACAAACAAGGGAGATGCATGCATAAATCCAATATGCCAATACATGGATCCACCTGAAGTGTAAAAAATAAGAAGAATGAAAGCATAACACACAATACAAATGGAAAATGGTTGTTGTTAGCTTAAATGGGTTTGATGATATGCATCTGCATCTATATATGGTGATGGTAACGTACAATAAAAATCCCATACTGACCAATGCTGCATCCCTGCTCCATGCTTATGTCCTCTACCTCTGGGATACAGCTTTTCTATTGTGCCTTCTCCAAGACATACAGTCATCAGTGTGTGCCAGAAGCACCACGCTGCACTTTTAGTAGCCTTTTCTTTAAATCAAAATACATTTGCCGGGAGATACCTTAGTGGCCTAACCGGCACTAACCATTTTTTGGCTCAGTAAACAATTTATTTTTTTGTAAAAAAATAATAATAAAAAGAAATCTAAAATTAGCATATTGCTACTGTGTTGTGCAGAAGGGGGAGAGAAGAAGATATAGGATAATAATGCTGGGGGGAGAAGATAGCAATGGATAGAGGGAATGATAAAATGTGTCTGATAGGGTCGTTTTCTTCTGTGCCACCATTTCGTCGCTGCTGTGGGATTATAGAAAATGGTGGCTACTTATATTTTATGGGAAATGTAAATTTGATGGTAACCTGCCTCTCAAATCCAGAATGTCTCCATGGTGCCGACTTTGGCAAGCTGAATTTAGCAATAACCTGGATAGGACCTGGTAACAATATTACAATAGATGCATATGCGCAAAAACATGTGCCTACTGGAAAGGGGCATATCCTTGATATTGAAAACAATAGCATATTCTGTTGTTTAAAAGAACTAATTGTCCATCAGTCATGCACAATGGGAATTACTAGGGAACCAGAAATATTGTGATTGCTGTTGTGTCTAATGAAGAGAAATCCTAGTCCTATTATCTAACAATTTTAATAATTGGTAGAATTCAGGAAGAAGGAAAGTTTCTAATTTCTTTCCACTGTCTGCCCTCTCCTGCTCTCTCCCTAATATTCAGCTTTTCCAAAGTGCAACTGCACTGCTGTTTTATAAATGAGGGCCTCATCTAATTTCTGGTTACAGGATAAGGCATCGTAACCATATGAGCAAATTCACCTTGTTACAATTTGGAAAAGAAAAAAAAGTCTGGCTTTGTCCCCCACCTCTTCCCCATGGATATAGAATATGTGACTAATAAAACTGATTTTATTAGTCACATACATTAAAACAGAAGAGTGACAAGCAGAAATAAAGGGAAAGGGTAGAGATAGAGAGGAAGGTGTGGGAGGCACTGAGGGAACATTAACAAAGACATCTATAAATCAAAGGATGACACCTATTCTAGTCAGTCAGAGGAATGGTACAAAAGAATTTTCTTTGCAAATTATAAATATACTGATAGCTGAAGATGTATTCAAATGGTAGACAGTGCTATCTGTGCAATAAATATTACTACAATTTACACACTTAAAATTGCTTTTGATTTAATTAAATATATTAAATTAATTTATAAACTGATAAAAATCATGATATTGGTATATGGTCACAATTTATTCTGAAGGACTGCTATTTTCTTTGGTCATCTTGAGTTGATTGCCTGTGATTTGAATTGGGCTTAATACCAAGTAAGTGTGATTGTGAATTTATTCTGACTCAAATAAGAGCGATTTTTTAAAAAAATGAAGAACAGCTGATTTATGGTACCATCTCCACCTGACATAGAAGGAATGTGTATTAAGAGAGATCAGAAGATTTTCTTCTTCTTCCAGTGGATCTGTTTGCAAGTGAACTTAGACTTACTTAGTCAATGGTGCTAATGGCTTAATCATATGCAAGTTTCCTTCTAAATAAGCGTCGTTAATTTTTCTGCATAAAATTGCAACCATACAGAAAAATCTAACATATACTTAATTGGAAATCCTATTGTATCCAATGCCTGACTCCCAAGAAAATGAAGGTTATATTGCAGGCTCATGTTTCTGAAATGTTAGTGTTTTCCCTGCTTTTGGTAAGTTTAGATGCCATCTTATAGTGTAACATTTCACTGATCATGATAACTATTTAGTTTTCTTCACAGAAATTAATCCCACTATCTCCAGAAAAACAATCTATGTCTGTCTACTTACCTATATGAAGACAGTGGTAGTAAATGTATGCCAGCTGGAAAGAGAAGTGGCACTATACCTCAAGCATCCCCTTAACTTCCACTTCACCCCAAACACTTTTACATCAATGAATTAGTTGAGTTCCTTTAGACTGATGGGAATATGCAGAAACAATTGACTGATTTCTTTCATATGCCCTCATAAAAAAAGATTTCACTGGCAATTCATGGAGCTTCCATATGTACTTATATAAAAAAATGAAGCTTATTTTGTTGCCCCTGTATTTTCTTCTCTTCTTATTTCAAACAACAATACTTTTCTATGATAAACATAAGCAATTTATTCCATTTGCTTAATTGTGTCTGCTTTGACCTTATAAGAGAAACATGAGACTTCTGGTTCAGCATATCATTGTGTGTGTTTGTGCGTGTGTCTGTATGTACCTGCATGATCCCTACCCACTCACATTGAAATGAACTGATTTGCATGAAAACTTTTCATTTTCTTTGCTTAGTGTACCCTGTGAACTTCTAAGCAGGATGGTTGAACACTGAAAAACGCATAGAATACAGTAAGTAAGATCTAAGAATAATTGTCCATCTTCTGATTTCAGTGGTTAAGGGATGATTGTGTGCATGTTGAAAAGGAAGGTAACTGACATCTAATCCCTATGCACACTTAACTCAAATACAATGTTAAAATCATATGTACTACCACTAATGCATAACTTTTGTTTAATGCAACTCTTTAGAAGATAGAACTAAGAAGACAGATGCCTATGCGTTAACAGCAATATAAACATCCATGTGCTTCATACTTTACCTGCCTGTAATGCATTTGGAGTATCATTTTTGTAGACAAGCAAAAGCATGAAAAATTAGGTAACAGCTGTATCAGAAGACTCACCTGACCCAAACCCTGCTGTATCCCCAGGCAAGCACTTAAGTTGAAACGGAGTATATAGACTTTTGTTCCATCCATGTGTCTCGAAACACCAGCACTGTAGAGATATTTTGCTGGGATCATAGGTGCATGCCCTAGGTTCTTAGAATATGTTTTGAGTCCCAGGTCTTAACTTTTTGCCTTAAAGAAATGGGGGGGGGGGGGAGTAGATTTCCATTTCTCTATATGATGGCTAGTGAGGATCTTTGGAAGTATCATGTTGAAAAACAAATCAATTAAAAACATCTGGTTTATTATATTTTATTTCTCAGCTCACAGACTGATGGCGTTGCTCAAGCTATGTCTGATAAGTCCAGTTGCATTTTGACATCAATGTATGTGTCCTTTCTTATCTTGTTATTTTGCAACACCCTTTTTGGATAGCTGTATGCAAAGTAATTTTTAAAAATGATTTTTTTCAAAAAATTAGGAGATACATTGTACATGCGTAATATGGGCATAACTATATTAAAATGTGGAAGTAAATTCAGGGACAGAATATGTATCTAAAATGTTAATTACAGGATGTGATAAAATGCTTTAAGCAATTTAAATGGAGTTGTAGATTTTTATTTTAAAGTTGGAAACTTCTTAAAATATCTCATTAGTCTACCTTAGTCTGAAATCTATGCTGAACATTTAAGTCTGTGTTCAGTTAATAACATTTCATGATAATTGTGACATTATATATTCAGTGGTACTTGTAGCAGAGTAGCCTCAGAGATGTTGTCTGATATCAATTAGTGTCCTTAAAGCTTATCAAACAGATTTGAATTAATCAGTAATTTAAAACTCCATCACTGTGAACTGATTTCTGCTAGTCCCTTTTTTTAATGGGCACATTTTACTGTTTTAGGGGAAATTGTACCATGTAATGAAATATCTAGTGTTAATCACTAAAAGAGGACGGTTGCTTGAAAAATATTACAGTTCCAGAAAATATCCTATCAGATTATTAAAGTACAAATCTAGAAAGCCTTGGCTTTAGCTCATTGGGCTAGAATTATGCATTCACTTAGATTGTTAAAATATCTTTCAAGACACTCGAGTTTTACCTAATTGAATGCAGCAAGTTTAGACTGCACAGGTTCTATCAAGGTTTAAGAAAAATGGAATTGCATGTTACATTATCTTTCAAAATGTAGACAGCATAACATTTGGCTTAAATTCAAATACATGTCGGATTGTATTTTTTTATGAATAGGATAATGTGCCACCACTTTGTGATGAGCCAGAAATTTAGATTATATTTTACGGAGACCCTGATGTTAACATTATTTTAATAAACTCAGTGTATAAGATTTGTAGCATTACTTGCATTGGTGAAAAAGTTCAGGTGATGTTTGGGAAGGTTTGTCCAAAGATGTTATATAACTGAATAGCAAATTACTATGTCATGCTATAAGTTTGAAAGTTCACTCTTAAGTAGCTCTGCTGTTTAAGGGAGAAAGGGAGTCTTATTGGTTGTTTGAGGAAGTAGTTTTGTGATTCCTTGGATCCCAGCTATTAAATGCAACTAATAAGCCAGGGGAAAATAATGCACATTATTATCAAATATGAATATTTTAATGTGTTGTCAAAAGCTTTCATGGTGGGAATGACTGGGTTGCTGTGCGTTTTCTGGGCTGTATGGCCATTTTCCAGAAGCATTCTCTTCTGATGTTTTGCCTGCATCAGATCTCACAACCTCTGAGGATGCCTGTCATAGATGCAGTTGAAACACCAAGAGAGAATGCTTCTAGAACATGGCCATACAGCCCGAAAAACTTCCAGCAACCCTATGATTTTTTAAAAAAAGAAATAACAATAACAATGGTTAACCAAGAAACATCTGTATCAGGTTCAAGTTCATGTATAGTTTGCTTGCAGCTTTAAATGGACAATCCTAGAGGGCAGAGGCATCAAACCCATTTTCACCAAGGGTTACATCAACCTTATGGTTTCTTTCAAAGAGCTGTTTGTAATTGTAAGACTGTATACATGTAACTATGTTGTCCTGGCATTAAGTCTTGTGGCCACATAAAATGATGTGGTGTTCAGAACTCAGCCCACTGGCAATGCGTTTGACATGTGTGCTATTCGGGATGGTAGTCCTATATGAACTTACCCAAGAATAAGTTACATTGCATTCAGTGAGCCTTACGTTTGGTGTGTTATGTGTAGGATCCCATTGATAGCCATATATATACTTTAAACCAGTCTGTGAATACACCATAATATACTACTTTTTTTCATTGCTCAGTTTTTGACAGTATTCTTTGTAATGGACCATTCTACAAAAGTAATCCAAAGACTAATTAATAGCTATAGCATGAATGGAACAGATACGACAGAACAAGAAATAATCAAAGCCAGCAGTGAACATGTGTGAAGAGCCTCTGGGCTTCTCATTCTTTTTATTTGTCCCTTCTTTTTCTTTCCTTCAGATACCTCATCCTCCTGCCCAGAAAGGCACCAGAGATTCCAGAATTTTGAATGCACTGTTCTTAGAGGACCAGAGCTTGTCCACTGAGTGTGGAGTTGTAAAAGGCCTACAGAGATATTGTATATTTAACAATGCCATATGTGCTGTTTGCAGAGTGGGATCCTAGTCCTTTCAGAAGTGCAAAATAGCAAAGGCATTGGAACTGGTTTGTACCAAAACAGCGAAAGTAGGGATGGGAACTCTCCAATCTGTATTCTCGATGTAGCCCATACACATTTTTCATTTATCCTATAAATATCAGCTGTTATTACTGTTTGGTGCTCAGTGATGAGACACAGGTTTCAAGTATTTGGCATTGGTGGTTTGCAGGCAAAAGTGCTGTTGCATGGAGCTAAAGATAAAAAAGTGCCCCCCCCCCCGCCGCCAAGTATACATCTCTTTATTTTATATGAGTATATACCATCTACAAGGACAGAAAATGAGGTGAAATCTTCTGAACAGGCAACAAAACAAAAACCACCGGAGTGTTAACCCTTCCTTATGCTATCCAAAGCTTGCACACATGCACACACACACACATGGCTGGAATTCAAAGATAGCTTTCCTTCCTACTATGTCATCAGAGGAAATAGTCATCATACAATGTATGTGACTTGTAAAAATTGCTTTATGGACAGTAACTCCCAGAATCCCTGGACATAGCTGACGGAGATTCTGGAAGTTGTAGTAAAAAAATAAATGCCCATGTACTCAACAGCAAGAGCAAATGGCACAAAATACATTGAAGTCTACACTTACAACTGGGATCTTTGGTCATGGCAAGTTTCCCAGTGAGTAGAGCTTATTTGACTTTGTAGTGTGAATGTGTGTCTTAGGCCCCTTCTACACTGCCATACAATCCAGATTATAAATTCATATAATCCAGACTATCTGCTTTGAACTGGATTATATGAATCTACTCTGCCATATAATCCAGTTCATAGCAGATAATCTGCAGTGTAGAAGGGGTCTTAGTCTTTGTGGTAATCTCAATTTAGAAAACTTTATTCTTAAAAGTTTGGGGTTGATGCAACTGTTCCTCAGTAGTACAAACCTGCCCAAATCTTTCTGACCCTCTTCTAATGGAGTGTTTTAATGTCTTCGGGGATAGCTTCATAAGATAAACAGTCTTAACAAGCAGGAGTCTGCTCTTTACTTCCATCTTTTGAAGACCAAAGATCCTTCCAGCGATTTTACTTTGTTAACGAAATATTCTTGAATTTGCTCTGTGCTTCTTTAAAGCACATAAAAGGTGCTCCTTGTAAACAGGTCCCCTTGCCCTTGTTCTTCAGATCGTAGTAAGAACGTTGAAAGATTTCAGAGTAATGCCACAATGTTCTAAATTAAATATAGATTCAGGGTTCAGTGCCTGCTGAGTTGAATGCCGTTACAACTGTAGGACCATTCAAAACAAAGTGACTGACACATACAATCTCAGTCTACTCTTCAGTTTCCATAGCTGTTGGCTGTTCATTTAAGACTGACACTATTTTCATGCTTTGAAATATCTCACAAGGGTGTATGCTGATGGAAGTGTCTACTGCAATTAAAAATGTAAGTAGGATTAAACAGTTTCTTAGACATTCAGCATAACACCATCTTCCATTTTAGTGTTATTTTATAATGCAATAGCAGGCAATAAATATGAGAGGAAAATACAAAAAAACATATTTTATGTTGGCAATGAAACCAATAACATTTGATAATTTTGTGCCAGGTATATTAATTAACTAAGATCAGCCTGGGTATACTTAATTACTTCCTGTATAGGCAGTCCCCGAGTAACAAACATGTGACTTACGAACAACTCATAGTTAAGAATGGGGGTACGAAGCTGTCCATGGCCAAACACAATGACCAATCCCAGCTAGAGTAGAACCATTGAAATGATTTGATTTGCCTACATGTTAATTGATTATTCAACAATTGAGTCATTGTGTCTTTTCCAGATGGGACTATCCAAATATATTCAGACCAAATAGTACTTGAGGTCACAGATCAACCACCAGTAAATCACTGAGCTATTATGATGTTGAACTAGTGCTGATGCCGCTATGATCAAGTACAGTTGCATCACTAGGGGATGTAAATTGCATCAGATGACATTATTAGAGGGGTGAGACCAAAAAAAGGTCTACAAAAGTTCTGCTACAGTGTTCGTGCAGAAATGTATCTTTTACTGAAAATATCTCTGTAGTTCAATGGTTCTCAGCCTATTTATTTATTTATTTATTTATTTCTTGCATTTGTTGACCGCCGTTCTCAGCCCTAGGGCGACTCATGGCGGTGTACAACATATAATAAAAAACAATTTACAATAAAGCACGACGAAAATCAACATATCACTAATACATATTAATATAATTACACTAAAATAATCCGCTCCGTCTTATCATAGAATCGTAACCAAACTCGTAATCCGTATTCCGTTCCAGTTGTCATTATCAGTTGATGTACACTTAGTTGAATGCTTGCTCAAATAGCCATGTCTTTAAGCTCTTACGAAAAGACATAAGGGAGGGCGCCTGCCTGATGTCAACAGGGTGTTCCACAGCCGGGGGGCCACCACCGAGAAGGCCCTCTCTCTCGTCCCCGCCAAACGTGCCTGTGAAGCAGGCGGGATCGAGAGAAGGGCCTCCCCGGACGATCTCAAGGCCCTCGTGGGCTCATAGGCCGAGATGCGGTCTGAAAGGTATTTTGGGCCAGAACCGTTTAGGGCTTTGTAGGATAACACCAGCACCTTAAATTGGGCCCGGTAGCAAATCAGCAGCCAGTGGAGCTGGAACAGCAAGGGCGTTGTATGCTCCCTGCGTCCCGCTCCTGTTAGTAGCATGGCTGCCACGCGCTGGACTAGCTGAAGCTTCCGGGCCGTCTTCAAGGGCAGCCCCACGTAGAGAGCGTTGCAGTAGTCAAGGCGGGATGTGACCAGAGCGGGTCCTCAGATGTTTTGGCCTTCAACTCGCAGAACTCCTAACAGATGGTAAACTGATTGGGATTTGTGGGAGTTGTAGGCCAAAACACCTGGGGACCCAGAGGTTGAGAAACACTGCTGTAGTTAGATATAAGCACAAAAACATTTTGATAATCCCTATTTATATACCATATCAGTATCCTTATAAGGTTCAAACTTTATGCTGAGTTACTTTTTGAATCTTTCAGTGTGCATGCTCTCTTGTCAGAGCTGTCAGAGCTAATAAGAATGACACTTTAAGTCATGTGGTTTTGTCTGCACACATTACAAGGACACAGTGTTGATTTTGTTGCTTTTTAAAGATAATTGCTAATTTTGTCAAATGTTTAGGTCTTTTCGGTACAGCGCTGTGGGATGATCCTGCATGGGAGGCAATCCAATGGTTGATACCATGAATTACCACAGCTGACACCAACTCTAGTGATGCAGTGATTAAAAGTCACTGGAAGTAGAGTGGATATTCACTCTTCTTTCACACTTTCTCAAGTTTAAAAATATCCTTAAGGTGAATCAGGATTCCAGTCAAAATCAGGATGTGAACCCAGAACTTCAATCTAATACTGTGATTGAAATCAATAGAAAAATTGCTCTTCTCATGGGTTTTACACAGAATATCTGTATTTACTCGACTTGAATGCACCACTGATTCTAATGTGTGCCTCAATTTTCAAAACATGGAAACAAAAAAATTAATAATATTATGCTGCCAAATGTAATGTGCAGTGGTAAAAAGTGCCCTCTTTGCAATTTGGCAAAAAAAAAAAAAGGTGCACATTACAGCTGCTTCCTGTTTAGAATTCCTTCTTTGAAAACAAAAGTGTTAGAACACCAAAGCTTCCAGCAATGGAAAGGAAAACCTTGGGCTGTATCTATGCTGCAGGATGAATCCAATTCCATTGCCTTGGTTCAGTGCTATGGGATCCTCCAGGTGCATCTGAAGCAGCTTCCCCTTTTGCTTTGGCTCAACATTAAGATTACCATATGACATCAATCTAATGTGCACCCTAATTTTGGCAAAGTAATTTAGTCAAAAAAGTGAGCATTAGATTTAAGTAAATAGGGTAGACTATATAAGCATGCTCAGCTTATATAAGGAGGAAAATCCTACTGTCACTCCCTGATAGGATAGACATCTTAAATCAGTAGCATGTCCCAATATTTACTCGCAGTTCAATGAATGAGTCAATTCTACTGTGGCTGACACAAACCAATTGGATCCCGGACAAAGGCATATGAGCAGAGCATCTAATTGGTCAGTTCCTCCATACACTTTCAGCTCCCTGTCTCTGGAATGACAGAATATTCTCTGAAATAGTCATGGCATTCTTTGTTTGAGAAAGAAGATACTGGTTAATGTCACCTCCTTCATTCTTCTTTTACAGTAGTTCTCAACCTGTGGGTCCCCAGATGTTTTGGCCTTCAACTCTCAGAAATCCTAACAGCTGGTAAACCGGTTGGGATTTCTGGGAATTGTAATCCAAAACACCTGGGGGCCCATAGATTGAGAACCACTGTTCTAGTAGGAGATATTTCTGAACTGGACACATTCCGAGGATAGAAAGAAGTTTTCTAGGGTACTGTGGATCCAACTATCCTTTTAATTGCCTTAATTATGGAAAATAGAATGCCAGGGTAAGCAAAACACTTTTGAGACTGGACTATTTTTGCATTCTATAAACCTTCACAGACACTTGTGACAAAGAATAATGAAGGGATGAAGTCTATATGCCAGTTCTTTCATCCCAGTTATTCTAATAGAATACAGTCCCTCCCACCTTGAGAAAAGGGAATCAAAATATGACACCAACTCTTAGGTTGATCTAAATTTGCATGCACTTTTCTTTCTGAAATTGGTGTTGTGCCTTCAGCATTGAAGAAGAGGTCCTGATACACAAGGAAGGGACTTGTACTGTCAAGTCCTTTGGAATCTAGTATTAAGAATATTCAAATAATCTAAACCTCAATAAAATGCCTTTTTGTGATACATAGAAACTGATGTAGACTCAAGAGAAATTCATCTCTCTTGGATATATAAACAAATAAGAAACAATCTGCATTAGAGGTGACTCTTGAAAAGATAAACGAAAAGTGTTTGAGCCACAAATACACAAACAAATCATAATTTCCTTGCTGTTAATCACAACTGTTTTCTGAATGTATATGTCCTTTAAAGGGAGACATTGCGCTTCCAACATGTCTTGCACTGGAAAAGAGAAAACAGACTAGTTAGTTAGTGGCTAAGAACACCCTGACGTTTGGTACTGCAAATTGAAAGTGAAGGTTACTTTCTTTGTAGACTTTATCTTAAAGCAGTAAAACGGGTAGCAGCAGCTACAACTGAAAGTATTGATTTTGTAATTTCAGCAAATTAAGAACAAGACAGGAAACCTATTAAACCTTTCCACTGATTGCCGGGGCACTTTTTGGTGATGCTGGTGCTGACATTAAAATTATGTACACCTGTCTCTTTAAAGCAAAAATATACATCTTAGGGAAGATAGTGACAGCTAGCATGCGGAAAGAGATTTTTTTTTACTTAGTGTGATTTCACCTTTCAAATGTGAAAATATCTGAAGCCAAGATGACAAGAACGTACAGCATCACCTATAAAATATTCTCAATTTAGGGTTTGGCTTGGAGGTTCCTTTATTGCATTTTTAATAAATTAACATTTCCATGAAGCCAGGAGAATCTTTGTAATAACAGCAAAGAGAGCAACTCTGGTAATAAAATTATCTGTCAGAACTTTATGAGTAATGATTATGTAAAATCCATATAACAAAAGCTAACAGCAAAAACCATCAAATTACAGACTTCTGTATCCATGTATGAAACAAGTTATTTTATTGGTATGGAGCAAGCATCATTTCTTTTGCAGAAATAAGGGTGGGGGGAAGACTTAAAATTATTCTAGATTTTTATTGATGTCAATTAGAGGACTTAAGATCACTTGTTTCAATAAAAATGTTTCTGATCTCCTTTCCCCTTATAATTTTGAGTCTGAATTAAAATGAGTTGTTTTACATGACACACTGCTAGCAGCCCTTAGTAGTTAATTCATTAGAAATGCATGGGTTGTTCCCAAATCTCACAGTAAACACAACAGATAACAATCATATATTAAAATAAATATTGAATTGTAGTATTTAGCAATACTCTATTTTGTCTTTCTTTCTCTGACACAATACAAGTGAAGGTTGTAGCAATCTAGGTGAACCTGCTAATATGAAGAAGTTATATGAAGAGTGACCCTTCTCACTTCTCAGTATAGAACAACAGAAACGAGCATGACTAGGTCAAAAAACCTTTTGAGTATCCCACGTAGCTGTTATAATCCCAGAATCCAGTCATAATATCCAAGATCTTCATCAGGGCACCCAGTTGCAGAATTTCCAAGTCTCACAGCCTGAGCAATTTCCTGCAGTCCTCAGGGCAAAGAGGTAAAGAACAAATTGGAAAAAAGGTGTGTGTGTGTGTGTACACACACCTCTCATGTAGCTATGTTATACCCCACTTGTGTGTGTGTGTATTCTCCCCATTTATTATATGTAGTATTTTTATTTGAATTGTATGCTCTGTGCAGCTGTGGATGATACTTAATATATCATGCATCACTACAAGCTACCTCAAGTAACATCACCCTTGTGACATCACAAGAGCCTGCTTCATGTGATATTGCAAGCTGTTGCCTTTGGTCTTAGTTCGTGGTCCTGAAATCTCAAGGTCTCAGGTTAGTCTTTGCTCTTGTCATTCCCACTCCTGTATGAATTTGATTTTATGACTCACATATATCTAAGAATGAGAACACATATTTAATTGAGATGTTAAAAAGTCCTATCAGTACAGACTTCTAAGTGTGACTTTAAAAGCCACTGGTGTAGGAATATTTTTTCCCTAGAAAGATCATATTGCAGATGACCTGAAACTGTTTTAAGTTGATTTAGTGAATTATAATAGTTTACTGTTAGCCTGTGAACTTGTTGCTCTATTTTGTGGATGTTTTATGTAAGGGCTATGAATAAAAGGCAGCTTTCAAATACGCCGATCAGGCATGACCAGCACATGGCCTGCAGACTATTTTTGTGAGCTTGTTTGGTAGTGCTAAACAGGTTTGTATTGTTTTTTTTTAAAGAGAATTCCCAGGAAAATCCTAGATGTGCAAATCTTTGGTAAAATGAAGTGAATATTCCCCATTCACCTTTAAAATGTTTTAACTTTTGAAAACTTTTGTTTTCAAACAGAAGTGGATTTCTGGATATTTCTACAACTGAGGGTACCAGCAGATTTCAGAGAGATATTGGTCTCCACACTAAAAAATGTTGTCCATCTCTGACGTAAATTGATCAATGATTGAATAACAGTACTTCTCACTTGAGAATTTATGGAACTGCTATAATTAGGAGAATTTGATCACTTATGATTCTTCTTTATCTTCTCAAAAAGGAATTGAATAACAACCATAATGCCCATAAAGCTGGAATGGTAATGTCCTAAAGGCAATGGGTCCTCTGAATTAAACACTGGTCTCTTTGTAAAGCTAATCACTAATCTGTGTCCTCAGTATACAGATCTAGAAGAGACCTGAAACTCTGACACCAAGGATTATTGAATACTGGCTATTTCCCCATGTTTTCATTGTAGTAGTAGAAATAAATTCCAGTGTCACCACTAACATGTATTTCAAAGCAGGTGCCAAAAAAGGTCACGAAGGAAATGCAGTAATATTTAGCATCCTCTTACATACATTCACTGTTATCCCAAACAAAATACTTGAAAATAGCTACCTTTTAAAAAAGGCATGAAGGGGGAAGAGAAATTTTGAATTTCCCCTGGCTTTCCTCCCACACATTCCCCCACACACTCACCATCCAAGCAGCATTACATATGACATGAAAACACCTGACCTCTCTTCAAAGGAAAGGAATCCCTTCTCCTGCAGCAACAGCACCACACAGGTTGCATTCCACAAGAATGCATTTTGAATCCCTTTTTACCATAGATCTCCATGGAACAAATCTGGAGACTGAGGAAATTCTAGTCTGTTTTGGATATTTTGCTCACAGGTTTTAATCAATGAACTAACAAGGAGCAGATCACATAAATTTGCTCATCCCTGATGACACACATTCTACATTGCTTATCCTTAGTATTTGCATGTTTAACATGTATGTCTGAAGAGAAAGAGTCTGTGTATGGATAGTTCCTTGCGATCTTGCATTCCAGTTATTTAAGATTGTGGACTATAGGGATCCTTGATTCTTATGTGGTCAGGGTCAGTGGGGCATTTGACATTATGGGTGGGGATGATTGGTGCGTCCCAACTCCTCTCTTATATATTGATTAAATTGCTCAAGCAGAATAGCTGAATGGGTTCACCATTTCTGCCAGTCTGATTACTAAATGCTACTTGACAACTGATACGACTGTGATTCTTAATTATACTTTTTATGACTCGGGATGCTACTATGATGCATAGACATTTCAACATTTCTAATGTAAGGATTAAAATGGAAGGATTAGCATTGAACATGTACTTGGTACTGCATTTTTATCTCCTTATTTAGCAGCTTCAGCTTCATATCAGTCTCCATAATCCTAACATGATAGAAAACTCAGTGACATCTCAGACACAATAAACACATTGGAAGGAAATTAGTCTAAAAATTGAGCCTTATTTTCTCACGTCTATTTTCAGTAATATCCTCACCTACATATTAAATGGAATTTACATTTACAGACAATTTTGATACTGTCATAATAAACCCTATATTATATATTATAACTTCCAGTTAGTGGGCTTCCTTTATTAAAGCACTAACTTTTCTTCTTCTAAGATAGCACAGAGTCATTTCCACTTATTTCCTTATCATCATTAAAGTACCATTTGAAAACCTCATGGCAATATTGGGAATCCATGAATAGATTGTATCTATTATTTCAGTTGTCATTGTTGTGAAAGAATATGATTATTAATCTTTCTATTAGAAATATTGAAATGTCTGTTTAACTATTTTGTTTGCCGCCTACACTAATTTGATTCTTAGGTACATAAAGTTGAATTGTTCCCACATTTTAAAATGCTGAAATTAGAAGCATAATTGGAGTTCCACCTCAGATAAATGTAGTTTTATTTTTGCTTCTTCCCAATATCAGTTTCTTTACACTTCACGTTCCTTTCATACACCAGTGAAAAATTTGGAAAACATTGGCAATTTCTTAGGAGACAACAAACTAAATGAGAGGCCTATTTGTTCATGCAATGTATACAGTTACTTCTTGTATTTGCTTAACTATGGTTCTCCTTCATGGGGGCCTTCAAATTCCTTCCCGTGCCTTAGACTTTGCCTGCTGAGTATGGGCAGGCCAACTTAATAGGATGATTTCTGGTCCAATGAGAGATGGAAAAAAATCTGTCCTTATCCACCTTCACCCTTCCATCCATAATGTTACACCCTGCATAATGTTCTGAATTTCTCAACCCTTTTCTTACCCCAAAGTAGTGAAGTTTCTTCCTCCATTAGGTATTTTTAAATTTTATAACAAAATATCAGCAGAAGATAATGGGGAATTCACAGGGGTATTTTAAAACATCCTATAAAGCTAAGATTATTTGGATAATATAAGGGGAAGCAAGATAAAATATGGTATATTCCTGAAATGAAACTGACTTGCAATTTTTCAGATAATTTGTAATTGACCAAAAAGTTAGGAGATTTTTATTTTTCAGAAAGTCTGCAAAAGTTTTAGACCTGCTGATTCACAGATCACAACCTTGTCCTGTAAGGGTGATGGATACTGAAAAGAGAAGGAGACTGGCTGAATTGAGAGGGCCTTAGTAGTATCCTCTTTCTTCTTTCTTTTTCTATATCCTTTTTAGTTTGTCTTTTTGGCGGTGTCTATTCTCTCCCCCCCCCCCCCCCACAATGTTCATACTTCTTAAATAGTCTTCCCATCAGCAGACCACAACTCTCTTTTCCTTTCCAGCTGCTCTTTGGCAGCTGCTTCTAATATTGAGAATTAGAGCTTGCCAGGGTTGTAGTCCTTTCGGTAGAAAAATATGAAAGCTGTAACCTTGGGAATCAGCCTTTAATTAGTAGAATAGCAGTAAAGCATACCTCAGTCCAATGTTGCTTCTTCAAAATGAAACTGATTAAAAAACAAACAAACAAGGCAGTTTGGGATTACAAACTTAGAAAAAGTGAACAAAGTTACTTTTACATTTACATGTATGTTTACATACACATAGAGAACCTACAGTTGGTCCTCCACAGTTGCAGTTTGACATTTGAGGATCTTGTTGATGGAGAAGCAATGCAATAAAGAGAGGAAATTGAAGAGGTCCAAAAATGGGAAAAGCCACGTTGGAATTTTAATTTTATTATGTGATATTTTATGGATGTCTGCTCATGATTTATCATTGCTCATTTATCATTGCTTATATACTGGTTTTAAACCACTTCATTGGATGTGTTGCAATAGCAGATTCCCAGATTAGTTTAGTGTTTACACCTTATTTTATTTTTCTGGTTTTTTAATTTTTAATGTATATTTTACTTAAGTGATATTTGTCTTTACTGTTCTAATGTAGTACAAATCCTATGTAAAATTATACTATGCATTTTTGACATTAATATTAAAATGTGAAATATATACAGAAAGTCTTTATTTACATAGTCTTGCTATATAAAATCAGGAGTATCTGCTTTGAACTGGATTATATGGCAGTGTGGACTCATACAATTTAGTTCAAATCGGAAAACGTGGATTATCTGCTTTGATAATCTGAATTATATGGCAGTGTAGAACCAGACTCAGAGGGATTTATGGTTGTACATTCCAAAGGGTAGGAAGAGCAAATGAAAAACCTTAGAGTGCATCTACATTGTAGAATTAAGGCAGTTTGACATTTTAACTGCCAAGGTTCAGTGCTATGGATTCATGTAGCTTTACATGGTCTTTAGCCTTTTCTGCCAAAAGAGTGTTGGGGCCCCTCCAAACTACAAGTCTCATGATTTCATATCATTGAGCCATGGCAGTTAAAATGATGTCAAACTGCATTATTTCAATAGTGTAGATCAGTGGTAGACCTAGTCTAAAAATATTGTACCTCATGAAGATCCTCACAGTTTACTCCTAGTTAAGCCTTTTTTTTAGTTAGAGGGATTCAAATCAAATCAAATCATTTATTTCGGTCATTGACCAGCACAGGAAATAGTCACATTTTCATACAAACTTGGTATGTTTGGTACATTAAAAATATAAATATAACTACTGAAGCACAATATGGGTGAGGGAGCAGAAGGGAAGGGGAAACAGGGTAAAAACATACAATGCCCAGATCCATCACCAAACTGTAGATTCAGAGAAGAAGATTACTGGACACACAGTTAACTGTTGGGACTAGTCATTCCCTGACGGATTTTGTATGCTGCTGCACAGAATTTTGCAACATTGTAGGTTGTAGCTGAATTAATATCTGAAAGTAGCATGGAGGTATAAAATTGTCCTGAATGGCCTGGGTGCTTGTATAACAGAGGTAAGATAAGCCTGGCACTGATATCCCTGTAGAACGGGCACTGGAGGAGCACATGTTCTATTGTTTCTACATGACCCGAGTCACAGGGGCAGAGTCTCTCTGGGAAAGGGATCTTCCGGTAGCAGCCTTCGAGTACAGTTGATGGGAGAGCATGGCATCGAGCCAGGGTGAAAGCCCTTCGATGAATGGGAACCTCTAAATTTGTTAAATATGCCATAGGGGAGGCAAGATATCTGCTGTCTTCATTGATAAGGAAGGTTGGAAACGAGGCCAGATCTAGTTGTGGCTCTGTGTCTGTGATACGTTGTTTAATAAGTGCTTTGGCTTGATTGTAATCCATAGCGAGTAGTAGAGCTGGAGAAAATCCCAATGAGGAGATTTTTGATACTACCGCCTGCTTCCCTGTGGATTGGAAGTCATCCTTCATGGTTAGTGGGGCAAGACCAAAGGGTGCATGGGATAGTCTGAGCCAGAGGTTGAGTATGGCCACCCACACCCTGGCCTCCACTCTCATAAAGCCCGTCTCTAGTCGCAGGGTGACATTAGAAATGCATTTAGGGACCTGCAAGGCCGATCTCAGAAACTTTGACTGAATCAGCTCTAATGGGGCAAAACTGGGGAAGGGGCCCAGCTGAGCACCATACAAGAGTTGGACTAATGATTCGGCTTCAAACAGCTTGAGCACTGCCGGTGTGAAGTGGCCCCCTAGTTAGAGGGATTAATATTTATGTACAGTTTCTGGGGAGTCAGTCTAGACAGAAGCTTTGCACTCTGACACTCTGGCTAGTTCACTACTGGTGTAGATGCAGCCTCATCACACAGGGCTAAAATCAGTAGCATGTGTTGATTTTAGCCCAGGTCACCCATGAAGTCAGTTGAGTCCCATCAAATGATGCAAGCACGGCTCTGTGGGTGAAGGAGGGTGGATTCAGGGCTTGCTGCTTCCACAGCAACATGGTAGGCTGTGTTGCTGTAGAATCAATGGGGGAAGCCACGTGCTCCATGTTTACACCCATGTGATCACTCTCACCTGGATCTGGGCGATATGTGGAGTGAGGCAGGCGCTGGATTCCTCATGCCCCTCAACGAAGTGGAGTAATGCCGGTCGCCGTGTGAAAAGGATGCAAGATAAAGAAAAATAGAAGTGCCCTACTTGTAGGAAACTTTTATCTAAATCCTTAGCAAGAACAGCAAGAACAGGAGGGAGATGCTAGAATTTTCCAACAGTATGCTGTTCTTGGAACTTCAACTGTGTTTCTTCCCTGCATATCAAATACTTTCTCCTTGATCTTTGTCTTACACATAGCCCATATGGCTTATAATGGCACTTCATCAGCATCTCAGATAACAGCCTTTAATTTTTAGCCTCTTTCTGACAACTGGATTCATAATGAAATGTATATAGTGGGGAAAGGCCCTCAGAAGTCATGGTGGAATATTAGGAAGATTCCATTGACTGGGCTTAATCTTTAGAAGCACCTATGAGTTGGTGCAAAATTTAAGCATTTGGAAATAGTGACTACAGTGTTATCAAATCCAGCTTACATGGAAAATAATTGCCAAGGAAGTCACATTTCCCTTGTCACATTTGACTTCAGAGGAAGGAACATCTCAGAAATTGTTACCCGGGAAGTTGAGAGGGTAATTTTCTTTATCCATAAGGCTTGGAGGGTTATTCAAAACCACAATATTAGAAATTCAGTCAACATATATATAGCAAAACAGAAAAAGTAACAAGTCTTGCAATGGTGGCAGCATGGCTAACAAGCAGCATCAAGGAAGTGACTAGAGGCACAAAATATTCCCTTTTGAGAATGGAATGGAAATCATGTCAAAAAGAACATTAGAGAAAGAAGTTATCTGCAGCAAAAATGTAAGTAGATAACAAGACCCCCCCCCAGTGTTCACTCCTCAAATATTTTGACCAATTATTAATTGTTGACCAGTTCATTTGTTTACATATTTCAGCATATCTATAAACACATGAATCTAGTTAAGGAAGCACGTGAGCAGTAAAATAAATAAATAAAAAGAATTGGGGGAGTTGTAGGGAGATGAACAATTTCTTTTTGTATCTCACTATAGAATATGAAAATATTTGAATTTAAGAAGAACTAATATAAATAATGGTGAGAAGGAAGAAAAATGTAGATCATACTGACAAGTCATGAAGTCCAGATAAAGTCCACCAAATTGGTCTTTTTTTTAAGCACAGCTGTTGATTTCTAACTTGTTACTAAGACCAACTTCTGAAGCATAGGACTAGAAAAGAGTAAAGGTAACACCAGCAAATTGTACACTAACATGAAAGCTTTCTTATTAAAGGTACCTGAGAAAGTGTACAAATAAGAAGTGCAACCCCTGTAAAGGAGACATACTTTTCTGGAATAGCAAATGGCTAAAGAACATAAAGCAAGGATGAGGAATAAACAAGCTATTCTTTTAACAGAGAAATGCTGTATATATTGTTTTTAATATTTTGGAAATATCACCAAGAATATGATAGTTATTAATAGAAATTAGCTAAGAATAAACGAAGCCCACCATTGCTTCAATCCATAAAGGGGCACACACTGGAAACAGAAACCATAGCATAAGTCGGTGCTTGAACTATGCTTCATGCCTCTTACACGTTTTAGTTGGGCCACATTCCCATAACCAGAGAAATAAAACCATGATATTACAGTTACATTGTAAGCAGATTGTACACTGAATTTCAGTCATAGGTCTAAAGCCAATAGGTGTCTGCCAGTGTTCTTATGCTGCTGTCAGAAGTTGTGGCTACATTCAGGAATATTGCACAATAGGATCCACATGTTGTTGTTGTTCATACGTTCAGTCGTCTCCGACTCTTCGTGACCTCATGGACTAGCCTACGCCAGAGCTCCCTGTCGGCCGTTACCACCCCCAGCTCCCTCAAGGTCAGTCCAGTCACTTCAAGGATGCCATCCATCCATCTTGCCCTTGGTCGGCCCCTCTTCCTTTTGCCTTCCACTTTCCCCAGCATAATTGTCTTCTCTAGGCTTTCCTGTCTCCTCATGATGTGGCCAAAGTACTTCAACTTTGTCTCTAGTATCTTTCCCTCCAGTGAGCAGTCGGGCTTTATTTCCTGGAGGATGGACTGGTTGGATCTTCTCGCAGTCCAGGGCACTCTCAGCACTTTCCTCCAGCACCACAGCTCAAAAGCATCGATCTTCCTTCGCTCAGCCTTCCCTAAGGTCCAGCTCTCACATCCGTAGGTTACTACAGGGAATACCATGGCTTTGACTAGGCGGATCTTTGTTGCCAGTCTGATGTCTCTACTCTTCACTATTTTATCGAGACTGGACATTGCTCTCCTCCCAAGAAGTAAGCGTCTTCTGATTTCCTGGCTACAGTCTGCATCTGCAGTAATCTTTGCACCTAGAAATACAAAGTCTGTCACGGCCTCCACGGTTTCTCCCTCTATTTTCCAGTTGTCAATCATTCTTGTTGCCATAATCTTGGTTTTTTTGACATTTAGCTGCAACCCGGCTTTTGCGCTTTCTTCTTTCACCTTGATTAGAAGGCTCCTCAGCTCCTCCTCGTTTTCGGCCATCAGAGTGGTGTCATCTGCATATCTGAGGTTATTAATGTTTCTTCCAGCAATTTTCACCCCAGCTTTGCATTCATCCAGCCCTGCACATCGCATGATGTGTTCTGCATACAAGTTAAATGCTCCTCCCCAGTAGCATTTTGGCCATCTTCCGACCTGGGAGTCCCATCTTCCAATGGCATACCGACATATCTCTGGTTGTACTGGTCCATTTAGTTTTCTTGGCAAGGATACTGGAGTGGTTTGCCATTGCCTTCCCCAGGGATCACGCTTGGTCTGACCTCTCTGCCACAACCGTCCCGTCTTGGGTGGCCCTTCACGGTTTCGCTCATGACATCATTGAGGTGCTCAAGCTCCAGCACCCCGACAAGGCGGTGATCCTTTGCTGGAGAGGATCCACATATCTGTGCTGAATACATTCCTAAATTTACCATGGAACCAGGAAACCATGCATAATAGTGAAACTTACTGAAATGAATGCCTTCTGCAGAAAGTTATTATGGAGTCACCCTGGAGAACCAATCTTCTCTATATGGTAACATCTGGTGGAAGCATTTTATAGATTCACCTGGGGGACCTTGAAAATTCCCAGAGATGACATATTTTGCCAGATGTAGCTACAGCCAAAAAGATGAAACCACAGCTACTGTAATTTTCTCAGTAAACCTTTGTTCTCACTATAAATTTTTTTTTCCCACTGAGTTTGCAAGCTGAAACACATCCAGGTGGAACTTCATGATGGTTCGCTGACCAGCATAACACCCAAAAGCCCCCTGGGACTCTTGAAATGACATTAAACTGAGATACTACAGTGGCTCCAAAACAGATATTGTTTTCTTCTTATTTCAATTTTATCCAGCCCTGGTTTTGGCTTTCATATCAATGGGGTTGTAGACCCGTTCTGCGTTCTAGACTGAACTTCAAATGAACTATCCAAGGTGCTGAGCTGCATCCCCAAAATAGATTCAGTATCTCGAATAGCTCTTTTAAAGTTCAGAATAAAACCCAGAGTGGATTTATCTATCCATTCATGTGGGAACCACCTGTTTTCATTGACTGTACCATAGTGGTAAGCTTTGAAGATGTAAAAGAAAGAAGAGAGCATGGAAGTGAGAACTGATGAAATAAATATTTGAGCAGATCAGATACTACAGTACTACTAGTTATACACACAAAACATATGTCCACGTGTTTATAAATAGCCCATTCCATTTATAACACCAGTACATGAATACTGATTGGCTGTAGATAGCCATTATCACTTATTAGTATAACTTAATTAAGTAAGCTTATTAAAAACTGTTTAATTCGTTAGTGACAAAATCATGATTAGTGCATTTTCCTTCTAGGTGACCTTATAATTTAATAGAAAATGAATTTTTAAATGAAGAGAAATGCCTGTGGCAGAGATTTTGTGTAAATGAATAGAGTTTGTAATACACACAGGGATATAATCGAGACTAATTAGTGAGGGTGCAAATGAATTTTTATTTCATACACCAGAAGTATCATTGATGAGCCATGGTGTGGAGTTTGAAATGCATTCAGATTGGCAGTGTGAGACTGAAGTCTGTGGGAAAATCACTAGCTAATTCATTGATTGCCCCTTGGAAATACTGCTGTTAATTGTTAGGTAATTAACATGGAGATACAATTATGTTGGCCTTAGGGGGTGATTAATGTTTCAACATGTCACATTAGCAGCAGCTAGGTTTTAAAAGCTTGTTTTTTTCACATGAATACAAGACAGATGGCAAACTGTCTCTTGAATTTTTTTTATTGAGGTTTAATCCAAGGTAGAACATTATTCTCTGCCCCCACTGACATTGGGTTTATTTTTCTAAGGGCTGCTATTTAAGTATTTGTCTGTACTTATGCATTTGAGCAAACAAGAATGAAGTTGCCAACATGATTTGCATTGCCTCTTCTATGGAACTAAAATAACGGGTTTTTTCTTCCTCCTAAACTTGTGAAATTCCAAGAGCAGTGGGTTTTAAGAAAGCTGTGCTTTTGACTTCATAGTGGCCTACCCATTATTTAGGGACTGTGAGAAATCAAGAATTGGATAATGTCATATTTATTGTGATCGATACAACTTAAGTAGAAACCAAATAAAAGCATGTTGAACAAATGCATTTAGTAACACTAATATTTAGTACATTAATGTTGGCACACTTGAGTGCTTCATGTATTTGGATTTGAAATCCATGTTCTTGCTCTTTAATGATTCACATTAATGTTCCTCCTGCTCGCATTTTCCTGTTGGAACTGTACTCTGCTTTAGACTAAGCATCCAACTAAATATCAATGGAAAGTTCCCTGTTTTAATTCTAGAACTAGTATTCTCTCTATCTCTCTTTCCTACACACAAAGCTTAGACTTGGATGCAGGCTCTCTCAAGGACTTACTTGGCTGCGAGTTCTTTGAGGTATATGCTTATTTTGGGAACTGC